>NC_022009.1:23368059-23400568 GCF_000317375.1 Microtus ochrogaster | reverse complement strand
GTGTGTGTGTGTGTGTGTGTGGTGTGTGTAGTGTGTGTAATCACAGATTTCAGCATCCTGCATTGGAGGACACGCTGTGCTACAGTGCCCAAGGTGGCTGTTCTGGTCAGGAGAAGGCTAAACGACCTAACTCAATCCAGTGTCCGACCTTCCTCACCAGAGCCACAGGAGACACAGAACAATGCTTGGCTGATGAAGGGCAGGATGCGGACTGGGTATCTGCCAGGTCACTCAGGCAAAAGATACTCAAGTGTAGAGTGTGTCTGGTTTTGCTGCTGGGGATGTTGGGATGGTCCTGTCAAAAAGCATTTTCTCTGGGCCTCAGAGCATGCATGGGCTTGAGGACTCTGCCTCCAGAACGATCTTCCACTCTGTCACAGTGGCGAGAAGTCTCTCTTTTCATCCATGCTAGGGTCTATCCCGACTTGCAGTGATAAAAACGCAGTCACCGTCAATCAATGGGATCGGCTCCTTAAAACGCTCGTTTTTAAACAGCAGCTGGTGTTGACTGCGCTGCAGGTGTCAAACACTTGGCCAGATGTTTCAGATCTGCTAATTCTCCCAGTCCACACAGAAACCCACAAAGCAGGCACTCCAACCATGCCCATTTTACAGCTAAGAACTCGGTGCAGAGTGAGTAGCTAGCTTGCTGACAGTCACAGTTGCCTAAGGGGACAGAGCCACAATTCCAACTCAGATTCTACAGCCAAAACCCATCCTGTTGACCATGCTTGGCACAGGGAGTTTTGTTGCTGTTCTCATTTACTTTTGTTTTCAACAGAATTGAGAATCTACTAAAATTCCACTCCTATCAACGCCTCTAAGCACAATGGTATAAATTACCACGACGGAGGAGTCTACGCTGACACACCAAGTTGTTCCAAGCTTTGAACTGTGTATAATGGCACATAGCCACTCTTAGAGCATCATCCCAAATAGTTGTCTGCCCTGAATACTCTCTGTTCTATGCCAGCTGTGTCTCCCCCCCACCCAACATCTGGCAAACATGATCCTTTTACTGTCTTGAGACTTTTGCCTGCCGTGAGGCATCAGATAGCAGTTAGAATGATTCAGAAGGGCTTCGGACACTCACTCATGACCTCAAGACTCCCCATGTACTCTGGCTTGGTGGCTTGTTCCTTTCTGTCACTGGATAAAAGTCCATCTCCTGAACACACAACATTCTGTTTCTTCGTGCTCTGTGTTGCTTGTGAGATTGAGCAATTATGAACGACAGCTGTAAAGATCTGTCTTCATTAGGGTTCCTATTGCTGTGAAGAGACACCGTGAGCCTTCACAGCATCAGGGATGGGAAGGCTCCAAATCATCCATTTTATACATGAGAAAGCACACAGAGTAACAGGGCAGGGTCCTGTGTCCTCTATCGGAGTGATTCCCGTTAGGCCGTTTCCTTTGTGGGCAGTTGGTTCCCGTGGACAGGAGCCACACCTGACCACCTGCCATCTGCCACCCAGTGTTCAGCATGGGACCCGTGGATGTCTGCGCTGAGGAGAAGGAATGGCCTTCTTGTGACGCTTCTGCACGCTTCCAGAGAGTGTCTGCCCTGTGACCTCTCTCAGCTCTTATCTGCAGCAGAGGAAGAGAAGGGAATTAGCATTTCATCCTCCATGGTGCAAAGGTCAGGGCAGAGGCCAAGTCAGACAATAAGTCTTAGCCTTGGCTCTACACGACATCACCCACCGAATGCCAGAGCCTATCCCCGGGCCTTCAGTTTGTGTTTGTGTTTGCTGTGTGACCCTAGGCTAAGCCCTCTGCACACACGATCATATTTAGCCCTTCCTCGTGCATGTGGACCTAGACACCACCCTCATTCTACAAATGAGAAAGGAGAACTCGGAAAGGTTAAGGAAGTCCATCAGGATCACACAGCTGACGCGTGCTAGGGCCAAGATGCCATTAAAGACCCTTTGGTTGCTTTCTGATCTGTCGGCTGGCCTGAACCCTGCACATGGGTGAGCACACACATTGACTCATAAAAAACATCTTGGGCACACAGTTTATTTGATTTTACTTTGCATTTCATAGGGCTAAGGACTGCACCTAGGGCCGCATGCATACTAGGTGAGCTTTCTACCACTAAGCACACACCCAGCCCCACAGGGAAGTTTTTCCACCAGTCTATGCAAACCATATTTGGTAAGACCCTGGAAGCTGAAGACAGGAAAGCACCAGATTGCAAGAAGCCAACCAAAAGAAAGCAATGCTCACCACAGAGGTTTGCCCATGGGGCAGCCCCTGAGGGACACTGAGAGCTCAGGGGCACTGAGAGCTCAGCTGGAAGGCTCTTGGGCTCCACCAAAAAGTAGACAGAAGCAATTGGGGTCCCTTGCACCTTGTTCTAAGGTAAACCCTAGGCAGAGAGAATGCAGCTGACCTCCAGTACACAGGCTTGAGCAATCCCCCAGTCTCATCTTCTGAGTGGTTGGAACTACAGGAAATGTATCATGGATTTTGATCTCTTTTTTGTTTCATGCTGTTTCTCTTTCTCCTCCCTCCCTCCCTTCCATCTTCCCCCTCTCTTCCCCCCCCCTCTCTCTCCTTTTGTCTTTCTGAAACAAGACTTTACTATTGATTCCCTGCTTGGTATATAGACCAGGCTAGTCTTGAACATATGCTGATCTTTCTGCCTCAATGTCCCGAATGCTGGGATTACAGGAGTATAGGAGTATACCACCAGCCTGGCTGGCCTGGCTTTTAAGTGAAAATTTTATTGATATAACATACTAACAAAAAAAAAAAAACCAAACAAACAAAACGTGCACAAGTATTCATTGTGCTGTTCAATTGAGTCTCACAAAGCAAATACCCTGGTGCGTCAGTCCCTTCTGGCTGTTATAAAGGATTGTCCTATTGATAAACAATAGGGCTATTTCTCATGGAGTGCCGCAGGCTGGGAAATCCATGGTCGAGGGGTCAGCAGATCAGGTGCCTGGTGAGGGTACTATGACCCATACACCTGCCTTCTCCAGAGCAGAGGGCCCAAATTGTTCTCACGTCATTTGCTAAAGGAATGGCCTCTTTCCCGAGAACACCAGCCTCCTTCCAGCCTCTAGCTCCTAGTGTTTGGATGTGTGGATGGTAAGGAGAGGGGCACAGGCATCACCTACAGCTTCTAGGGACGGGATCCATTTCTTCTGGGTACCAATGTTATCGCCGTGATTGCGGGGCAGATGTAAGTGTCCCCAGAGTTCCACTGGAGACTTCCAAGCTAAGATTTCTTACAATGAATTTTACACCACAGACAGATGTCCTTTCACAAAGAAGATATGACAAAAACAAACAAGAAAGCAAGAGTACATCACATGCTGGAAACCACCCGTTGCTGTTTTGAATACAATGTGAACCTTCTAGGAGGCAAGCAGGCTGCTATTTATTCCAGTTCATTAAGCCCCGAAGGGGTTCCTCTTCTCATTTAGAGGGGCTGGTTTTCTCCCTGGGGCATTTAGTGCAAAAGTGACAGTGAAGGGGCGGACCCTCTGTCCTTGGCCACCTTTAAGGCTCAGCGTTTACAACTCTTGATATCTAGGCAGCTCCACAGTGGGGGGCAGCGGGAAAAAAACGGTGTCTAATTCTAGCACAGGCTCAACCCTCAGACAACCTGGGCTCCACTCCAAGTTCCATCAGAGCCTCACTCAGTGACCCTGGGCCAGCCACTTATTTCCTTAAACATCAGAGCCCTCAGGTGTAAAATGAGCCACACTCTGGATGGGATCTGATCACTTGAGAGGGAAATGGGGCGTGTCAAGCACTTATCACAATGCCTGCTGTGTTGAAGGGCTACTCATTGGTCCTCAGAGCCGAGCTCCCTCCTGGATCGCGGGCAGGAGGATAGAGCAGTCAATTCAGATCCATTTTCAAGACAGGGAGGAAGGGAGGCGAGGTCAGGAAATCTGGAATGGTCCTACAGGCTGCGATTCTGGAGGATTCCAGGGCACAGGAGCTCCGGAATGTGGAGGGGCAGGGCAGGTGGGTCCGGTGGGTCCCAGAGACTTCTGCACCACGCCGGGAATAACGATAGTGAAGCCCGAAGCCTGAAGTGTCCAAGCTAGTGGTAATATGGTCTCCTTGTGGGGCTCTTTCCACCCAGCTGAAATCAACAGGCAGCCAGGAAGTGACTTGCACTCAAATCGATGTGAGAGCGACTCCAGAGGGGTCACCATGACAACCAGGAGCCAGTGGCTGAGAGGATCTGAAGCCCCCCTCAACCCCCGCCCACTCACCACACACTCAGCTGGTAAAGAGCCTGACTCTGGCAACAGCAGCCAGCGGTTGCGGTCTCTGGAGTAGGAGAAGGAGCACGTGGCTTGCCCATTCCTTCTGAGGGCTCCCCAGAAGCCTTCTGTGCAGGGGGTGAAAGTACTCGGTAATCACCCTCCCAAAATAGCCAACTGGAAATGATTCCCTTAGGGCCTTTGGGAGCCAGGCAGGAAGCTAAGACTGGGCTCCCCAAATCACCAGGGGAAAGACCCTCAAAATGAAGAACCTTTGTGCTTGCTGTCTCCTCCATTTCGGAGTGGCGCCTCTCAGGGCTCCTCTATTTAAAACTTCGTTTAGGTGTTTCCAGGTAAAGGCATGGGGTTTAAATTCCAGAAATTTTGAACCCTAGTGTAGCCTTTCCCTAAACTGAACCCCTAAAATCAGAGTTGGTGGTTCACAGTGAAGCTGAAGCTACAGACCTACGTCCTGGGCAAGAAAATAATAAATATTTCTGCCCTTCTCTCACTCTCCTCTCTCTCTCCTTCCCTCTCTTCTCCCCGTCTCCCCCAAGGTGAGACAGAGTTTTCTGTGTAGCCTTGGCTTTCCTGGAGCTCCTTCTGAAGACCAGGCTGGCTACAAACTCAGAGATCCACCTGCCTCTGCCTCACAAGTGCTGGGATTAAAGGCGTGCGCCATTACACCCAGTCAGGAACAATTCTCATTCTGGGGAGCAGGGGAGTGATCAGAAGCTACAGGGAGCTGGTTTTAGGGCATGAGATGAGTAGTAATACTGTTTACCAAGAAGACTGTATATTGTTCAGTTTGAAGTTGAGCAGATCCAAGGCTCGGCTTCTATTTGCTCTTGGGTGGGAACCTCAGTACCCATGACTGTAAACAGAATTCTAATGCTTAGTGCTCATGGCTGTAGACACAAAGTCCGGGGCAACGCCTCAGAGCGGGACCGGTCGAGAGGGTTGTAATCGAGTCTAGTCATGAGCCAGGGCTGGTTCTGACCATCTGGATGAGGCTAGGGTGTTTATCAGCCAAACCATGTCTGACTATGGCCATTAGACAACCATAGAAAGGCTCGAGAGAAAGACCGAATTAAAAAGCCAATACTTGGGTGTGGTTGTGCTCAGAATCATGTTGGAGGGGAGAGGTGGAAGAGTTCTCCCAGTGGGGAAACAGAAGTTGAAGGCACACTGGGTATTCGGAGTCAGGAAGAGATGCAGTAAGTATCCTCTGCTGGGTCACAGCCTAGCCTGGAGACTCCCCTCACACAGCCTGCAGAGGAAGACAGATGAGAACTTGCTTTTGCAGCAGGGCGGCTCTTAGGTAGCAGTGGGTATTTTAATACTGATGTGGTATGAGCCTCGATATGTGAAGCTATCCTCTACTGCTCCACAAAACAGGCCTGGCTCCTTGGAACACACCTGCAATCCCAGCACTCAGGAGCCTGAGGCAGGAAGATCCAGAGTTGAGGCCACCCTAGACTACACAAAGATCTCATCTATAAAGCCTGGCATAGCGGTTCACGCTTGCAATCCCAGCATTAGAGGGACTAAAGCAGGAGAATGGCCACAAGTTCAAGGTTAGCCTGGGCTAGTTCTAGCTACGTGGCAAATTTGAGGCCAGCCTGGGCTATAGAGTAAAATTTTTTTTTTTTTTTTTGAAACAAACAAGCCTGTCAATCAATCTACCAAATAAATAAAGCTAACTCATAACACTAGTGCAATGATCAGTAACAAAGGGTGCTGAGCCAGATGAGTCTACCCATCTCAGAGAGAGCACAGCTTGGCCAACCTACTAGCTGCGTGACTACCGACACCAGTCAGGCCTCAAGCATCTGACAATGTGACGTGTTAATTCCACTTGGGCAGACCTGGAAGTTAAATGGGTCCTGCTAATGAAGTAACCAGGGACTCACAGGCACTCAAGAAATATCGTCCTTCTTTGGCAAGTCAAAAAATAGGTTCTTCCCTGTTATCACTCCCGACACCCCTAATGGCGATCTGGAGAGAGATTTTATCAGGCAAGCTGTCGGCTGCAAACAACAGAAAACCCATCCAATGGTGGCCTACATGGTGCTCATTTTCATCAAATAAGGACAAGTCTAGGGACGGATACTGCTCGTTCCAGCACTGTGGCATTGTGCAGGCTGCTGTTTGGTTCTGTTAGCCTTGCTCTCGTGGCTAACCGGTGCCTCTGGCAGGTCTGCCACTAGGCAGAAATAAGATAAGGCAAAGCGCATTTTATTAATGTAAAAAAGAGTTTAATACAAACATAACAATCTGAGGGATCTAGGAAGATGCTGCTGCAGAACTCCTGAGTTCTGGTTCCCAGCTCCCCTAAAATCCAGGCATACTGGTTTACACCTGTAACCCCAGCACTGGAGGCTTTGAGGAAGCAGGTCCTGCAGCCCACTGTCCAGTTAGCCAATCACCAAGCTCCAGGTTCAATGAATGACCCTGTCTCAAAAATAGCACAAAAGGCCAGGCAGTCATGGGGGCTCTTGGTGTACACCCAGGCAGATCTCTGAGTTCAAGGACAGCCTGGTCTACATAGTGAGTTCCAGAATATCCAGGGCTGCCCAGAGAAACCCTGACTTGAAAAAAAAAAAACAGAGAAACAAAACAAACAAGCACAAATAAATAAATAATAAAAAATGTGTTTTTTATAGCAGCACTGTAGTGGCCCTCAGAAATCCCCTGAACATACATGGTGGGATCATCCACAGTGGAATGTTATTCTGCAGAGAGAAACGAATATACTAAAGCCACTGTCAACGTGGACACATCTAAACATGAAAGAAAGGAGTCACAGGCAAGCACATGGACTGAGTGCTCCCTAGCATGCGTGAAGCCCTAGGTGATCCCCAGAATCACGTAAATCAGGAGGCAGGAGCAGGAGGCCCGGGAGCTTAGTGTCATTCTCATCTATGTCGTAGATTTGAGACCAGCTTGAGAACATGAGACCCCGTCTGGGGGCTGGCTAATTTTCCCACAACTTTTCTAATTTCCCAAGGGGATCCCAAACCACACATTCCTCCCTCCACACAATTGTAGCACAGCGCTCTCCCCATCGTACTAAATGGACTCAGATGCCAACTCTCCCGTCTGCTGGCCTCTCGAATTCCATCCCTGCCTTTGGTACCAGTGAAGCCATCTTCTGGCTCCTGGTGGAGGGGGCTGCGGCAGCCTTCGCTCTCACGGCTTCTAAAGGACAGTTCCTTTGTGCTGAGGACTGCAGAATCCCTCTGAGGATGTACTGAGCTCAGAGCGGCCTGCTGTAAGTCCATAAACTAGGGTGTGGGTTCTGTAGCGTTTGTATTGGCTGTGAGCAATCTTTCTGTGTTTTGTTTTTCTTTGAGGGCTCTTGTATGTTCATTTGGTTTGGGAATTTTGTTGTTGTTGTTTTGTTTTTGGATTTTTTTTTCTTTTCCACCCCACCCTGGTTTTTATTTATTTTTGTCTTTTTCCTCATTCCTGACAGTGTTCCAAATAGCTGAGGTTTTTGTGCAAATCATTTGGGACAAATGAAGTGCCACTGCCTCTTGAGTGTACTTCTGACTTCTACACTGCCTTTAGTTTTGTTCTACTGGGTCCCCAAATATCAGGACTTCTGCTAGCAGATGGCACACTCCCCTACAACAAGAGGCACCAGCTATTCCAAAGAACCCCATTCTGTCCCAGAAGTATCTATAGAAACAAAGGTGTGAGAAAATTCTGACTTTTAAATGGGACTCGTGCCTTACATAGACTTTTAACAGATTATGCAGTGACTAATTTGACGGCAGAGCCAACAAACTGCCTTGGGAACTTTTATTGAAAAGCATTTTGACAGGGGTTAAGACTACACTGATGACTGATTCTGGCAGAATTTATTAGCAGGACATGGGGTCACCCACAGAATCTCTGGGGGAGCTGGAGAACACGGTGGGAGCCAGACAGTCAAAAATAGTAGCCTGTGAGGCTGTCATGCTGCCAACGAGCCTCAGATATGCCATTCTGCCTCACCCTCACCCACATTGGATGCCACCATTACTGTCAGGAACTTGGGCTTCCTGCTAAGACTGCCCTTGACAAGAAGGCTTCCTTTAGATGAGTATAGCAGTATGCCCTTGGCTGGCAGTCAGGGAGGCCGGGAAAACAAATATGTCACTCAAGTTTAGGTTTTACTCTGTGACAGACAATGTTAAATAACTGTAGTGTAAATAAAGCACACGTTTCTTTTGCCTGTGTCGGGGGAGGGGGGTGACAACAAACAGCGCAAGGTGACCCATAACCGTCTCCTCCAGTGAGCGTGCTGCCTAGTGTGTGTCTGAGATCTGCCATCGCACCCGGCTCCTGCCCTCAGGAAAGAGCAGGGTTGGATGGGAAATGTGCCCAAGGACTCACGTGTTTGATTACCTGTGGTGCTGTTGGGGAGGTTGTAGAACTTTGAAGAAAGCTGGGCGGTGGTGGAGCACGCCTTTAATCCCAGCACTCTGGAGGCAGAGGCGGGCAGATCTCTGTGAGTTCAAGACTGGCCTGGTCTACAGAGCGAGTTCCAGGACAGCCAGAGCTGTTACACAGAGAAGCTCTGTCTCAAAAAGAAAAAAAAAAGAAGAAGAAAAGAAAAAGAACTTAAAGAGATGAGGCCTGGATGGCAGAAGTGAGCTGCTAAGGGGCTAAGGGGCCTTAGGTTAGACTCAGCCCTGGATAGCAGAAGTGACCTAAGACCTGGAAAGCAGGTCTTAGGGTTGGTTAGACTCAACATTGCTTCTCTGCCTTGCCAGGGTGAGAGAGGTCCCAGTTACCACAGCGAGCTACATGCCTTTTTCATCATGATGAACGCCGCCATCTGAAACCAAAAGCCGTGTGAATCCTTCCTCCCTTAAGATAACCTCTCAGGACTTTGATCACAGTGAAGGGCTGAGTAAGGATCTCCTCTACTAGTTACTTCCTGGAAAGTGTACATACCACTTCCAGCTCAGTGGTTGAATTGGTCACTGGGCCACATCTGACAGAGAAGTAAGCTGTGATCCAGATCGCCAAGCACCCGACTACAAATTGGAAACTGTTTGTTTGTTTGTTTGTTTGTTTGTTTTTGTTTTTTAAGACAGGGTTTCTCTGTTGCCTTGGCTGTCCCGGAACTCATTTTGTAGACAAGACTGGCCTTGAACCCTCAGAGATCTGCCCACCTCTGCCTCCCAGTGCTGGATTAAGGGTGTGTGCCACTACTACCCAGCCAAATGGGAAGTTCTTTCATGAAAGAAAAATGGGAAAGCTGGATGCGCCCTTGCTGAGGACCAGCTGTCATAGAAAGCACCATGCAAGCTTCCCAAGGAGAGAGGCAACCAACAGTCCTATGTAGCTACAACGCCTATGAACCACATCAATGCCCAGCATGGCCAGACAACCCTACAAGTGCAGTAGAGACACACATGCCTTGGTAGTAACCAATGGCTCTCTAATTGGACTAAAGACTTGCTTAGCAAAAGAGAGACCATGCCTGGTACTGGAAACCTAGCTAACTACTCAGAGCTAGTGACGTCATGGTTATAGAAGGAGAATCTACAGTCACTGATTTACTCAATCAGCATAACCCCTAACAACAATCTGTAAGCATTTGTCCTCATACCCACTGATATGTGCATCTTCACCCCTCATCAAGGAAACTTCTCTAGGCAACAGATGGAGACCACTACAGAAAACCTCAACCGAGCAAAATGCAGAGTTGTAGAGCCCAGTCCCAATGGATGCTTCTAGAAAACACTCCTGCACCTACGGCTCAGGGAACACTGCAGAAGAGGATTTGGAAAGTCTGTAAGAGCCAGATGATCGTGGAGTGTGCTGTGAGATTGTGTCTCCTAGTAACGTCGGAAATTATACTCGCCAAGTCTCACCGCCATGACAGCCCAAATGGGAGCTGAACGAGGATGACACCAATGGACACGCCCAAGTGGATGTGGGAAAACCCACGGGGCCTCAACCCTATACCAAGAACTCCAGGCAGCTGGGGAAAGGTGGGAGCAGCAGAGCAGGGGGTCCTCACCAGCAAAAAGCACACCAACTGGCTTTCCAGTGCCAAATGGTCAGCTCTGAAAATACGCAGACAAGTAACACGATGCTACTTGTTAAGAATATATATGCTCGCAATACCAGAAAAAGAGGCCATGAATTTGGAGGCCACTGGAGATGGGTATACAGAAGGGTTTAGAGGGAGGAAAGGGAAGGGAGAGATGTTATGATTATATCATAATCTCAAAAATAAAATTCAGAAATTTTTAAAGGAAAAGAAAAATAGGAGAATGGTCATCAGAGGAGGCACTGGCAGTGCTTGTCATGGAATTTAGCATTTTTGTCTTTGGTTGTGGGGTACGAGCTCTATTGTCGGCCAGGGATCAGAAAAGCATAGGTGTGAGGGCAGGGCACCCTCTGAACAGGAAATAGTTTTTGGTAACATGCAGTTTCTAAACTTTACAGTTTGGATCTTAAATGCCCTCCAGAGACTCATCTGCATATGAGTCCCATAGTCACCAACCTGTGACAATCTCTAGAACCTTTAGGAGCTGGGGCCTAGTGGGAAAATGCCTTAGGTCATTGGGGGGGTGTCCTTGAAGGTTGTGGGGGACCCCCAGATTTTCCCTCTCCCTCCCAGGGTGAGCAGCTTTACCTCAGTGTACACTCTGGGCATCAAACATAGAACCCCATGACTTTCTGGGAGGTCAAAGTGGAGTCAGGATGGCATCACAGGGAGACAATCCCAGCACAGGGTCTGTCCCTCCCACCTTCTCTAACCCTGGCCTTGCCTGAGACCAGCCTGCATCTCCATGTTCTCTGTGCAAGCAGCCACCATCCCCAGAGCCAATCCGAGAGGGCAAACTGTTGAAACAAGTCCAAATGAGACGTGGGAATGAGCTTGGGCCATCCAGGCAGATGCTGGGGTCCTGAATGCTTTGAGAACATCTGGAAGCAGCAGCTACGGCCATGTGCCTTTCCAGAAGCCTCCCTTCATCCAAGGACTTTTCATGCCAGACACAAAGGGAGGACAGGACAGGGGTCTCCAGACAGCAGCAACATCTCACCTGAGGGGGCACAGGCTTGTTTTCCACTGAGCGGGCAGGGCTTGTCCACAGTGTGAACTGGGAGTAACTGGAAACTATCCTGAGAAGTTTTGTTTGAAGTGCCGGGGATTAAATCCCACTGAGCCATACCACTAGCCTCAAGAGTGTCCCCTATGAGACCTGGGATCTGTAGCCGGCCTCCGATTTCTGACCACTAGAGAGAGATTTCTTTAGCTGTGATTCTGCAGAGGGAAGGATTCAGCTCCTAATGTATTTATCACTCTCAACAACAAACCAGAACCAGACTAGAACAAAGCAAAACAGAAAGCCTCCATCCCTCCAGATACTGAGCCAGCTGCCTCCGGCCAGCTCCTGCCAATGCCCTCCAATCAGGCTCCCTTCTCCAGCTCCCAGCTCTCTCCTTCCCTCTGCCCGCCCTGCTTGGCTCAAGTCTTAATCCCTGCCATGGCTACAGGAAAAATAACACAACACTCAGGCAGAGGAGAGCCCGGTGGCAGAGCCCTTCTGAGAAGCGCGAGAACCAGGAATTTCCGTGACGACACAGCCCAGAGGGGAACCTTGGCATCATGGAGCGAGGATCAGGAAAACGTAGCTTCAGAGTGGGAGGAAGAAAGACTTTCCAAAGACCAAGAGGCTGCTGGGAAAATAAGATGGAGGAGGGGTTCTGTCGAAGTGGGAGGCTGTCAATGCTCCTGCCACCCCTGTGTCTGGCCCTTGAATACCCCCAAAGGCACTTAGCATCCTCAGATGGGTATGTACAAAAGAAGGAAATTTGGAGGTGGGGTGCAACAGGCAACTGAGACCTCACTTCTGACAGGAACTGAAAGATCCCTGTTTCATTACTATAGAACCCACACAACTTAGAGGCCTGGAAGGTTGCTCAGGGGTTAACACTTCCAGGGGATGAATCTGAGGTAGCCCACAGGGGTGGCAACTAGTACTGGTTTATTTTAGAAGCAGAAAGCTCCTGGATGTATTTCTGGACCTCAAGCAGGACAGGTGAAAGGAAGCGAGAAAGGAGGCTTGGTGTCTGTCTCCAGGGAGGGGATGGTGGTGTGGCTTTCCCAGGGGACACACGGACACACACAGACACACACACAGAGACACACACACAGACACACACACACCCAGAGAGACACACACAGAGACACACAGACACACACAGAGACATACACACAAACACACACACATAGACACACACAGAAACACACAGACACACACACACAGAGACACACACACAGAGACACACACACAGACACACACAGACACAAACACAGACACACACATACAGACACACACACAGACACACACAGACACAAACACAGACACACACATACAGACACACACAGACACAAACACAGACACACACAGACACACACATACAGACACACACAGACACAAACACAGACACACACACAGAAACACATACAGACACAGACACACACACACACTCTGCACCTCTCACAATTGCCTATGATCCAGATGAGCTGGCTGGGTTCCCCACTCAGCACAGGCCCCCTGCTCTGGCTCTGCAGCTGCCAACACCTGCCAGCAACAAGGAAGCGGGGCACTGGAGCTGCAGCTCTTTGAAGCTGCTTATGAAACTGATGACTAAGGCCCAGGGCAGGAGAAGGGGGCAGCTCATGCCTAGTTCAACAAGAACGAGTATACTACCGACTCGGTCCAAGTCAGCATGGGCTGACTGCCAACCTTATGCTGGCCTAGTCCCCAGGATGTGAAGATGGTGGGGTATGGTCCTTGCTGCAAAGAACCAGACATCACTACAGGAACTGCAGTCGGAGGCACAAATCTACCAAAGAGGGAGAAAGGGATCTGGCGGCTTTTCAGGGCGTCCGCGATGGAAGCAGAAAGAGGGGACTTCTCCATCTCCGCCTCTCAGGCAGTGTTCCACACTCTCCCCGGGCATGCCCTCTTCCCCATGCCGTCTGATCCAGGCAGCCTAGCTTCTGGCATCTTTGCGACCTTCAAGTTTCTCTGTCTCCGACTGGTTCAGGCCCTCATTTCAAGCCATGGACCAGACTCCACGCAAACAGCCCCCCAGGCCAATCCCTAGAGCTCAGCTCCAGGCATCCCACACCTCTCCTTGCAGTCCCCAGAATAAAGGCTAAGCCCCAAGGTTTTTCACTCTGTAGTTCAAGTTGGCCTAAGACCTAGAAGTAGAACCGGCTTTGGTGTAGGTTTGGCTCCAAGCCCCTCTCCTGTCCTTCTGTCTGGATGTTGACTTTTGTCCCTGTGTCGCATCTTAAGGCTCAGGCAGACTTTTCTCATGGTGCCAAAATGGTAGCAGCAATTCCTGCCCTTCCACTACATAGAAATGTAGGAGGGGGAAGGAGGGAGGGAGAGAAGGAGAGAGAGAGAGAGAGAGAGAGAGAGAGAGAGAGAGAGAGAGAGAGAGAGAGAGAGTTTCATCCCCCAAGGCTGCCTTTCTCAGATTCTTAGATCATAATGTCACCCTTAGACAAGGATTTTGCTGGCCAGTCTGTACTTTAGGGTTAAAGTGACATCAGTTACAGAGTGCCAGGGCTGTCCTACCTCTTGACATTGAGCTGTGGCACTGACGTCTACAAGCAGGTTAGACCACAAAGACACTGGTAGCCCAAGGGTTAAACACGTCTGGGGTCATTCTACTGGGGTCAGCTCCCTCAGTCCTTACACATGTCACCTCTTACTCGGGGCTTACATCTTACTGCCTCATCTGCCCCATGCCAAGCCTCCAATCACAGAGGTGGAACCAAGACCCAGAGGTGACAAAGAATGTACCCAGTGTCACACCGCTGGTGCTTAGTGGAACTGGAATCCGAGCCCAGGCAGAGCAAATATTTCTCATTATTACCACCTCCTGCCTTACCCGGTTGCTCAAACAGTTAGGGATTAGGATAGACACGCGGGTGGCTGAGTCAACATTCTGATTCAGAAGTGCAAGCGCCGGCTGTTCTGCCGAGGAGCAGTGAAAAACCAGTCCCTGCATCTCCCTGCAGGAGGATACAGTAAACACAGGCAAGAGCTGTCAGAGAAACCAGATACACCGGGCACCCTGGCTACAGAAAGCCTTGGCGATCCTTCGAGACCTGGATGCTGCCAATATCTAGTCGTCTGCGCAAGGCAGGCAGAGGCGGGTCAGGAAGGATCTGCTTACCTCCAGCTGAGCAGCGACAGGAAGCAGAGGCTGCCCACTTGGGAACACATTCCTACACCTTGGAGGAGAACAGAGCTCACACAGAAGCCGGGCACCTGAGGTATCTTACCCGTCATCTGGCCTGCTGTCAGCGTGCCTCTGAGCCTTCATCCCAGCCCTGCCTGGCAGAACCAGAGCTCAGGTGTGACAATGGATAGTCAGGTAACAGAAGTGTGAGGCAAGATCCTTCCTCCTCAAGGTGGTTAGAAAGAGCTGGGCTTGGTGGCTGAGGCTGTAATCCCAGCCCAGGGAGTCTGAAGCAAGAGGATCTTGACTTCAAGGCCATGCTGGTCCACCTATTAAGTTTCAGGCCAAGTTAGGCTACTTAGAGAGACCCTGTTTCAATACCTCCCCACCCCATACAAATACACACACACACACACACACACACACACACACCAATTTAAAAAAAAAAAAACTAAAGGAGAAGGAGGAAAAAAGAATAAAGAAATAACAGTGTTTATCCCAGACTTTATGTGTGTTGATTTATAAGCATTGAACACTATTTCCTTACCATTTCTTAAACTCATAGCAGGGCAAACAATACACATAAATAGTCCATAAATAGCAAGTGGGTCCCTTTGCCGTCCCATTTTCTGAGCCGCAAGGAGAAGCTTCTCATTACTGGGCTAAACAGCCAACTCCCCCATCCCCTGACCTGCAGCTGCTGATGTGGCTGATGCTGTTGAGTAGTGGCCATGCCAAATAATTCCCAAACCCTGCTGGGCCTGTACATCTGGGGACTCAGTCTGTCCCCTCTGCAGAGAGCAGCGTCCTATGGGCTACACTGGGACGGAACAGAGACCTGGAGTAAAGGGGGTCAAGCAGGGGTTTTGAGGACTCTGGTCCCCCTTGTGGATGGGGGTGGGTTGTTTGCATGGGGAACCCTAGCTGGAAAGACAGTCAAGCAGGGGGCAGAGGTGCGCCATCCGCCACTCTCTCCACCAGGAGCTTCAAGGTCAATTTACCTTGAGCCCTAGTGGCCAGAAGGAAGCTACTCTCTAAACTGATGACAGGAACAAGGTTCTTGGCCCTGCAGAAAGAACCACAGCATTGTCGGTGCCTCAGAGGAGAGAGAAGATACCAATCATTGTGATTCTGAGACCAAGAACAAACCCCCGTCCCCAAACCTATCAGCAGATATTCAAAAGAACTTTACTTGTTTGTTACGTACTCAGGGTGTTTTGAGACAGCTGTGTCTCACTATGGCCGTCAGCCCAGCCCCTCGATAGTGGCCCTCAACCTCTATGCTTCTGCAGATTACAGGTGTGAGTCACCAGGCCTGGCCAACTGGCTCTTTAAAAGCAAACGGCCACACCTCAGTTCTGGGGAACTCAAGCCGTCTGGGAGCTGAGCCACCTATCACCCTGTCTGAGAATCATTACCCTACTGTGACAGTCGGAGCTCTCAGAACCCAGAAGAGCTCATAAATGTAAATTGTGATTATTTTAAGCCTGACACATCTCAGGGTAAAGACTTAACCCCTCCTACAGGCCTATGAAAAACCAAACGGTTGTCGCAAATGCCATATGCTTATGTATATCACTTACAGGAGAACATCCAGGCCCTCATCCTTTTTTTTTTCCTGGTTTTATACATAATTTGAACAAACTTGATTTCGAAGTTGGCGGATCAATTACAGAGGGGAGAGAGGTTGCCTGAGACAGCCAGGTAGCCATCTGAAATAAAAATTGCCCAACAACTGTATAAAGAATATGGACACATACAGGCATGCCTATATAAATATGTAGATCTGCACAGTTAAAACCTGTACTTTCTTCATATTTTCCACCTTTACTTAGTATCCTTTTATGATTCCAGGACTTCATTAAGGATGTCACAGTACTTTTAATTGCCCTGCGTCCGTGGGCCACCTTTCCACGCCGTACTCTTTGGAAGAAATTCTCAACACAGCTCCAACTCCACGTAGGGGAAATGTCTGTATGAATTATTTGGAATTTTTCAATACAGAAGATTTCTGTCTTCTTCACAGATTTATTTACTGTTAGGAATAGTTCTTAGGATGAGCCTCTTTGCCGATGCAAATAATTCCAATCAGACCGAATAAAAGATGCCCATATTTAATACAGCGCTCCTGGGTGACACCGGGAAAGCATGGTGAGGGGAAGAGAGAAAGAGAAAGGGAGGAGACCACTCGAAACCCAGAGACCACATGTTCATTCTCTGCAGGCCAGTTTAAATAGCCTGTGGGAGTGGTCATGACCCTCCCTGGGGAGGGATCACCGCTTGGCAGGCTTTCCCGGAGGTGGAGCCCAGACCAAGGCAACTCCCAGGGGAGGGGGCTTGAGATGGAACTTTCTGCCCAATATTCCAAAGATGGATGCCAAGGGCTGGAATGAGGCCCCTGACTATAATATTCCAGACTCTTCGTGTAAAGGGGTCCTAGGGAGCTGGGGTGATGCTTTTGACCATTTTTACCTCATCATTTATTTATATCCACGGGTCCTCATGGATATTTATTTTCTACTTTGGGGTTAAAATTGCTCAGATCATCCCAGCTTTGGTCACTGTGAGTCCTTCCAGTGCGGTTTGGTGCCATTGTTGATGTTGTTTTGTTTCAAGAATTTCCTTCCTTTCTGGAATGTCCTCTGGGCTCATTTTGTATGTCTCCTGCCCAAGTATTATAGGCAGTCCTTTCTTCAAGGGCTCCTGTGTCCTTTCACTGGAAAAGGCACTCAGAAGCAGGTGTGGCCGCTATTAAGCTTGCTCGTTGCTATGAGGTCCTTGCTATGAGGTTGTGGCTGGGCTTAAGGCCCCTCAGCTGACAGAGCATATCTGCCTACCTCTGTGTGTGCGGATATCTATAAACTATTCGGGAGGCAGCATTGTTATCAGTATTGACTTCACAACTGCCTGAAACCCCAGCTCCAGGGGGATCTGATGGATGCTTCTGGACTTTTCAGGTACCCACACGTTGGTGCATGCACATATATACATATTAAATTACAGTAAATCTTTAAAAGAAATTCTTTTCAAAATCTGTCCTTTCTGACTCCACTCTGAAGCAAGCTGATGGTGCTTGCTTTGTTCATACAGAGCATTTGATCACAGTTTTTTAAATACATATTTTATTTTTACTTTATGTCCATTGGTGTTTTGCCTGCATGGAGGTCTGTGTGATCTTATCAGAAGCTCTGGAATTGGAGCTACAGAGAGGTGTGAGCTGCCGTGTGGGTGCTGGGAATTGAACCTGGAACCTCCGGGAGAGCAGTCAGTGCTCCTAACAGCTGAGCCATCTCTCCAGACCCCATTTGCATTGCCAGGGGTCTTAGAAACTGCAATGATAGTCATAGTGTGAAGTTTCATATCCATCTGGCTAGCTAGGTGGCATTGACTGTTTAGCAGGTCTCCTCTGTGTTGGGGGAATTCCTAGGAACC
Source organism: Microtus ochrogaster (assembly GCF_000317375.1). Lineage (NCBI taxonomy): Eukaryota > Metazoa > Chordata > Mammalia > Rodentia > Cricetidae > Microtus > Microtus ochrogaster. Next base: position 23,382,686 of record NC_022009.1, on the reverse strand, counting down.
CCTTCTACACAGATTCGGGGCCATGCACAGAACTCAGCTATAATCTGGAACCCCGCTGCTAGGGTGATGAGGTATGGGAGGGCATGTTATAACTTTTATTGTTTAACCTCAGTATGTCAGAGGACTTGTGTCACTAGATTGTGACCTCCACAAATGTACCTTCGCGTCTGCCTCCCTTCGGGTGAGACAAGAAGGCTAACGGTCCAGACTTGGGTAGGCATCGGTCCCCCAAGTGGGCTGAGATTCTATGAGGTCTTCTTGAGAGTTGTCTTTGTTGCAGGGACCACTCTGAATGTATTTCATAATGAGCATTTTCCTCCCCGTGCTGCCAAAGCCACAAGGGGCTCTTTCTTGGATCTCTCTGGTGAGAACTTGGCTGAGTTCCTGGGGTAAAGCTCACAACAGTGTGCGACTCCTGGCTTGCAGGTTCCAAGACCTTCACAATCACTCATATTCAACCTCCAGCTTCCCCGAAACCGGAGCTCCAGCTGTGTCTGCTGCAGGCTGATCTCAGTGGGGCTTCTAATGATCTGCAACCTCAATTACTTGACGGGTCTGAGAAAATTCAATGATCTTTGGGTTTCCCAACTTTTTCTTTTTATACAGACAAGTGTGATACCTGTTTGGGTGGAAGCCTCACCCTGGCCCCTGGCATTCATATGCCCAAAAAGTCTGAGATGTTCGGGATGAGGGTTCTGCTGAAGCCCCTTCCCCCAGAGCTGCCCCAATTCAGACTCTGCCCCTGAGAAAGCCCATCAAATGATGACTGCTCCCTAGAGATGCTCAAGACCATGCCCACAGGGTATTTAAACTGCCCTCCTCCCAGAGAACAAACAAATGGTTTTCTGCTCATCCTTCTTCCGCTGTCTCCTCTCTGGGGGGCTGGAAAGCCATCCAGAAGTGTTTGCATCCATTAAACTTGGGCTTTTTCTAATTGGATTTTATTTGGTCTGATTCAGATTATTGCGTTGCAGAGAGGCTTATTGGGGTGCAGAAACTTTTCAATACCCTCTAACTTCTAAACCCTTTTATGCCAGAGCTGAATCCAGAAGTCTGTTGGGTTTTTTTTCCTAATAAAACCCTAAAACTCAGAATATAGTCAGTTCTCTGCATCTATGGGCTTGCAACTCTGAGTTCCACCAACTGTAGTGTGGCAGTTGGTTTAAGAATGTCCCCCATAAGCTCAGATGTCTGAACACTCGGTCTCCAGGTGGTGGTGCTGTTTGGGTTAGTTTAGGATGGGGGCATATAGTTGCTGGAGGAAGTATATCACTGGGGGTGGGCCTTGACATTTCAAAGCCTCATGCCATTCCCAGTGTGCTCTTTGCTTCCTGTTTCTCTGCTCTAGCCACTATGTCTGTTGCTTGCTGTCATGCTTCCCCGCCATGGCAAATAAACCCTTCCTTCTGTACGGTGCCTTGGACATGGTGTTTCGTCACAGCAAGAGAAAAGTAACCAAGACACACAGGTTGAAAGATATATTTAATTGCATTAGAACTGAGCATGTTCAGATTTTTTTGTCATTATTTTCAAATAAAATGTAAGAACTATGGTTTGCATGGTGTTTCCATCGCATGGGTAATATAAGCAACCTGGAGGTGGTTTAAGGCCTTCCAAAGGACGGGTATAACTTATATACAAATGCCACGGTGTTTCATATGAGGGAATTGAGTATCAGCAGATTTTGGTACCCTGTTTAGGGCAGGGAAACGGGGAGGGCCTGGAACCAGTCTCTATGGATACCGAAAGATAGTTATGTATAACATTGTGGACCTACTTAGGGAAGATCAAGGCATCCTATACATAAAATACTAAAGATAATAGAGTACTATGATAAGAACTCCATGTCATCAAGAAAAGCCCAAGTCACTTTTTAAACACCCCATTCAAAGCCCATCAGAATAATCCTTAAGCTTTGCCCCGCCCCCAAGAGCCCAGCCTCTAACCCGTTAGAACTTTTCCTCCTTCCCGTGGTGCTGGCTCACACACAGGCTCAGTACTGAGGACGAGACAAAAATAGCTATACATTAGAAATAGTCACATAAATCAGCCTCCATAGACATGGCCCCAGGGATTCCTCCTGGATCCCTCCAGAGACTCTTGGAGCCCCCACCCCACCCGCAGTCCACCTCCAGAGGGAGATTCAGCCAACTCAGCTGTGACCTGGAACTCTCCATAAGGCTCTTTCCCTCCCTGACTGAGAGCCCCGCCCCCTCAGAATCCCTTGGCTGGGTTGCTGAAGCCAAGGTTTTGTACCTGATGTGTTAATGAATTCACAGAGCTGCCTGGCACAACGAGGAGACAGGGAGGTGCTGGAAAAGCTCCTCTTTTCCTCTTTAAAAAGCTACCCTTTCTTTTTTGGGGCGAATCTATATACACACATACACAACACCATGCTGCCCTAAATAGTCAAGGTAATTTTCCCATCTCTGAGGGCTCAGGATGTTCAAGGTCTGGCCTGGTTTCTACTCTTCTGCTTCTGGGATCAACCTTCCTCCTCCATGTTCAAGTTTGGTTTCTTCTCTTGCTCTTGCTGGCATGGCCTTCCTCACAGTTGACATTAGAAACTTCTCTCTTCTTCTAAGCTGGAAGCCCTTCAGGCAATACCCAAGCCCACTTTCTTTTAACTCATATGTTGCCCAAAGTGCCAAGAATCTGCAATGGCCGGCACAAACTCCCCAGCGATGCTGATTGTTTTGACTTTCTACTCCACTAATCAACAATAAGAGTACGTATTGCGCACTGACTATGTACCAGGTGCTGTTCTGGGTATTTTATATATATTAAGTCATTTAATCTTGCCTTTGTTATCTTTCCTGTAACTTGATAAAAATACCCTGACAAATGTGACTTAAGGGGAAAAGAGTTTGTTCTGGCTCACCGATTCTGGTGGGGAAGCCATGTGGGAGGAGCTTGAGGAGGTTGCTCACATTGCTAAACAGTCAGGAAGCACAAAGCCCTGTTCATTTTCTCCCGGGCTCCAGCCCAGGGAACGGTGCCACCCACAGTGGGCGGGTCTTCCCACCTCAGTTAAGATACGCCCCAGTAGGCGTGTCCAGAGGTTGATTTCCCCCACCTTCCCCGCCTCGCCCAGGTGATTCTAGAGCTCTTTCAGCTGACGACTGGCAGCGACCATCACAAATCCCGCCAGTCCGAATGTCATCAACTGACAGACAGGCACTGGTGGAAACGCCAAGTGCTGTCCCAGGTCACAGAGCCAGCGCACCCTGGCACAGCTGTACCTCAGTCTGTATAGGGCCCCACTATCATTTAAACCCTCTGGCTGCATCGCCTCCTGCCATGCTTGTAAGTGATCTATCAGTTTGCTTTCCCCACCTACACTGCTCTTTGGAATCGCCGCTGCCAAACAGCGGTTGGGGTAGCAGGCAGTTCGCCCTTTGCCACAGGATTTTGACTGTAACTATAGCGACGTCACAAATGAGTTCCCGGTTTCCTTCCTTAGTCAAGCAGCCCTTGCGCCTCTGGGAAGACCCAGGTATATGTGGAAGGCATATCAGAGAGGAATAGCTCAGGTGGGTTCCTTTTCAGATGCGAAGCCTGGAGAGGATGGTGGGCAGCAAAGCTCTCCTTCAGACCCATCTCCTCTTACTTTCCAGCAGCCAAGATTCCCTGAGACTCCTCCTCTTCTAGGCTCCTGAGCCCTAGTCTGTCCCATTCGAATGAGACACAGTGGCCGGGCGGTGGTGGTACACACCTCTAAACCCAGCACTCGGGAGGCAGAGGCCGGTGGATCTCTGTGAGTTCTAGGCCAGCCTGGTATACAAGAGCTAGTTCCAGGACAGGCTCCAAAGCTACAGAGAAAAAAAAAGATAGTAACAACAGAGCAGATCTGGTGGGTGGCACTAGACCCCAGCCAGCACCACCACACGGCCCCACGGCTCCACATTAGTCAAACTTTGTTTTGAAAAGTTCCAGGGAGAAATTTATTGATATAAGCTGGAAGTTGGTTGGCCACATTAAGAATGTGGCCTCCCCCTTCCTGCCATCTCAATGGCTACAAAAGGAGCTTTGTCTGAGGAGGGGCAGCCAGTCCAGGGTGTGACCACCAGACAGAATCACACTTTAATAGGCTGCGGTGTCTGCTCAAGAATACTAGATGCTCCCAGGGCCGGAGAACCCCCTTCGCCAGGCTGGTGACTTGGCTTGGCATGAGCACTGGCTGAGGCCACTGTTCTCCCATGCCTCCCATGCTCGCTCTGGGAGTGAACGGAAGTTGCTAGGAAGCCAAACCATGAGCAGGACTGGCCTTTCTATATGGTTACCTCACACATGCTCTAAGGTGCTGCCCAGGTTCTCTCCCAGGTCAGTAGGGTACAGCAGGTGAATTGGGAGGGGCAGAAACGTGTATCCCAAGCTTACATCGTACCACCTCCCACCCTCTCCTTGCCTAACCTCGTGGCTGACCACGCTCTATTGTGCCAGAAGGCTAACCCCGTGAGGCAGAGGAAATGTTGTCACCTCGCCATTCTGTGGCTCCTCTTCCACCCACCAGAGCCTTTGGGTTCTCCTTCTACACCATTCCAATCTACATACCCAACCGCTGGGCTGGAAAGCAATCTAAACTGATCACAATTTTCTTACGGCCAGGGATAGACTTTCCTATCTCTATTCCCAAGCCTTTCCACAAAGCCTGGCACACCAGGAAGCATCAAATTTATTTATAGATTTATTGATGAATTGGGTGAATAAGTACATGAATGAATGAAGAATGAATGAATCAGGCAGTGGAGGTGCACATCTTTAATCCCTGCACTCGGGAGGCAGAGGCAGGCGGATCTCTGTGAGTTTTGAGGCCAGCCTGGTCTACAGAGTGAGTTCCAGGACTACCAGAGATACAGAGAAACCCCCTCCCCCCAAAAAGAAGAATGAATGAATGAATGAATGAATGAATGTTAGTGTTACTAAGAAGTCACCTTTAAGGCGATAAGCCTCCTCTGGGTATGTGCATTTGGTTCCTTTGCCTAAGCCCCATTGAGAGAGATAGTTAATGGAGTACTAGCCGTCCAGCTTCCTGAAAATGTTGCCTGGAGAATCTGCCCAGCCTACAAAGAGGACCACTCAGCGTGATGGCTTCCTTAGCTGCAGGGAAGCACAGAAAGAGTCTGTCTGTCCACCAGCAGCCTGCCGAGCGTGTGGCTACCCAGTAGAGAGGGTACAAGCCAGAGGGAAGCTGAGGCTGACTAGTAGCTGAGGATCAGACAATACTCCATGGCGGGAGCACTCAGGAGGGAGCACAGATCCGAGGCTGGAGGACCTGAAGACACAAGTGTGCTGGGCACACAAGGATTTAGCAGAGCTCAAGTTCCAGGATGAGAACAGAAAAGAAACCTGAAAAGTCAACTGGGATCCCCCGACACAGGGCCTTATGGAGTTAGAATTTCTTTCAAGGGCATTTTAAGATCTTCCGTCGAAACAGCGGTTTGATTAGTGAAATAAACTCAAATTTGCTCAAGCACACTCGCCGCGTTAGGAAGCTAATTGTCACAGTGACTCCACACTCCACACTCTTTATGCGGCACAGGCAATCGGGATTTCTCACCTTGTGTGCACCTTATGGACATGCTAACCGAGAAACCAGCCCAGAGCAACTGGAGTGCACAGTGGGGAGCATAAGGGTAACGTGAGAACACAAGAAACAGAGGGGCACACCCAAGAATGCAATGAAAAGAGGTGCCAGTGGTTTCGTGGGCCTCCGTAGAAATTTATAGCCAATAAAATGGCAGTGGGTTCTAAGGAAAATGTACTAGAAGACTGGAGAGGATTCCAGTCCACACATAAAATGTACAAGAAGCTGGGACATGTTGTACAATATTATTTTAAGATGTGTTACATTCGTTTACGCTGTGGAATATTTGTTTAGTGATGCAAAGATGTGTTGATTTCTTTTAGGTTGCATTTGTTTAACTCTGTCAAACTGTGTTACTTTGCCTGTGTAAAACACCTGACTGATCTAATAAAGAGCTGAATGGCCAATATCTAGGCAGGAGAAAGGATAGGCAGGGCTGGCAGGCAGAGAGAATAAATAGGAGGAGAAATCTGGGAAAAGAAAATTGAGGAACAAGAAAAGGAGAAAGAGAGGAGGACATCAGGGGACAGGCACACAGCCACACAGCCACACAGCTAGCCACAGAGTAAGGTTAAAAAAATGTATATAGAATAGAGAAAGAAAAGAGCCCAGAGACAAAAAGCATATGGTATAATTTAAGAAAAGCTGGATAGAAACAAGCCAAGCTAAGGCCGGTCATTCACAAGAAAAGATAAGTTTCCGTGTGATTATTTGGGAGTTGGGTGTAAAAAGAGTAAAGCATGGAAAAAAAACCTCAGGGACAGGATGACAAAGACCTAGTTTTTGTTTCAGAAGAAGGATTAAGGGGAGGGGAAAGAAAAAGAGGAAGAAGAGGGAAAGAAGGAGAGAGAGGAAGAGGAGAAGGAGGAGGAGAAAAAGGAGGTGGAGGAGAAGGAGAAAGAGAAAGAGAAGGAGAAGGAGGAGACGGAGAAATCACTGCTCTTGGAAAAACCAGTCATTACACAGGAAAGTCCTGATCCAAATAAACAGGATTAGAGATAAGATGTGTTTCCACTTACTGTTGATACATGAAACAATGAAATCTCTTTGATCCTGAGGCTAAGAAGATTGTTCTTGTAGTGACAGATATATCTGCCTTTGATATACAGGGAAGGAAAACCAATCAGAGCCCATCTCCAGGCCTTGTGCCCAGATACCCACACACCATTCATTATTTCAAATGTTGTTTGATGGCTTCTGTAAAGGACCACAGGAAAGAAGGGGGAAATTCACTGTGGCTTTATATGTTACCACCCTTGACGATGTAAAAATAAGTAGCCGATAGAAGAGGTAAGGAGGCAGGAGAGGAGAGCGTGGGCGCTGACATCAATATCCTACCTGACAGAGGAAGACGCCAAGTACCATTGATGGCTGGTGACACATTATCACCAGAGGGACTGAGATAACGACAGTACCAGCCGGAATCCAGCAGGGGCGGGGTGAAGGAACTGTTTTAGGGATGAGATTTCATTCGGGTAAGGAGCCTGGTGACAGGTCTACAGAAAATGATTGCCTCAGTGTCTGGTATTGGGCTGAGGTCAGCAGTACTGGCAGCTTGGAAGAAACGTCAAAACCGGGGAAGAGGAAAGCGGGCTTGAAATGCATACGGAGGCGCAGGGGTCCACATCTGTCTCTCTGCATCCAGTCTCCTGGTGGAGGAGACCTTGTACACAAGCTGATGCCCCAGTGTGGACCTGGCCATGCATCTGGCCCAGGACTCAGAATCACTGAAGGAGGAAATAGGGGAGACACTGGAGGAGCCGGGGCAGCAAGCATGTCAGGTCAGGAACCAAAGGCAGGAAGCCAGAGACAGGAATTGAAACAGAGACCACGGAAGAAAACTGTTTACTTCCTAGCTCTCTGTGGTTTGCTTAGCTTGCTTTTGTATACCCTGGGGTGGCACCACCCACAGCGAGTTGGTCTTATCTTCATTAATCACTAATCAAGATAATACCCCACAGACTTGCCTGTAGGCCAATCTTACGGAGGTGCTTTCTCAATTAAGAGTCCCTCTTCCCAGATATGTCTAAGTTTGTGTTAAGTTGACAAAAACAAAAAAAACAACCATCACAGATAATAAATGAATTCCCAACGTTTAGAAGTCTCAGTGACAGTCACGTGTCCTGAAATCCACCGGCCTCGGCAGCCTGGCTGAGGCTAATGCAAGTTCCTTCTTCCGATCTTAATATTAGCCCTCATATCACCAAGCCCACAGTAAATAGATCTACATCCCCTCTCTGCATAGATATGGATGCCAGGGTGACTGTAGTTAAAGAGACTGCAGAAGAGTCGAGGAAGCTTCCGCAGCGCACTGAGAAGGACTCTGCAGAGCTGAGAACATGGACCGGTTCAGGGGAGCTGCTGGGGGAACTGTGGAGGGAGAAGCTGCAGGCGGGTTTGAAAGCGACCTTATAGAAATCAGCTGCAGGGTGCAGACCGTGCTGGGTCTGAGCAGAAAACTGGTCAGAAGCAGGTCCAGACGGAAGAGCAGATCTGGACCAGCGGGTGGTCAAGTGGGTTTCCTCAACAGCTAGGGACTGAGCTGAGCTGTGGAGTCCTTGGTCCTTGATGCCACATCAGGTATCAGGTGAGAGGACTGTGTGGGACATGCCATCTCAGCGTCGTGTGTCCATCACTTTATGGAGTCCAGGTGAGGGAGCTATGCTCACTCATCAGTCCAATGTGTCTGGTAAGTTCTTTTTTTTTGAGATTTATTTATTTATCATGTATACAATTTTCTGCCTGCATATATGCCTACATGGCAGAAGAGAACACCAGATCTCATTATAGATGGCTGTGAACCACTATGTGGTTGCTGGGAATTGAACTCAGGACCTCTGGAAGAGCAGTCAGTGCTCTTAACCACTGAGCTATCTCTCCAGTCCATCTGGTAAGTCCTTAGGCATGGTTTTTAATATGCCTATGTGCCCCATCATCTTAAGTCCCCCCAATAAACTTATCGGGTGGGCCCCTTTCCAGTCTTAGGAATTAGTCATTTGCCAATCTGTGGTGGATGGAGAGTGCGTTTGGTTCCACCCAGGGTCTGTGGTCATATTCTTCTTCCTCAAAATGGAGTCAAAGGCTGCTTGTAAAATGGAGTGTCCTAGGGCGAGGCACAGCCTGCAAAACTGTTTTCTACAATATGGAGTAACTCTGAGTGGGTCATAGCTTCATCGCAACACTAAACGCAACTTAGGGAAGAAAGGGCTTATCTGGCCTACAAGTCTGGATTTCAGTCTGTTATTGGAGGGGAGGTCAAGGCAGGAACTTCAAGCACAACACCGCAGTCAAGAGCAGAGAGAAAATAAATAAATGCACGGACCCTTGTTTGCTTGCTTTCGGCTAGCTTGCCCTTCTCTTATACTGTTCAGGGTTCTCTGCCTAGGGAATGGTGCCACCCACAAGGGCTGGCGCTTCCTACATCAATGAACAATTAAGAGAATCCCTCACAGATGTGCCTGCAGGCCAGCGTGATCTAGACACATCCTCACTGAGATTTTCTTCCCAGGTAATTCTAGGTTGTGTCAAACTGACAGTTCAAACCACTCTCCCCTCTCAGGACTGTTTTCATTGCATCCCGTAGGTTTGGGCACAATGTCTTCATTACCCCTCAGTTCCAGGGCTTTGGCTTTCCTCCTGATTTCTTGAACCATCCACTCATCCTTCTGTATTTAATCCCTATGGGTTTATGCATATTCTATAGTTTCCCTTGATGTTTTTTTTATTTATCATAATCAGATAGAATACAAGGAATTGGGTTGGAGAGATGGCTCAGCAGTAAAAGGCATGAACTGAACTTCCAGAGAACCCAAGTTTGATTTCCAGCATCCATACTGGGTGGCTCACAACCGCCTGTAGCTCCAGCTCCAGGGAGTACAGCTACCTCTGGCTTCTATGGGCACCTGCACTCATAGGCACAAGAGCTCACAGTTAAAAATAAGAAAAATGAGTATTGTTAAAAGAATATAAAGGATATTTCAGTTTTTACATATTAGCTATGACTCGCTTTGTGTCCTGATCCATGTCTATTTTAGAGGAAGTTCCATGCCTAAGCGTCACATTGTAAATTAGAAGAGCAACACCTTTAAAAAAAAAAATGAATGGAATAGGTGATTGGCCATAATTTGCCTTATTATTTTCAAAGTATAAGATATTTGAGAAGTCGCTTCCTGGTTTTCTGACACATTGTCCTCTTTCTTCCCGTGTCCCGGGACACCCCTAGCTCTCCTCTCTATGGATCACAGGTCACTATCCTTCACAAGTCACAGAGCAGCCCAGTATTGGGTTCCCTGAGAAAAACTAAGTGGTGCTAATGGCGAGTCAGCCAGAGGAGAGGCCTGCTGGGGTCCCTCCTGAGCTGGGGCCTCCCACAGACTACGGAGCCGATATGTCCAGTCAACATTGCTGTCACCATCCGGCACACTTCATCCTAAATTAGTGGCCCAGGCCCTGCCAGTTATTGCACCTCGGTGCTTATGGGTTTCGTGTGAATTAAAACATTCAAGCGTCGTGAATGTGAAATTCAAACGCTCACCCTGCGTGGCATTTTAATGAGACGCATCTGGGTTCGGCACATTCCATCCTTACAATTATATGAGAGTTTCTATCAGGACTGCTCCCTTAGGCCTGGCCCATCACAGCCAAGATAAACTCCAGTTCCTGAGCGTATGGAAGGCAGGGGAGAATTGTGTCCGGGCGGATGGTGAATGGTTACAGGGCCTACCCTAGCTCCGATTAACGTGGGCCGTCAGAATAAGTTAGGTCCTCACAAGCTCTTGAGGAGGAAGAGGTGCGGTGATGGGAGACTGTAGTAAGTTTTCTTACCAGACTTTCATTGAATCGCCAGCCCCCAAATAACAACATGGAGACTTATTATTAATTATGAAAGCTTAGCCTTAGCTTAGGCTTTTTCCCAACTTGCTCTTATAATTTAATGAACCCATTTGTTTTTAATCTACATTCTGCCACATGGCTCAGTTACCTCTACTCTGTACTGTATGTCCGACCTCTTCACGTCTCCCTGGCATCTCTGGTGTAATCCCCACGCATAGATTCCTCCTCCTCTTCTCTCTCCCCGGAAATCCCATCTATCTCTCCTGCTATTGGCCATTCGGCTCTGTATTAAACCAATCACATGACCCATCTTCACACAGCCGTAACAACTATTCAGCAGCAGGAGACTGACACCCATTCTCCTGCTCCCCACACACCTTGATTCTGCTCTTCAGTTTATCTTCCTAATCCAAGCCTCCTCTGCGGCACTTAGAGGCTTCCTACGCCCCTAGGAAAAGAGGTACGGCATCCCGCCCTACAGATGTAGGAACTGAGACCTGGAAAGACAAAGTTGAAAGGTTTCCGCACCCTGATATTAAGTCTCTCTGCCAAAGAAATAAATCAGATCAGGCCGGATTAAAGGTCCAAGTTTTAATGAGCAAAGCAATTCCCAGTTAGTGAGGGGCGTGGGGGTGGGGGAGAGGAGAAACCACATGGCAGGGCTAGAGACCCCTTTCTTAAATACTCTGTAGGCGTGGTCTTGAGCTTCTCAAGGGGAGGAGCTGCCCCTTGGCAGGCTGGAGAGGGAAGAGGAGTTCAGGCAGAGCTTCCACCCGGACAAAAGTGACTTGTCCAAGACCAGTATCAGAAAATTAGTCAATCCTGTTCTGTCTGCTGAATGCATTTCAATGGGTTTCGCTGCTGCAATGACAAGGCTTAAGTTAAGCACACTGTCTCACCGTGCAGGCCACAGGCGCTACTGCCATCCTCATGCAGGGCTCCCTTGTCTGCGTCCAAGGTGCATCCCCAATGGACCTCATCCGCCGCTGTGAGAAAGAGAATGGCAGGAGAGGACTCTCCCACACCAGTGCTTTACCAGCTGAGCCCAGCCACCAGCTAACAATTGTCACTCTTTTCAGCCGGGGATGGGGGGCTGGAGTGGGGGGAGGGGCCTTAATCATCTTTCTTTGAGTTCAAACATCAAAACATGAGAAAATCAGACCCAGGGCTTCCCGTGATGCTCTGGGGCCACAGAGTAGAATGAGAAATAATAAAGTGCTCTAGAAATGAGGCTTGGGTAGGGGCAACACAGGGAGTCCCAGCCTCTCCAACAGGAACAGACGGACGCAAGTGACGCTGATTGCTGGTCCCAGGGAGGCCAGGTTGCTGGGTCCAGTCAAGACCGCGACAGAGGGCTGGTGCTCCGGTGAGGTGGGGAGCGGTCGGTGCGCAGGGACTCAACACATCCTCTCTTCTCGGAGTGTGTCTGGCACTCTTGCTGCTGCTGACTTTGCCTTTTTCTCCTTGAAGAAAGAAAAGAGTCAGTGGCTGACAGCTAAGACTCCATCTTCCCCTGAAGTTGATAAGCTAGTGACTTCGAGAAAGCCTTGGTCCCCTCAAGTGGGAAAGGAGGAGACAAATGTCTTCCAAGGTCTCCTCCAGGGCTGGCATTCTGAGTCCAACTGAGCCTAAGGCCCTAAGGGGTTCATGGGGTTGGGACCAGCCCACCATCACCCCGGGCTACACCAAGGGTGTTGTTTCCAAGGAATACAAGGCATGGAACTGATTGATTTCTCTGAATATTTACCCTGGAGAAACGATGATGCGTGTGCAGGGCGGTAGGCAGCCCCGGGGATATTGTCCCTCCTTGACAGTACGGCCTCTGTGACACTTCCGCGTGGAGAAAGGTGAACCAGGAGCTAGGGGTGAGCATCCCCGCTTAACAGCTCTCCGCTGTTTACCCAAAAAATATTGTTCCATCATAAAAATTCCCAAAATAGTTCCTTGCCTGGCCAGACTGACTGGCGGGCGCCCAGCTTGGGAGCTGCGCCACGCTGGAGACATGCTCCAGGGAGGTGAAATTAGCTGGGGAAGGTCTGGAGCCACGGTTTGAGGACCACCGGGCCTGCATATCCTGTGGAGCGGCGCACAGAGGGACTCATAGACTCGTCTCTGGGGTCTCTCTCTGGGGACCCTCTCCTGGCAGGGACAACTTATTTTTAGCTAAGAAGGGCTGCTTTGGTTCTTTGTGGGAGGCTGGAGGTGAGAGAAACGCTTTCCCCTCCGCTGGAATGCTCTCTCCCACACAGATTCTGGCTCATACCTCCTCCGGCCAGTTTCCAACTTAAATGGCAGCTCTTCAGACAGCCATTCTCTCCAGAGTAGCATGAACTAGGCTTCAGGTATAGTCCGCTGGGATTCTGTCTTTTCCCTTTGGAGAACTGAGCACTGTTTGTACTTACAAATACCAATGCCAGTCTTCCCCAGAGCCTATAAGGTCCTGGGGCAGGGGGCCAGAAGCCAGGACTCATGCCTCACACAGAACAGAGGCTCGCAAACTGTGTGCGCCTCTGTCCAAGACCCCAGGCATCTGCCAGGACATGCCTGTCTGTGGGGACCTGGAACGATGAGAGATTAAGGGAGCATACAGAAAGAATGTCACTTCATCCCAACTAATCTCCCCCCAGTGCCCCGCCTGACCAGAGCAGGACCTCAAAAAGGAGTCACTGATGTTTAAGTGACAGGTTTCTTCTCACCAGGGGACCCTTCCCACAGCTGCCCAGAGGTGTCAGTCTGGGTTTCCAGGTAAGTGTGGGAAGGCACTGTGGGCGTCCTGAAAGGCCTCACTGTTGTGTGCAGGCACACCCCCATACCTTAAGGCTGTTCATCTTACACTGAGTGGGATGACTGACTCCTTAGCCAGCACTGGCTAGCTCGGTGACCTTTCAACATTGAGTTAAAACCATGCCTGGCAATCCAGCCCGGCAACAGCTTCCACACCACATCTGGGGGGGGGGGGCAGGGAGGAACTGGGAAAATGAAGATATTTCCTGGGGACAGGCTCCCCCACAGGAATGAGCAGAAAGTGAGTGCTGTCCCCACCTCTGGTCACAGAACCACAAGATCGGAGCCTTTAAGTGGATTCTAAGACTTAAAGTATATTCTTCTAGGGACCCTGGCCCTAAACTCAAGGCAACAACCTGTAATACACAAAGTTATGTACGTCTTATTTTATATCATGTATATGTATGTGTACACATGCACATTCATATGTGCGATTTGCTGGCCTAGAGCTCACCAGCTAGCCCAGGCTTGGGGCCCTCTTGCCTCTGCTCATTCTTGAGTTCTGGGATTACAGGCATAGGCCATCTTGCCCAACACCCTGTTTTAATAGGGAAGTTAATGCTGAGGCAATTTCACTGGGCAGGATTTCCTTCTGTATCATATTGCTTTCCTGCTCTTAGTGCCCAGCCGTATCGTGACTTCTGTCCATGGCAGCAGGGAAACCAGGCTGTCGAACCAAGCAGAAGAAAAACAATCCCTCATATTATACAACTCAGAAATAGTCACTACAAACTCTAAGATTTTATATAAAAATGTAATTGGCACATAATTGCCATAGTAGTTTTGGGCCCAGTGTGCTATTTCCACACATATACATGGTGGGTGATGATAAGATCAGGGTGTTGGGCAAAACCAGCACCTCCATGGCTTCTCATTTCTCTGGGATAGAAATGTTAGAAATCCCTTCTGGGGGTTGGAAAGATGGCTCAGCAGTTAAGAACATTGTTGCTCTTGCAGAGGACCTGGGTTCAGATCCCAACACCAACCCATGGCTCATACCTATCTGTAGCTCCAGGTCCAGGGGATCCAACATCCTCTTCTGCCCCCTGTGGGTACCATCCAAACACATGGTGTACATACACACTTGCAGGCAAGCGCTCATGCACAGAAAAATAAAATAATATATACTTTTTAAAAAAATATCCTCTCTGTTAGCGCCTTTGAAATACACAATTAGCAGGCTGAGTGGCATAGACTTGCAATCCCAGCTACTCAAGAGACTAAGGCAGAAGAATCACAAGTTCAAGGCCAGTTTGAACAATTTAGTGAGACCCTGTCTCAAAAGAAAAGGTAAGGTTTTTGAGTGCCATGCTTGCTCAAGCCCACTCCTCCCTGGAGTGTATTCTATAGTTTCACTCTTATCTTTCACAAATATAAAATAATAATAATAATAATAATAGAAGAGGAGGAGGAGGAGGAAGAG
>NC_022009.1:23363851-23367942 GCF_000317375.1 Microtus ochrogaster | reverse complement strand
GAAGAAGAAGAAGAAGAAGAAGAAGAAGAAGAAGAAGAAGAAGAAGAAGAGAAAAGTAGGGGGCAGGAAACAGGACATGATGGTTCATACCCGTGGTCCCTGAACTCTGGGAGTGGCATCAGGAAGATCAGGAGTTCAAGGATGGCCTCAGCCGCACAGCTGTGGGATCTTTCGCACACCGGGACACACTGGCAACTGCCTAGAATGCTACTAGGCGCCATTCCAGATCTAGGAGGGACAGAACCACATTGGAGACTGCCACCGTTGTCTCCATGGTCTCACCACCTGGCTGGGCTGTTCCAGAGGGAAAGCAGGAACCGCAGCATCACTGTGCTTCCTGGAAGCCCCAAGGCTGTCAATCAACTGGTAATTTCTTCTTCAGTCAGGGAAGCTTGTCATTATAAAAAACAGAGGTTGCTTTGGATACCTCATGGCTGCTCAAGGAGATTCTGACCCAGCCACTGATGCCCAGAGAGACTTCAATTCAGCTACAGAAACTGCCACAGCTATCAGGGCCACTGCAGAAGCTGCTACTTCTGTTTGAGGGGATGTCCTGCTGACAGCTCTTACTTGGGAAGCTCTGTTCAGTCACAGCTGCCCCAGGCATTCTGTAATGACTCCAGAGGATGACACTTGGGCAGTGACAGCTTCAGCTGCTCCTCAGATGTCCCCACCATCTTGCAGGTGTCCTCAGTCAGGTCAAGAGACACACTTCCAGAACCCATGACGGCTGTGACAGGCAGGCTCAGCACTAAGTTAAAAAGTTTGTAGTTAGCAGAGAGAAGGCTGTGTGTAGGTATGACTGACTAAGCCATATTAGCACTGCAACCTGGGTTCCATTACAAGCTCATCCCGGGTGGTTTTATTGCCTACATACAGTGTTTTAGAACAGGCAAAGTGGGCTGAGCTCTTAGAATAATAAACAGATCATTTTCACTGGGAATTGTTGCATATGCCTTTAATCCCAGCACTCAGAAAGCAGGCAGATCTCTATGAGTTCAAGGTCAACCTCACCTACGTGGCCAGTCTGAGCCTAGGAACACCCAGCAGGCAGACAGCGACTGAAGAGTTCCAGAGAGTGGCTGCGACCAGACTTTTAAAAACAGAGGCTGATGGAGCTAGAGGGATAACTCAGTAGTTAAGGGCACTGGTTGCTCTTCTGGAGGTCCTGAGTTCAATTCCCAGCACTCGAATGGTAGCTCACAACTATCTAAAACTATAGTCCCATGGTATCCAATCCCCTCTTCTGGTATGCAAACAAAACTCCATATGCATAAAATACATAGAATAAATAATACATCTTTATTTTTCTTTTTTCTCTTTTTTTGTTTTTGTTATTGTTGTTGTTGTTGTTGTTTGAGACAGGGTTCCTCTATGTAGCCCTAACTGTTCTGGAACTCACTTTGTAGGCCAGGCTGGCCTCAAATTCACAGAGATCTGCCTGCCTCTGCCTCCCAAATACTGGAATTAAAGGTGTGCACCACCACACCCCGCAATAAGTACAGCTTTAAAAAATAAAAATAGGCCAGGCAGTGGTGGCACATGCCTTTAATCTCAGCACTCGGGAGGCAGAGGCAGGCAGATCTCTGAGGGTTTGAGGTCAGCCTGGTCTACAAGAACTAGTTCCGGGACAGGCTCCAAAGCTACAAAGAAACCCTGTCTCAGAAAAACTAAATAATAAATAAGTAAACTGAGGCTGAGAAGGACCAGAGCGCTGAGAGGGTGGGCACTGCGGATTGCTGAAAGAACGCAGAGAACAAGAGGCTACGCAAGCTGAGAGCCTGCAGGAGACGAAGGATGGAAGAGGACGGGTAAGTGAGCAGTCACCAAGAGCCTGTGGGAGGCCACTGCTAGCATTCGCTGCCAGGTACAGGGCTGCCGCCACTCAAAGCCGGGAGCTGCTGGCACTCACACCTCCCAGTCGCTGACACCAGTGGAGTGCATTTGCCTTTTGGGGATGCCCATCTGAAGAGGACAGGAAGACCTGCTATCAACTAACACTGTGGCTGGAAATTTTTTCCCCATTCAGACCATTCCCAGCCTCAGACGGTTTCTTTTTCTGTTGATGAGTAAGGGCCACTAGGAAGCAAGGCTTGGTGTTGAGTGCTAAGCAGCAAAAGGATTCTGTGGGTTGACTGTCTTTTATAAGGGTTTGATTCCCCGTCTCTTCAGTAGTTGGCGGACTGCATCCGGTGTTCCGCGGATGTGCAGAATCAGTTGTTTGGGCTGAGTGTCTGATCTTTGATCTTTGAATAGGCACATAACTGTATTAACCTTAACAGTAAACGGCTCCGCTCAGAGCCTCCTGCTCCTGAGTGCAGAGGTGCTTCCGTGCCTTGGCCAAATGGACTCCTAAGGAATTTGGTAATTGCCATTCCAGTTAGAATGGAGCATATTCACCACTCGGCAGATTCAAGACTCTGTTAAAAATGCAACTATAAATAGCTCAGGTACTTCCAGAGTTCCTTGCAAATCCCCTGTACTTATGAATAGCCTGTTGTTCAAAAGCCACCCAACTACACTCCAACCAGGTTCTCCATAGTCAGCACCCCGTCGCCACCTTTGTGTTTATTTAACCACCTCGTTCAAGAAATAACTTTAAGATGGCTTCTAAGAAATGCGCGCAATCTAATGAAAACAAAGGTGGAGGTAAATGAGGAGATAAGGTGGGGGAAAAGGGAAAAAAAAAAACAGGTGAAGAAGCCGAAAAAAGAAATTTCTATTCCAAGGTTGGGAGAGCCTGTACAATGGCTCAAGATGAAGCTGTAGGTTTGAACGTGAGCTTCCTGGCAAGTTAAGCAAAAGAATGGGGTGAAGGCTTAAAATGAGGTTTACATCATCCAGAAATAAACGGCAAGTATTGAAAATGACAAGAACCCCTAGAGAGACCTAAGAAATGTTCCTTGCGCTGGTCCTTTCAAAAGCAAAGAGAAAGCAGTGCTCGTGGTAGCTGTGCTGTGACAGGTGTCCCACTGGCTGTCTCTTAAAACGTCCCTCACTGGGGCTGTGACTTCTGGACAGAGTGAGTTTATCGAAAGCCTTTCCACAGGAGGCCGAAGGGCAGGGTTCAGATCATCAGCTGATGCGATTCAGGGACACACTTTGTGACCTTGGGGGTCCCCTCGACAAGCTTCCTTTTCCCAAAGCGCATTTGAAGAAGCAAGCCTACGGCTGAGTTTGTGGCAGCTGGTCTCTTAACCTGGGATGCCAGGTGAGCGCCACTCTGTCTGCCTCAACTTTGTGGAGGCCACAGACAGGCTTAGTGTCCCTGTCGGCAGTGCCGGGGAGTGGCCATGCCTTCTCTCTGCCCCGTTTTCTCTATAGAAAGTCATCATAGCGAATCCATTCCTTTTCCCACTGTCCTGGTTTACTTCCTATTGAGCTGATAAACACCGCAAACAAAAGCAACTTGGGAAGGAAAGATTTTCTTTGGCTTACATGTCCTGATCAGTCAATGAGTGAGCAGGAACTCAGGAGGAACTATGCAGGAACTATGTATGAGCTACGCAGGAACTATGCAGGAACTACACAGGAGCTACACAAGATCTACATAGGTACTACGCGGGAACTACACAGGAACTATGCAGGAACTACGTAGGAACTATGCAGGAACTATGTAGGAACTACACAGGAACACTGCTTACTGGCTTGCTCTCCATCACTTATTCAACCTACTTTTTTATACAAAGCAGGATCACGGCTCAGGGTGACACCCACTACCCTCAGTGCACTGGGCCCTCCCACATCAATCAGTCATCAAGACCACGTCCCACAGACATGTCCTCCGGCCAGTCTGTGAAGATAATTCCTCATTGGAGTTTCTCTCTTCTCAAGTGACTCCAGTTTGTGTCAGGTTGACAAAAAGTAACCACAGACCCGTTTGTCATCAGGACCTTGCTGGCCAGTCACAGTTAGCTTCAGCTGTCAACTTGCCATACCTACAAAGAGGGGACTTCAGTTAAGAAATGGCCTCCAGGAGCTGGAGAGATGACTCAGGTGTTAAGAACACTGGCTGTTCTTCCAGATGACTCGGGTTCAAACCCCGGCTCCCACATGTGGCCACAACTGTCTGTAATTCCAGACCTCTCTCT
>NC_022009.1:23332654-23363731 GCF_000317375.1 Microtus ochrogaster | reverse complement strand
CACACACACACACACACACACACACAAGTGCAGGCAAAACACCAATGCACATATAAATCATTAAAATAGGAAGGAAGGAAGGAAGGAAGGAAGGAAGGAAGGAAGGAAGGAAGGAAGGAAGGAAGGGAAGAAGGAGAGAAATTGCCTCCATTGAATTGGCCTGTGGTCATGTCTGTGGGGCATTGTACCGCCTGTGCTGTAGAAGAAAGGTAGCTGAACACAAGACTGGAAGCAAGCAGTAAGCAGCGTTCTTCCGTGGTCTCTGCTTCGATTCCTGCTTCCTAGCTCCTATCTTCAGTTCCTGTCTCAGCTTTCTTCCTGATAGATTGAAACCCTGTGAGCCACATAAACCCTTTCCTCCCTAGACTGTTTTTAGACATGTTGTTTTTATCACGGCAACAGAAAGGTAAACTCTTGGGCTAGCTCATACTTTGCCCACAGTCCTGACTTGATGTGTGCGTGTGCATATATGTAAATATGGGTGTATATATAACATGTATGCACGCATGCATGTATATGAGGCAGTCTCTACGTAGCCCATGGTGGTGTTGAGCTCACAATCCTCCTGCCTCAGTCAGCTGCACTCTGGAACTGCATGCATACGCCACTATAACCCAGGCATATGCTACGACAACCAACTGCACAATGTTGCCTGTTGGACAAGTGTAGCTCATGCCTCATCTGACATTTTCTGGTCCCCTTTATTGCTCTAGACCAGTGGTTCCCAGCCTTCCTGATGCTGCAACTCTTAAATATAGTTTCTCATGCTGTGGTGACCCCCAACCATAAAACATTTGTGCTGCTGCTTCATAACTGTAATTTTGCTACTGTTATGAATTGTAATGTAAATATCCGATATGCAGCCTATCAGAATGTTCCCCCTGTGAAAGGGGTCATGACCCACAGGTTGAAAACCACTGATCTAGACCCTATCTCCCCCACTTGGCATGTTCTCCAAACCCTTCACTTCTCTACTCTCTAAATCTAGAGGGTCAACCAGATGTCCTGAAGGGTTCTGGGGATTCATGTCTATGAAGTTGTTCTGAGTCTGGGTTTCCAGAGGGTGTCGATGAAAGCAGGTCAGTCCCTATAGCCTACAGAATGTTTCATGGGGTGAAATGGTAGCAGATGCCAGCCAGGATAATGATGACAGGTTGCTCGTGGGTAACTCCTGCTCACATCAGACACATCCTGTTTCAGCTGGGGTTTTTATTACTGTAACAAAACACCATGACCAAAGTAACTTGGGAGGAAAGGGGTTTATTTGGCTTACAGTTCCGCAGCATTGTTCATCTTAAAGGAAGTCAGTACAGAAACTCAAACAGGGCAGGAACCTGGTGGCAGGAGCTGATGCAGAGGCCCTGCAGGAGAGCTGCTTACTGCTCCCCATAGATTGCTCAGCCTGGTTTCCTATAGAACCCAAGACCACCAGTCCAGGAGTGGCACCACCCACAATGGCTGGGCTCTCCCCCATCCCATCAATCATTAATTAAAAAACTGCCTTACAGGCTGTAGGCACAGCCCGACCTTAAGGAGCCGTTTTCTTAATTGAAGTTCCCTCCTCTCAGATGACTTCATCTTGTGCCAAGCTGACATAAATCCATCCGGTACACACCTCTATTAAGATATACAAGCCCCTTCTTTGTTTCCCTGTTCCCATGCATACCTAGTAACCTAGGAGGAAAAGGTCTCTCCCTTGCTTCTAACTATTCATCTGTGAGCAAAATCTCAAGCTATAGCAGAGCTAGTGAAACCACAGATATACACCCATACAAACCACCTGTGCACAAGAAGACCACGACACACACAGCGTCTAGAGCAGTGGTTCTCAACCTTCCTAATGCATCAACCTTTAACAGTTGGTGACCTCCAATCACAAAATTATTTTATTGATGCTTTATATGTAACTTTTTGCTGCTGTTATAAATCATAAGGTAAATACCTGATATGCAACCCCAAAAGGGGTTGTGACCCAAAGGTTGAGAACCATTGCTCTAGACTATATCCAAATCCCCTTCCCCAGAATGTGCAAAGTCCACCTCCCCCCAATGCTAGCATGCAAGCCCATTCAAAATGTTTTTTTTTTTCTAATTTTATACTTTACGGAAGCACTGGTTGTACTAAAAAACAGTGCTTCGTTTTGTCATTAATTCCATATGGGTAGGATTTCATCTATACATTTCATCTATTCATTTATACATCTATAAATAAGTTTCAGGGATTAACTAAGCCTCGGAGTCATCATATAACATTCCATTCATGAGCAAATGCATTCCCACTTCCAATAACTACCAGACAGTTGAACTTCTGGTATGGTATGGGAAGCCAGAAAATTCCTATTCAGTGTCTTACACACTTATATACTCAAGATGGCAAGAATTGGGGACATTGACACCTCTGGGAATAAGTAATGCCTGGGCCTCGAATACAAGGCTTTCAACAAGTGTTTGTTGGAACAAATGGACAGATTCATTCAGAAATGGTCTCTTCCGTATTCATCTAAGCTCTGGGTGTAACAAAGCAATCATGACAAAATAAATAAATAGATATTCCCTTATGTGTGCAATTGTACACGCACCAAGAGATACAAATAACATGCATGCACACACACACACACACACACACACACACACAAACACACATAAAGGGTCCCAGGGTGTGGCTCAGACATTAGGACTACTTCAGTCAGGTGTGGGGGCACACACCTATAATCTCCACCCTCACAAGGCTGAGGCAGGAAAATCACCAGTTCAAAGCCAGCCTGGTTACTCTGCTTGGTGTAACAGGGTCAGTTTTGAACTTGTCCTCAGGAGCACAGGGTTGTGAGGTCGTTCCAGAGAAGTGACACAGATGTTAGAATTCTAACCCTTTCCTTTCCAGCTACTGAGAACATAACAACCTTTGTCAAAGAGTACTGCTCATGCTGCGTGAAGTGGTACACGTCTGTAATCCCAGCACCCTGAAGTCTGAGGCAGAAGGATGACAGGTTCAAGGCCAGCCATGCTATGTTTATACTTCTGAAAATACAGACATGAAATTTTTTTAAATGCATATGTCTGTATTTAATTATATTGAATGCAACGAAAGAACTATTGAGTGTTAAAATGGAAGATGAGGCTGGGCAGTGGTGGCACACACCTTTAAGCCCAGCACTTGGAAGGCAGAGGCAGGCAGATCTCTGTGAGTTTGAGGCCAGCCTGGTCTACAGAGCGAATTCCAGGACAACCAGAGCTACACAGAGACCCTGTCTTGAAAAACAAAAGAAAACAAGAAAAGGAAGCCAGCTGAAGCTGAAAGTACAGTAATTTAAGGGACAGGAATAAGATCCTGAAATTTAGTTACCTCACCTCTCTGAGCTGCAGGATGAAAAGAAAGGTCAAGCCAGCCAGACTCATGGGGCAGACCCCTTCTAAGTCAGTGTGCAGGACTGTGTCCCTTCAGTCAGTCCAGAGTCACTATAGGTTGTCACGGTGTCCACCAATCCCATCTAAGAACCTCTGCCGTGTTTCTAAGGCCAGAAGTGTCCCCTGCCCCCACAAAGATGTGTGTGAGCAGACTCTCCCCTCCTCCTTGACCTCAGCGCCCATAAAGACGACTGTGCGCATGCTCTCTCCTCCTCTTGACGCTAACACTTGGCCGCCTCCTGCACACACGGTCTCACAGGCTGCTGAGCATAAACAGTGACGTTAGGACCCTGAAGGTATGAGGAAATAGCTGATGGTTTCATAACACAAAGCAGAGCACTTGGCAAGTGTGTCCAAACCACATAGCGAGGCCAGGGAGTGGAGTTGCGCTGACACCATGGAGGAGGAGCCAAGGGAATTACCACAGACTCGGTGCTCCCTTCGCCCACCTGCTCTCTCTGCGCTCCTGGAGCCCAGACCACAAGCCTGGGTGGGCTGAGGATGAGTTTGGCCTCCCGGGTCCGCCCTCTGAGAACAGGTGGCCTCTGAGAATATTTACCAGCTGTCGCCTTAGACACACAACAGCCAGAGAAAGCCCCAGCACAGTAAGGCAGGCCCCCGAATAGAATGGAGGGTGGGGTGGGAGTTGGGTGGGGTGGTCTAGGACGGGAGGAGGGCTTCCAGATGCCTGTGCTACATTTTATGATTCTAACAAGTTCTGCATGGCTCTCTACCACTGGTATCTGGAGGCTCAGCTAGGCTATGCTAAGAACTCGGAAATGAGTCCCGCCCTGGTCTGAATGCTTTATTCTGCCTCCAGATTCTAATCCCAAGAGGTCAGGGGCTTTGTCTGCCTAATCTGTGTGGGTGTGGCTTCATAGTCACTAGTCACAGGTCTTCAGTGTGTGTGTATCACATGCTTGTTAATTGTCCAAAAAACAATTGAGGGAAAAGGAATCTATTTTAAATGAATAGTGAAGGGAATTAGAATAAGGCTGGATGGTGGATCTGCCTAGGGACGGCACCACCCACAGTGGGTTGTGCCCTTACACATCAATCAACAGCAAGAACAACAACAAAATGCCCCATGGATGTGCGCACAGGCCAGTCCTAGCAACCTCAAGGTCCTGGATTCTATTCCTAGTACAAAAAAAAAAAAATACATATCACAGAAGCAAAGAAAAAAGGGGAAAGGAAGAAAGAACAAAGGAAGAAAAAGAAGATTGGAAGGTTGATTGGTTCAAATCAAGGAGGGAAAGAGCCCTCCCCACCCTCCACATGTTGGATCAAAACTGGACAGTGAACATTCACCCCAGAAACTTCAGTCTCCTGAGCCAGTCTAAGCAGCTCTTGGTCCCCAAAACTTAGTGCATTCTAGACATCAGACAGACAGGCCATGGGCTTTGGGGATGTACTATGCAGACAGACCTACAAAGACTCAGGCCTAGGAAAGGAGCCTACCTTTGACTAAGAAGCTGGACCCTGAACTTAGCTCTCCTTGAGGCCTCTGGTCAGGCCAAACCCCACTCCATGCTCCATCCCTGAACCTGAAAGGAGGAGACCAAGGAGAGGAAGGCAAACAAACCCCCACAGAGTTGCAAGTCAGCTCTCTTCTTTGTCTTGTTGGTAACTTCTGAATTTTGGGGGCTGTGATTGTCCTGCACCCCCCCCCCCAGGACGTTTACACCAGGCAAGGTGTGAAGTGCTGGCATCAGATGGTGCCATTAACAGCAGCTTGGGGGTGCCCCCCCCAAACACCTGACCTTGTGAATTCCACAGCCTGCTAACTTTATCTGTCCTCAGGGCTTCTAACACCCAGGACCTGCTGGGAGAAATGGGGACAGAGAACCTCTGACCTCCACTCTCCGCTTTTCTTACCCACTGAAGTTGGATCCAGGGCCTATTGTGGGCAAACCAGTGTGGGCTTCAGAGGGCTCAGGAGGTAAGGCCAGAATAGAGTCCAGCACAGTGCCTGGGAAGCAGACAGGCATTCGGCAGTCACCTGCAGATGCTCTTTGTTGAGCATTGCCTAGGCACGGGCGAGCAGACTCTGAGCAAAAGTAAAGGCTGTTATTCTGGAGTTTCTCTTCCACTGAGGGAGGCAGAAAATTTTATAAGCAAATCAGATGTCATGAAAAGATAAGTAGGTGGGTGTGGTAATGCACCTCACCCCTGTAATCCCAGCATTCAGGGGGTAGCTGCATTAGTTCAAGGTCAAGCTCTCTCTCTCTCTCTCTCTCTCTCTCTCTCTCTCTCTCTCTCTCTCTCTCTCTCTCTCTCAAACTAGAAACGGGAGAGTGTGGGCGTTTCGGTGAGACAGCTGAGGAAAGTAAGAGGCTGCCATCTTGGAGGGAGGGCTAGCACACCCTGAGGTGATGGGATAGCCTCAACAGGAAACTTGGCTATGCCTGAACATACTGAGGAGAGACAGAAGGACCAGGTCATCGTTACCCATGTCTAACTTCATTTGAATATGGCCTGTTCAAATGGCCTGTCAACAGTCACTCACTGTTCTATCTACTGGAGATAGTTTCCAGAGACTCAAGCCCCTGTGGCAGGGGACCTTTCCTTTTATGGAGTTCCCCTCTCTCTGCCTCTGTCTGTCTGTCTCTCTCTCTCAAATGGAGTACTTCCCAGGTGCTGCCTCAGTTTCTCCAAAGTGGACAGTCTTTGGAAGTCTACTTATCAAACCTCTCAGATGAAGTTCCTGACCCGGTACTACTGGCATATATCCTGGAGGGGCACAGTTCCCTCATTCCTGGGAGTCTCCCCCTGGCACCCACCTTAATGGTGGCATGTGGGTGATAAAAAGAGGTGAGCCAGGAAAGCACTTAGTACAGAGCCTGGTACACACACAAAAAGCCAGACCCCAGGCCACATTCTCTCCCTCTGTAAACTAGCTTCGACCTTTTAACCTCTCTGGTGCCAAGGTGGCTGTAGCCTGGAGATTTCCCAGCTCCCACCCAAGAAGCTGAAATCTAAAGACCATTCATGGTACACAGCTAGAGTAGAGAAACAGTAACGCGTGTAACTGGAGAGCCTGCCAGAGCCATCGTCCTGCGCAAGCCCTGAGAGATGAGAGACTGGCTCTGGGAACACCTGCTGCCTGGCCACCTGGCTCCATTTCCTGCTGGTCTCAGCAACAAATCTCTGATCTCCCTTAGAGGCCTCCCGGACCCCCCTCCTCATCACCAGTCCTGAAGCTCCAGAGGGAAAGCCTTTCTGGCTTCAGAGTAGAGCAAGCACCTGGCTCCCAACCCATCAGCCCTCTCTTCCCCACGGACATTGGTCAGGGACAGGATTGTTGTCTCTGCACGTGAACGAGACAGAGCAGGGTCTAGGCCTTGATGGCAAAGGACCATGATAATACCAAATGCAGAAACATTTATTAAAACATCGAAAACGTGACACTGGGGGAAATGGATCCTTTCTGGCTCTCTTCAGTTTAGGAAATACAATCTTTTCAGTGTCCGGCTTTCATCTCCCTTCATGGCTATGGGTCTCCATCGCCTCTCTCTCCAGCACAAATCTGCCTTCCCCCACTCATCCTACCATCTTCCAAATCCAGAAGGTGACGAAGGCTAAGTCCTGGACCCCTGCCATGCTCCTCTCACAAGCCCTTCTTCCTCAAGTCAGCCTGTACTTCCTGATTTCGGTGGCCAGCTCTGTAAGAACAGATCCCAACCAAACCACTGGCCTGGCCTCTGTGTATTTGTCCCCTTAGATATTCCTGTCACCACAAAACATTCCTGCTAAGTGGGGACCTGAGTCCTTCCTGACAATTGGTTCTCTTCCATTTCACTGGCTGTGAACGCATCTGCTTCCATTCTATGGAGAGAAAATGCAGCCCTACTTGGCCCTACTGGGAAGTGCTCAGGTCCTCTCTCCCTGCCTGTGTTGATCTGTAGTCCCCTGTAACATGGCAGCTAATGACCGTTCTGTGTCATTACAACCGATTTTGGTGTAGATCTGTTTCTCACTCCTGCCATAGGCCAGTGAAAAACACAGTCATTCAGGGATCCAATATCCTCCAAGATGGTGGTGCATGTCTTCTGCTGAGGCCTGGAGTCCTCCACACCAGCATGGCAACTCCCACCCAGCAGACGATAGGCAAGAGAGGGGATAGTGGATCTCAGTGGAGGCAATCTTAAGGGCCAGGTCTCCAGGTAGTGTATTGCTCTTTGCCCCACACTCCAGTGGTTAGAGTGACGTCACATACCTACCTAACAGTGAAAGAGGCTGAAGACATGCTCTAGCTCTGAGTCCTGCAGGGAAAGGAAGAATTGGTGGGCACATAGCAATGACCTAGGCATGTGAGCCTGTGGTAGACTCAGCCTCTCCTCCCTCAAGAAGCCTCTAACCCCAGCTACGCAAGAGGCTGAGGCAGAGGAATCGCCAAGTTATAGGCCAGCCTGGGCTACAATGTGAGACCATATCTCAGTAAAACAAAAATATGAGAGCCTTAGCTGTATCTCTGTAGGTAAAAACACCTGCTATGCGAGCTAGAGGACCTGAGTTCGAGTCCCCAGCACCGGTATATAAAGCTGGGTGTGGGGTCTGAATGAGACTAAACCCCCACAGGCTCATATGTCTGAATTTTTGGTCCCCAGTAGGTCAACTGTTTAGGAAGGAACAGCTTTGTGAGAGGAGGTGTATCACTTAGGGTGGACTTGAAGCTTCAAAAGTCCATGCCAAGCTCAGTGTCTCTGCCTGCTGCCCACAGACTAGAGTGTAAGGCTCCAAGACTATGCCTGCTTTCCTTCTGCCATGGTGATCATGGATGAACTCACTAAAAGTATAAGCAAGCCCCAATTAAATGCTTTCTTTATAAGAGTTTCCTTAGTCATGAGGTCTCTTCACAGCAATAGAACAGTGACCAAGACACTGAGAATGGCTGCATTTGCCATAACCTTAGCGTTGAGGAGTGAGGCAGAGACTGATGGATCTTGAGAACTCACTGACTAGCCTGTCTTGTTGAATGCTGAGCTTCGGTGAGAGAACTTGTCTCAAGCAAATAATGTAGAGTCATAAAAGAAGACACCATACATTTTCCTATGCCTTCCTTGTGTGTGCACATGACTTCATGAATCAACACACAGACAATACATGGATGGATGGATGGATGGATGGATGGATGGATGGATGGATGGATGGATGGATCTCTAACTGTCCTGGAACTCACTTTGCAGACCAGGCTGGCCTTGAACTCACAGAGATCTGCTTGCCTCTGTCTCTTGAGTGCTGGGATTAAAGGCGTGCACCACCATGCTGGTTGCAACAAGAGTTTTGAACAAGACTTCCTAACTACAGCAGGAACCAACAATATCTGGCACAGAGACTGTATTAGTCTTTCTTTATGACAATGAAACACTTGAGCAGGTGCTTTCATAAAAAGAGGATTTCTCAGAGTCTCACATTCTAAGAGACAGGGAGTGCACATGAAAATGTGTCTCCTTCTAGCCCTGCCCATTTAGTACTCTACACGTTTTTAGGATTACTCACCAGGGTAGTTGGGGGAAACATGGAGTCACAGTCACACCGTTCCAACGATGGTCTCTCGTGTGGTCAGCTGTGTTTGTCCTTTTGGGTCACTTGCCAAGTCTAGTCGGTGAGAAATCCTACATTCTCTTGGTCATGGTTACAGTTCTGGCAGAACAGGGGGAAAGCTGAGTCAGTCTTTGGAAGTATGCCGGAAATCTTAGGCAAATACCGCTGCGCTGTGATGAAGACCAGCCCTGAGTCACTAGGAACCTCCACACAGAGAAAGCCTGCTGAGCGGGCCATTAGTACAGGCAAACCAGTACAGAGAGAAAACTCACTGAGAACCTGTATCTAGCCATGTATCCAGTTTACGCCCTTGGGCTCTGTGATGAGATGAAAGGAGAAATTCTTTTATCAACAGTTAAAGTTTGCTGGGTCAGTCCTCTGAAACCAAAACAGTCCTGGCTAATCCATGACACCGACAAGAATCTCCGACATGCATATGGCCGCAATTCAAGCTTCCCTCATTATCATCTTCAGTTCTATCAAAACTGGCACTGCCATGTCCCTCCCACCCCCACCCTTATCTTAGAACTAACTGTCCTCCCAGGCTCCTCTCTGAACACACCCTCCATCACTCAAAGCTTTGCTTGCCTACTTTACTCTGCCCTCCAGGTCCACTTGTCCCGCCTCATCATCCAAGACCCAGCTCTCTCCTGCCTCCTCCAAAAGTCACCCTGGCTACCCCAAGCCCCAGGGCACTTCTGAGCTCCTGGGTCGCCTGCCTGTGCTGTTCACGCTGTGCTTGTGTTCTTCTTGGCCACGGTGATACCAGGGAGGGAAAGGTCTGGATATCCTCAGGACTCGCAGCCACATGGGTAACTGTCCTTACCGGTCACACTGTTCAGAATGGACTAGAACTACCAAGTGTGAGCAACATTCTGGGATGCTCACACCTCTTTGGAAGCATCCTCAAGGTAAATAAGTAGTAATAAGGCCTGTGAGGTGGCTCAGTGGGTGAAGGTGCCTGCAGCCAAGACTGGCATCCCAAGTTCAGTCTCCCTGAAACCTCACGGAAAGAGAGAACCAACTCATACAAATGATCCTCTGGCCTCCACTCATGTGCTGTAGCAAATGCAATACACGCACACACAAATAATAAAAAAAAAAACTAGTAAAGGTAAAAAAGTAAGTAGTGGCAGCCACCACTTATGGAATGGTATAGACTTTGGATCTGTTTTCATCTTGACATGTGATTTTTTTATTTGCAATTATTTTTTATAATAAAATCTATTTAAAAATTAAAAAATAAAATACCCCAGCACTAGGGAGGCAGAGGCATACAGATCTTTGTGAGTTCAAGGCCAGCCTGGTCTACAAGAGCCAGTTCCAGGCACCAAAGCTACAGAGAAACCTTGTCTCAAAAATAAAATAAAATACCATTTAAAGCTATAACTGTTCCAGTTGGTAAAGAACCTAGAACACAAGCTTTTCTGATTTTTCCACTTTGCCTAAAATTAATCAATTCATGCTTTTGAGGGAGATTTGGCTGGGATTCCATCACTTACCCACATAATGGGGTACTTCCTACAGACTGTATTCTCTTGAGTATCTCAAGTCACAGGCCATACACCCCTTACAGTGAATGCATTGTTTGTGACTCCCCAAAAGCTTTTATTAATCTCTGTGCCTTGAAAGGACATTTGTGAGTATGCACAAGCACACACACACGTGCACATTCTTTTTTTAATTATTTATTTATTTTTATGTCATGTGCACTTGTGTTTTGCCTGCATGTATGTCTGTGTGAAGGTGTTGGATCCCCTGGTCCTAGAATTACAAGAAGTTCTGAATTGCCACATGGGTGTTGGGAATTGAACCTGGATCCTCTGGAAGAGCAGCCAGTGCTCTTAACCACTGAGCCATCTCTCCAGCCCATGTGCACATTCTTTTTTTTAAATTTATTTATTTATTAAAGATTTCTGTCTCTTCCCTGCCACTGCCTCCCATTTCCCTCCTCCTCCCCCAATCAAGTCCCCCTCCCTCGTCAGCCCAAAGAGCAGTCAGGGTTCCCTGCCCTGTGGGAAGTCCAAGGACCACCTACCTCCATCCAGGTCTAGTAAGGTGAGCATCTAAACTGCCTAGGCTCCCACAAAGCCAGTACATGCAGTAGGATCAAAAACCCATTGCCGTTGTTCTTGAGTCCTCGGTAGTCCTCATTGTCCGCTATGTAAGTCCGGTTTTATCCCAGGCTTTTTCAGATCCAGGCCAGCTGGCCTTGGTGAATTCCCTATAGAACATCCCCATTGTCTCAGTGTGTGGGTGCACCCCTCGCGGTCCTGAGTTCCTTGCTCGCCATGTGCACATTCTTATCATCTCTTGCTCCTGGATGCAGGCCATGTAGCTTAGACTTTGCCACTCAGACGTGTTCACATGAGACTTTGAGATGGAAGAGAGCTACATGAGGAGACACGAGGGAGGCAGACACATCTGTGAGTCTAAGTCACAGCAGGTACCACAGATTTCTGGTTGGAGGTGACGCCTCATTTTTCGTAAAGACAAACACAATTCGAGTCAGCAATGCCAGCAGCTCCTTACAAAGTCAGGCCGGCTGCGTGGCTCTGGAGACATAAAAGTTCGGCCAAGAAATTCTACCCACTCTCTGCTAGTCCTGTGGTCTCCCCAATATCCCTACGCAAACCCTTCCCTCACCTAGCTAGTGTGGACCCCACTGACAGCAACTGTGCATTCTAACCCACACAACTGATGCCCACCCGTGGGCTGTCTGACCTCTGCTGTGTCCTGGGTACAAACTGAAGTTCTGTGACCTCGCCTGGCTGATGGTCAGCTCTGATTCTTCCATAGGACAAAAGCATGGGACCTCTGGGTTTATCTGCTTGTTACTGTTCTCTTAGGGAATATACCACTTTTTAAATTACTAACTGACTGTCTCCCCCTGAGGATCAAGTCTGGAGCATTGGGTGTGAGCAACCAGAACAGGTGGCCATAGAACATGCTGGTCCCATGAAGGGTTTTCCTATTCTGCCTGGGGATTCACCCACTGGCCTTTATTCTTCTGGAAGATTTCGCTAAATACATGTGAAATCACCCAGTGCCTACTAGGTTTTCACAGCACTAGGAAGTCACGATCTAAAAGCACCCGGCTGTTTCTTCAGTATGAAGCTTCCCTGAACTCAACACACCAAGTTCCCCTGCTCAGGTTCCTTTGGTCAACTTCTGACTCAGCTAATTTCCCCTTGCTTTGGGGCCTCTTGAAGATCTTCCTCAGTTCCCCAAGCCCTGATGCTGCACAGATGTCTGAGCCACATGCTCCCTGGTCTCTTCCCAGTGAACTCTGACCACGTGACTGTGAAGTCAGGGGATCTGGAGCTAGTGTCAGCCTGAGACTCCTTCTCCGTACAGGCCTTTATCTTCTGGCTGACCCTGAAGTCTTCCCTCTGCCTCCCATTCTCCATTCCAACTGGCTCCAGACCAGGCCAAGGAATTCCCCAGTCAGCACATTGGGCTGCTTGTCCAAACATTATGACCTCCTGTAAGGGGTGTCATGAGATCAGAGATAAAACAGTCATGGGGATTCCCTGGTCGTCCGTCACATGTGGAAGCTCCTGCTGCCAGGTTCATCACCCTGTGATCATCAGAGATGTTCCACAAATTCTCCCCATGCCCATTCCCAGCATTCACTCATTCATTCATCAGCCAGCTCTCCCCGGCGGAAACGCTCTGGACTGAAACCCTGGGAGGGAATAGTTCACAGTGGCTCGCCAGCGTCTATCACTAACGGTCTTTTATGGCCATGTCCTTGCCAACAGCTTAAGGGGAAACAAGGTCCCAGGAGGCCCCCAAACGTCTAGTCATGTGACTTTCTTGGCTCTACCGCAAGGACATCCTGTTCCTCTCGAAGTGATGTTTCTATTGAGGAAGTCACTGTGTCATACGTGGGACAGAAAAAAAAACAAAACAAAACATCTATTTCGAGTCCCAAAGCAATCATTCTGAGTTAGCTCAGCCTTTTCAAGAACTGCCTGGACAGCAGAGAAAGACTGGCTCTGAGAGAAATGATGGGAGCCTGTGTTGTCAAGCGAGGGATGACCAACTGCTGGGGAAGACGGGCAGGGTTTGTCAGTTTGATTCTCAGAGTAAATATTTCTGGCCAGCCATGCATGACCGAGGGCATCCTTGTATACACCCCCCACACCATGGTGTAGAGACCTTGGCACACACCCAGAAAACGGGAAAGTGACATATTCCTACACATAGCACAGTTGGAATCTGCTGGATCCGGAGTGTTTCCCAGAGGCCCAAGTGTCAATGGTCTGGTCCCCAACTCATGGCACTATTGGGAGGGTCTGGAGCCATTAAGATATGGGACTTAGTAGGGGGTTGTCAGATCACTGAGGGTGTACCCTTGAGGGGGCTCTGAGAGGAAGGTCTTTCTGTGGCTGGCTGGCTTTCCCTGAGTACAAAGAGATGTAATAAGCATCACTCACTTGGAATTCTTGGAAGCAAACCTCAAACTTGCCATTTGTACATCACTTAGGTGGACCAATGGAAACAAGAAGGCTCATGGACCCACACCGACTAGAAAATGGTTTGGTCGCCTCTCTTAAGGATATAGGGGAAGGGGTGATTATGAAAATATCAGCTGTGGGATTAGACAGATTGCTGCTCTTGCAGAAGACTAGGGTTCAGTTCCTAGCGCCTCCATGGAGGGTTAAAACTGTCTCTAACTCCAGTTCCTGGCATGTGACGCCCTCTTCTGGCCTCCATAGGTACTGCAAGTACACGGTGCACTTAACGTGGAAATAAAATATTCATATACATAAAATAAATAGAAATGAATCTTTGGGAAAGAAAAGACCATCCATGTTCTCCGACCCATGCTGTATAGTTGAGCTTCCTGGCATGTTGGTGGTGTTTGGCACATAACATTCTTAGGTAAATAGGTTTGTCTTGCTTAGAGAATGGTTACACATCTCTGTGGTCTCGTTTTCCTCCAGAAGGTGTGCCATTGGATCTTAGGGAACTAGAATATCTGAGTCTGTTTTTTCACTTCCCATTAGTCCATCAGCCAAACAGTCAGTTAATTAATGGTCTGTATTTGCCTGGTAAAGAAAAAGACAGGTGGGTAACCAGGGTTACTATAACCCAGGGCTTATTGCTCAGAAATCCTAGCCCAGACAAGGGGTTTCTCCAGAAGTCCCAGGGGGACATTGTCTTGAGCATCTAAGTGGGTGGTGGCAAATATTGGCATGTGCACCACTATGTTGCGCTCGGTCTGCAACAAGCATCTTGTGATTTTACATCACCAACCCTCAGAGGTTTCCCAGTTCTGTGTTCCAGTCACCAGTAGCTACCAACTGGGCTTTGGTCATATGAAGACGTCGGCTCATGGTCTAGCTCTAGCACATGGTGGCCTTTGAAACGCTTGTCACCTGAATCGATCCAGAGATTTTCATAAGCCCTTTTCTAACAGCCAGTAAGTACTGGAGTTATAGAATTACAGATTGCAAATGAGCTTCAGAAACCATCCAGTCTAACTCAGAACGAGCCAAGAGCACCTGGTGTCTCTGGGGGAGGGTATTAGTTACTTGTCCTGCTACTACCAAAAAATACCAAACCAAAGTGACTTAGGTAGGGAAGGTTTATGGTTCCAGAGGAAATGGTCCATGCTGACAAGGAAGGCATATATAGTGAGACCAGCAGGGGATTGGTCACATTGTATCTACAGCCGGGAAAGAGCAACAAATTCTCCCTCTTTAGTCAGTCCAGGAGCCTGGTGCGTGGGATGGTCCCATCCTCTTTAGAGAAATTCTAAATGCCATCAACTTCACAAGTCAGCAGTCAAGAGTTAACTATGACGAGGAGCGGCTAGAGCGCAGAGAAGCTAAGCACCTTGCCCAAGGCCGGAGCACCAGCTAAGCCACGAGCGTTACACCGTCACAGCTAGATGGCGAGGAGCTTTCACATCAAGTCTCTCCTGGGAGCCTCCCTTCACTCATTCCATAAGCACTGATAGAATTGTGTTGGGTTACATGAACTGTGCGGAAGACAAGCAATAACTAGAAAGGAAAAAAAATCTTTTTAAAAGGAAAGGAAGAAAAGTTTCAATCCCCTCTTTATACCAAACAGATATCCTTCGAGTGCCCACGTCCTGAGCAAGGCAGGCAGCATGACTCAGAGTTTGAGGTACTGTGTGGACGACAAAAGGTGTCATCAGGACACCACTTACCACGGCAGCTCTGAGGCACACACCACTGCAGTCACCTTTGGATGTGGTCACCCCTGCTGTGACACATGGGTGCCAACTAAGTGTCTAAAGTCATTAGCATTTCCTAGTCTTTCCTGCTCAGGACTGTTGAAGGTAGGAAGGAACTTTCCCTCACCCTACTTCTCTGTTTATAGAGGAATGGACTGGGAAGGGGAAACCTTTTCAAGACTGCTTGAGTCAACTTCAACAGGTTTTTCCTGAAGACTTGTAATCCTCTCCTCCTCCCCACAATCCATACAGATGTGAGAGAGAATGTGAACTTCCCCTGAGCTTCTCTCCTCTAGCCAGCTGGCTCATCTCTCTCTGGCTCAGGTTCCCATCACTAAGGGTAATGTGTAGAGGCAGGGAATCCCTACTCTTCCTGCCCAGAAATACATAACAATTCTGCCTGACCAAAGCAAAGACAGCCCACCCAAGCATGCTCACCTTTTCTTTGTACCAGACATTCTGCAAAGCTAGCTCTGCAAAGAATTCTGTAAAGAAAATGTATCTCTTGTTCATATTTTATTTTACTTTTCTTTTTAAAAATAGTTTTTATTTGTTCAAGAGTTTCAGGACAGGCAGTGGTGGAGCACGCCTTTAATACCAGCACTCTGGAGATCTGGGGTAGATCTCTGTGAGTTTGAGGCCAGCCTGGTCTGCAGAGTGAGTTCCAGGACAGCCAGGGTTTCACAGAGAAACCCTATCTTGAAAAACAAACAAGCAAAAAGAAAAAAAGAATTTCGTACATGTGTATAATATGTTTTAGTCATATCCATCCCCACACCCCCCACAACCCTCCCCATATCTCTCCCTCCAAACTTTATCTCCTCCTTGTCTTCTTTTTAAAAATAACACACTGAGTCCAATTAAGGCTGCCCCTGAGTGCCGTCTGCTGAGCTGCAGTAGCCTACAAGTGACTACACCCCCAGGAAAAAAAAAAACAACCCTCTTTCCCCCATCAACCATTAACTGCCAGTGGTTCCTTAGCTGGGCAGAGCCTTGTGAGCCTCCTTCCGTCCATGCTGGGATGTTTGCTGTCTTGATCGCACCCAGGTAGCCACAGCTGCAGTGCGTTTGTAAGCGTGAAAGCCACGTTCTGTCCAGGAGACGAGGCTTAGCCTCACTCTTCCAGATCCTCCACCTCTTCTTTTCCTTCTGCTCCTTCTCTGTTATTCCCTGAGCTGTGTGTGTGTGTGTGTGTGTGTGTGTGTGTGTGTGTGTGTGTGTGTGTGTGTGCAGTTGCTCGTACAGACCAGAAGAAGCAGTCAGTAGAAGTCCTGGAAGTGGAGTTACAGGTGATTATAGGCCACTGTGTGCTGGGAACCATGGCGGGTCATTCTCAAGAGCAGAAAGTACTCTTAACTATCGAGCCTTCTCTCCAGCCCCGAGGATGTCATTTAGAAACAAATTTCTGAGTGCTGGGAGTGCTCCTTGCTGATTGTACAGTTGCTTCTAGAACATCCCGGGGAATGGAGACAGGAAATATACAGATAGAAACTAACCCATATGTATGCATATCTGAATTTCTGTGTCTCTCTGTGTATTTACAATACATATATATACATATATATATATGTATATATATGTATATATATATTAAAATGAATTCCAAGGAAAATGGCATTTTACTTCTGTGGTATTCTTCCCTGAACACAGTCATGGTCTGATCATGAGAAAACTGACAACCCAAAGCAAATGACATTCAGTAAAATGTCAAGGTCACAAAAATGAGGAACTTTCACAGCTCAGAGGGGAGGTGACAACTAAATTCAATGTGACAGCCTGGGTATGATCCTGGGTAGGAAAAAGAACATTATCTAGAAACTAGAGACTGAGAGAT
Source organism: Microtus ochrogaster (assembly GCF_000317375.1). NCBI lineage: Eukaryota > Metazoa > Chordata > Mammalia > Rodentia > Cricetidae > Microtus > Microtus ochrogaster. Next base: position 23,346,735 of record NC_022009.1, on the reverse strand, counting down.
GGCTCAGAGGACGAAGCACAAGCGTGAAGACCCAGTTTGGGATCCCAGCAGGCCCTGGCTGCTCTTCCAGAGGACCCAGGTTTGATTCTCAGTGCCATCTGTAACTCCATGTCTAGGAGATCCAATGCCCCCATTTGTCCTCCGTGGGCACCAGACACACAGTACAGAGACATATGTGCAGACAAAATACACATAAGTTAATTTTTAAAATTAATATACCTTTAAGAGGAAGGAAGGAAGGAAGGAAGGAAGGAAGGAAGGAAGGAAGGAAGGAAGGAAGGAAAAGAAAAGGTTTCAGAATAAAATGAGTGTTAGATAATTATGTTTCACAAGCCGTTCACCCAAACTCCCTCACGGACATTTGGCCATGTTGCTGTTTTCAGTCATTTAATGTGGGAAATAAGAAAAGCCAGGCACAGCGACTCTCACCGGTAATCCCAGTGCTTAGGAAGCAAAAGAAGGACTGTTACCATTTCCTGGCCAGTCTGATCTCCAAAGTGAGACCCCATTCTCCACCCTCCCGCCCCCACAAAAGCATGAAACATAATATTTGTCATTTTAATCATTTTTGTTTTAATTTTCTTTAATCAACTTCCCTCTCCCCCCATGTGGTAGTTTGGAAGAAAATGGCCCTCAAAAGGAGTGACACTATTAGGAGCCATGGCCTTGTTGGAGGAAGTGTGTCACTGTGGGGGTGGGCTTTAAGATCTCGTCATATATGCTCAAGCCACGCCCAGTGAGGCAGACCACTTCCTTTTGTCTACACAAGATGTAGGACTCTCAGCTTCTGCTCCGGCACCATGTCTGCCACCATGTTGTACCATGACGATAATGGACTAAACCTCTAAAAATGTAAGCCACCCAATTAAATGCTTTCCTTTATAAGAGTTGTCATGGTCATGGTGTCTCTTCACAGAAATAGAAACTTTAACTAAACCATTTCCCCCACGTGCGTGCGTGCTTGTGTGCGTGCGTGCGTGCGTGCGTGCGTGTGTGTGTGTGTGTGTGTGTGTGTGTGTGTGTGTTTGAAGCCGGTTCTCTCCTCCTTTCCATGGGTTCTGGCTAGAATTCAAATCTGCAGGCTTGCACAGCAAGTGCCTTGCCACTGAGTCATCTCTCCTGGTCCCTTGTTTTGGGTTGTTGTTGTTTTGTTCTGTTCTGAGATAGGGTCTTACTTTACAGGTCAGGTTGACCTGGAACCCTCTATGTAGACCAGGCTGGCCTCAAACTTATGGTGCTCTTCCCACATCTTTCCAGTGTTCCTATCTTAGAAAATTAACTCACGGAAATGTTATTTATTAGAAATACAATTTCTTGCTCTGAATACCTGTACTCCCAGCACACAGGAAACTGAGACAGGAGGATTGCTTCAAGATCCGGGCCAGTCTGTGCTACAGAGCAAGACTTAGACTCTAAATAAATAAAACAAAGCCACTGCAGTAGTTTGAATAAGGATGGCCCTCATAAGCTCATATATTTAAATTTATAAATAAATTTAAATGCTTAGGGAGTGGCACTATTTGAAAGGATTGGGAGTGTGGCCTTGTTGGAGGAAGTGTGTCACTGGAGGTAGACTTTAAGGTTTTAAAGGCTGAAGTCAGGCCCAGTGGCTCTCTCTTCCTGCTGCCTGTGGATTCAGATGCAGAACTCTCAGCTCCTCTCCAGCACCATGTCTGCCTCCATGCCTCCCACCTCTGAAACTGTAAGCAAGCCCTAATTAAATGCTTTTCTTTATAAGAGTTTCCATGAGGTCCCTTTTTTCCCCGACATCTTAGGGAGGCTGTAGTGGTTGTCGCCACTCTCCGGACTTCATCATGCCGCCCAAGGATGACAAGAAGAAGAAAGATGCCGGAAAGTCGGCCAAAAAAGACAAAGACCCAGTAAATAAGTCCGGTGGCAAGGCCAAAAAGAAGAAGTGGTCCAAAGGCAAAGTTCGGGACAAGCTCAACAATCTAGTCCTGTTTGACAAGGCTACATACGACAAACTCTGTAAGGAAGTTCCCAACTATAAACTTATTACTCCAGCTGTGGTCCCTGAGAGACTCAAGGTTCAGGGTTCCTTGGCCAGGGCAGCTCTTCAGGAGCTCCTTAGTAAAGGGCTTATCAAGCTGGTTTCAAAGCACAGAGCTCAAGTAATTTACACCAGAAACACAAAGGGTGGAGATGCCCCAGCTGCTGGTGAAGATGCATGAACAGGTTCAATCAGCTGTACTTTTGGAAAAATAAAACTTTATTAAATCAAAAAAAAAAAAAGAGTTTCCATGGTCATAGTGTTTCTTTACAGCAACAGAACACTGACCAGGATAGCCACTAACAATAAAAAAGTGAGGCTAAAATTTTACACCACTAATTCCAGACTGCCCGACACTGGCTGCAGGCCAGGGATGCCATGGTTCAACACAAATTCAAAAGCTAGGGCAACAGCAGAAAGGCTTGGGTGAGATTCGATGGCAGTGAGGGAGGGAACAAGGACATGAGCGATGAAGCCCAAATAAGGCTTTTGCAATATCCTGGTGGCACTGCCAGGTTTCCCCAGGAAATCGCTTCCCTTGGCCCACCCCATCGTCACCCCTGAGCAAAGCTGTTCTCCTAGGAGACTTTTCTCCACACAGGCCTGCATTATGACAGTGAGCAAGTTCCTTCTCCCATGTGCTTGCCGGGTAGGGGGTGATGCCAAGCAATCCCAGGGTGGCTGCTTTCCTCAACAATATCTGCTTTGTGTGGAGCATGTAAGATGCCAAGGCAATGCTGGAGAAAATGCCGCTGCCCAACACTGGAAGGCCCCACATATGGGGAATTTCAAAATTGAGCCACAGGAAGAAAGAAAATGCTATGACGTAATCTCCTCCATCTCCCGGGGTCATTGTCAGTCAGACAGGTGAGAATCTGTCCTTCCTGCTTCCAAGATGCCACAGTGACCCTGGTGACATCACGGCCAAGTCCTACAGAGAGAACAACTTTTCAAACCAAGCATCCCCTGGTACGGATTTCCAAGGTAACTAAACTTCCTTATTTTTAAAATTTCTCAAATATTTATTTGCAGGGTGGAGGGGGTGAGCATGCTACAGCACCTGTATGGAGGTCAGAAGGCAGCCTGCAGAATCAGGTCTCTCTCCCATCACTTGAATTCCAGAGGTCAAATTCAGGTCCTCACGCTCAGCGACAAGGGCCATTGCCATCTTCCTGGCTCCATGATAGACAAACCCTCAGAGGAATAAATCACTGTGTTTAGTAATTAGGTTTTGATCAGGACTTTTGTCACGTGCGGAAAAAGGAAACCAGAAACACGGGCGTGAGTTCAGCATTTGGGGTGTTTTGCTGAACGGATGGTGATGTCAGCAGTAGCCCTGAAATGTCCTCTCTTTAGAGAAACCCCGACATCAGCGTGTTTCCCTCAGAAAAGTGCAATGCGTGTTCCCTTTTCTTCACAAAAGCAGAACGCAACCCTAGCCCCAGAAGCTACATGACCTCAGCCAAATGATGTCATCTCTGGGTCGCTGTGATTGAATTCTTCATCTGAAACCAGGAATTATCTTGGTGTGTTTTCTGAATTAGACAATGTGTGTTTAGAACCCATCTTTGATGACTTAGCACAGTGCCTGGGACCATGTTCGGTATCTAAGAAGCGTTTGGTGCCCTTGTTACCAGCTGCACATGAAGTTCTGTATGGAGTTAACTCTGCCTCCCTTAACTTTAAGCTCACCAACCTGCTGCGTCTTAGTAACCACACCACTGGTGACCTCACCCCCTTGTCTCCTGTGGCCACTCGTCATTCTGTCTGTTCCAATCACCAGCCAAGCCCCAGCCTGTGTCTTTTCTAGGAAGAAGAAAGAGCGCCTTCCCTGGGTCAGATCCCCACTGGACTGACAAGCCTCTTTGCAATCCATGCTGCCAAATGCCGGAAGGAAGCACTCTGTACTCCCGGCTTTGTTGAACACTGGACTGAATAAGGTTAAGTAACAAGTGACGGCCACAGTTGGAGAGGCAAATGCAGTTCTACCGACAGCATGCCTGCCCCACCCAGATTAGAGCACTCAGCTGATGAGAGGGGCCAGTGAGATCCTTAGAGGAATCCTCTAGCGTTCCTCTGTAACTTGGGGAAGGCCAGGGAGTCCGCTGCCACACCCCGTCTCTCTTTTCCTCTAAAGTCTGGATGAATGCTTTCTGTCCTCAGCTTTCTCCTCACTGTGGGTGATATCACCCCCAGATTAGCAACTTGGAGGAAGTCAGACCTCAGCAGATACTGCAGTCACCATGGCCCGAGCCTTTCGCCACCCAGCCCCACCTCTGGCTCCGCAAACAATCCCCCTGGGTGTATGAAAACTCAGGGACCCCTCTACTCCACCCCATCTCCTCAGGGTCCCTCACACCTGGTGCTGCTCTGCAGCTGCAAACAGCAAGGCCACTTGTGAGCTGCAGGGTGTTGAGGCATGCTTGGTACCCGGCCCTGGGGGGGAGGCTGTTGCCGCCCCCAATACAATTGCTTATCACCCAGCAAGCCCTTCAGCTGTTGCTCTGCCCTTTCCTTGGAGGGCACCACTGTGGAACTGCCCTTTCCTGGATTCTGCTGGTATCCAGGTGGAGGCCACTGTAAGGACGCAGGAGGAACCTGACTCTCTGCTGTCCCAGAGCCCAACTTCCTTATGACTGTGGCACACTCGTTTTATACACTGTGTGTACCTGCCCCTAACCACCCTCACCAATAGAGTAACTCACTGAACAGGCTGAAGAAGAGGCCCAGGGCCTGAGAAAGCCCCTCTCCCAGGAGCCTGGATTGGGTGGGCCAGGGTCCCTGGCTCCTGGTGTGCATGGATGTTCTATGATCGTTTGTTTCTGATTTTACCTGGTGTGCATGGATGTTCTGACCGTTTGTTTCTGTTTACCTGGTGGCGTGGATGTTCTGATAGTGTATTTCTGTTTACCTGGTGTGCGTGGATGTTCTGATCGTGTATTTCTGTTTACCTGGTGTGCATGGATGTTCTGACCGTTTGTTTCTGTTTACCTGGTGGCGTGGATGTTCTGATAGTGTATTTCTGTTTACCTGGTGTGCGTGGATGTTCTGATCGTGTATTTCTGTTTACCTGGTGTGCATGGATGTTCTGACCGTTTGTTTCTGTTTACCTGGTGGCGTGGATGTTCTGATCGTGTATTTCTGTTTACCCTTTTTCATCTTTTTCCTTCTCCATACCGAGCCCTCTTCCTGTCTCCTTTTCCCACTTCATCCCTTCTCCCACTTTCTCTCCTTTGGATGAAACTTCCCACACACTGAGGTCACTCAGCAGAGCTGAGGACATGCACACCGACACACACACACATGCACTCACACACACACACTCACACACACACACACACACACCTGCTTCTCCCAATCCCACAGGAAGTTTCTACCCACAACTCTGCATTCTCCTAAAGAGTGCTGTCTGGGTGTGTGGCAGGGGCCGGTGCTAAGTGGGAGCTTGGCAGAGAGGCCAGGGGAGACAGTCCACGTGGTGGGCACAGGGTGTTGGAAGGGCACAAAGGTGAGAGCTGTTCTCCCCTGGGTCCTAATCCACTCTTGGTTTATGCAGTGTAGTTGGTTAAGCATTCAGATCTGAACTAACCCAAACGTCTAATTTTTTTTTTCCTGAAGTGCATGCACCGTTATGGGATTTTCTGGATTTGTCAAACATGTCCCTGGGGATTTCAAAATACCACCTTTTGAATTGGTGCTTTGATACATATCAATTAGAAGGAAATGATCCGATGTCAGGAATTTGCTTCAGAATTGTGCGGAAGGCAGATGGGGGCACAGGCAGAGAAACAATGGCCCTGAGTGGCATTTCAGTGACTAGGAAGAAACACCAGAGTCCTTCATAGTCCTCTGCCTACTTTCTCATGGTGCAAACTTCAAAATGACGCTCAGGCCATCGAAGTGGGAGACATGAAGTCGGGAACAAAGACTGGCGGATTGTGAGTAGCTGCTGAACCTGGGTGACAGTCACATGTGAGTTTGCTCTGCCATTTTCTCCATGTTTTTAGTATGTTTGAAAGCTGCCATGATGCTCACAATGTGTAAAATTTTAGAACTGGGCAAGGCGGCTCGGCAGGTAAGGTGCTCGAGAACCTAGGTTCAGTCCTTGGAACACACGTGATGGGAAGAAGAGAGAACTGGCTCCTGCAAGATGTCCTCTGACCTCCACACATAAGCTGTACGCACGGGCCTATGCATGCATGCATGGATGGACGAAAAAGTGAGTGAACGTGAAAAGAACCATGTCACTGTAATGTGAGCCTAACTGTGGAATGAGGCCTCTGGGGCCAGCACGCACTAAGGAGTGGCTGGTGGTCGCTTATTTCCCCTCACAGATGGGCCCGTGGAGATGCTCCAGGACGCAGGCGTCTTTGGCCGGGCAAAGCTGTCTCTCGCCTCTGTGCCCTCACACCTGCTGAGTTCTCCACGTGGACTGCAGTTCTCTGAGCCACCTGCCAACTTCTCACTCCACTTTGGTTCCTGTCAAGCTTTACCTGATCCTCTCTGCTTGTGTGTGGTGCCTGGGTTGTATCACTCACCTTGAATTCCTACCGTCTACATGCCTAGCGCTATCCCGCAGCGGACTCCTGGCTCTTGGAGCAAGGTAGCTTTTCATTCAACACTGTAACATTATGACTTCAAATCCCACGTGCGTGTATCCATGACTTGCGAACAACATCAGCAGCCTGATGTCTCGGGCGTCAGCCCCTTGGTCCAAATGTCGTCTGTGATGCCTGTGGAGGTGAACAGAACCCTCCTCTAGTTGCCCAGCCCCCAAGATGTGAGCCCTAGCTCCACTCCTCCATAGATCCTGGAGACATTCTCACCTTCCATCCCACAGCCCCATCTGTCCTCAGGGCACCACCATCTCTCACCTAATAAATTGTAAAAGGTTTTTTCCTTTTCTTTTTCCATTTTCTCACGTGTGAGGTACACATATGTAGACATATATGTGCCTGGTGTGCACATACGTGTGCGCACAAGTTCACGTTGAGGCCCATAGTTGATGCTGAAAATCCTCCTCAGTGACTCTTCTGCCTCTGTCAGTGAGACAGGATCTCTCAATCAAACCCAGAGCTCTCCAACATGGCTAGCTTAGATAGCGAGTTTGCTTTGGAGATCGCCTATCTCTGCCTTCCCAACTTTGCCCACTTAGCATTTACACAGGCTCCAGAGATCTGAATTCTGGTCTTCACACTAGCGTAGCTTAACCCCTGGACCATCACCACAGCCCCTGCTGATCTGTTCCCTAATCTCGCTCACCCATCCCACACCCCCAAATAGGTGATCTTTCTAAGATGTTTCTTCTATTATTTCCTAAGAAGTTCTTTCCTGTCTTCCTCAAACTCCTCAGCATTTGAGGTGGCTTCCCAGGTCCCACGTGACTGACCTCAGCCTGATTTGATTCCCTGTCATTTCTCTGTTGAGCAGTCCCACAACCCGTTATACACACAGTTAAGTTCTAGCCACTGGAAGCTGCTAGGAGTTTCCCAACATGCCTCAGTCTTTCTGTGTGGCACAGACAACATGACTCACCAAGCACCATGCGTGACCCAGAAGTCATTGCTAGCCTGGGTCACTGAGTCACCACGGAGGACAACTCACAGCAGACTTCATGGGAATGAGAAGGAGCTTTTCTTGAATTAAAATGCTGAGAAATTCGGAGATTGAGGCTTTCCTTTCTGCCACTCTTCTTGGTTTTCTGGTTCTGTGGAAAAGGTTTTTCTAGCCCAGGCTGGCCTCAAACTCACAGCGATCCCCTCTACCTGGAGTTCTAGATTCTGGGATTACAGGTGTGAGCCTCCACTCCAGCTGCAGCACAAGCCAAGCCTGTCTTTTCCAGTTTTCCCTCCACCACCCACCTCCCTACCTAGACCCCTGTGCTTGCTTAGCAGGCTCAGCCTCCTAATGGCCAAGACTGAGTCTGGGGTTCTTCCTAAGAACCTCCTTGCCACCCTGTGACATTCCTAGCGGCTCTCTATAGCTGACCATTGCCGTTCCCCTACTCCCTATCAGTGGGAGAAATCAGGGCCTGCGCCTTTCACACTCACAGCTGCAGCCACGGTACTTGACACAGAGTCTGCACGGAGGACAGTCCACAGATATGTGGACTCATGGAGCATGCCTGTAATCTCAGCACCTGGGAGCCTGAAACGCGAGGATGATGGGCTGGAGGCCAATCTGGGCCAGCCCGGGCTACATGATAAGATAACAATTTCAAACTAACAGCAACAAAAACCGAGTGAAGAAGGAAAGACACCAAAACACCGAAGATCTGCTCAAGGCCATACTTGTGCCTGTACTCTGCTGGACGCCAAAGGCCAACTGTTTTTTTTTACTTTATTCAATCTTTAATCCCTTTGAGGGTGGATAAAAATAACGGAAGAACTGGGAGAGTATGAAGTTCCCCTTTTCAGTGACTTATACTCAGCCGGGGGAATTGAAAAGTCCGCAGCCAAGTCCTTCCTCTCCCCGTCCCCCTGGATCCCCTTTTTCACCTCCATCACCTGTTGTGACAACTCATCCTCCTTACGAGGCACTGAGTCAGCAGATAAGTCACCAAGGCCAGCATCCGAAGCCACGGTGCCGTTTAAGACCACAGCTGTTCCGCAGAGCCACAGTGGAATCAGGGGGCTTGAAGGGAGGGAGGGAGGGGTGAGGAGTGTGGGGTACTCAGCTCCTTTCCATCGCTGCCAGAGGCCCGTGGATGCAGGTAGGCCCTTTGGCTTCTCTGTTTGTGATGTGCTATGAGACAGGCGCTCAGGTCTCTGGGGACCCAGGCAGGCCAGTGCAATTTTCTGCAAGTGTTTCACCTCAATCTGAGTAAATCCCTGGGAAGTCAGACGAGAAACACAATTAACACAATTCAAGGCAGCAATGATTTATCAAGCCCAACCCAAATGTGAATCTCTACATGGAATATCGAAGAAGCATCTACTCTGGATGGGCCCTTCAGGAGTCTGAACCCCATAGGAAAACTCACTGAAAAATAAAAAAATAAATAAAATAAAGTAAGCTCTGGGCATGATAGAACATAACCTGTGATCCTAGCACTTAAGAGGGGGAAGCAGGAAGATCCAAACTCTGAGTTCAACCTGAGCTACTTAGTGAGTTTGAGGTTAGCCTGAGCTACCTAGTGAGTCTGAGGCCAGCCTGAGTTATATGAGATGCTGCCTGTAAATTAATTAATATAACACAAAACAAGCGTTGTGTTACCCAGTCCAGACTACAAAGCGTAAAAAGGGGCTAAAGAGTGTTGAGATTTAGAGACTCTCAAATCAATGCAGCTTCTGCTATGGATGCTGGTCGGCTCTGTGTCACTGTCTACAAACTTCACTGCCCAGCCTTTCTAAGCCCCATGAGTTCAACTCAGAACCGTCAACCAACCTGCTCAACATAGCAGTGCCGCTGAACAGCAGAGCCAGGACCCCAACCCAGGTGTCAGCTCAGAACCTGTGTTCTACATCACCTCATACAGGTCACCTCCTGACGTGCAGTGATTATTATATGACCGAGACCCGGAGCTGGCTTTCATCTGTGTTGGCTTTAGCCCTGAACTCTTTCTCAAGGCATCACTAGCCCCACCAAATGACCTGGGAAAAGGCATGCTCAGTGGAGTGAAGAGGCCACGGTACAAGGAAGGCAGGAAACAGGGAAGGTCCTGAATTGCACCATAATCCAAGTTAACTCAAGTAGTTTGTGTGTTTTCATTTTCCTTCATTGTGGGTTTTCATCTGAAGCAGAAAGATGTGAGAAATACAGGCGTGAGTGCGTTAGGTCTAGGACGCACTTTGAGGCTGTTTCTGAGAGCCAGTTGTCTTTCTGCAGATCCGTTGATGGAGACCTCCAGGCCTGACAATCCTGTTAGCTATGCCCACTGTGTCAGAGCTAAGTTTTATTGTTTTTGTTTTGTTTTCTGAGACAGGGTTTCTCTGTGTAACCCTGGCCTTGAACTCAGAGGTCCGCCTGCCTCTGCCCCCTGAGTGCTGGGATTACAGGTGTGTGGCACCTCCGCCTAGCAATAGCTTTTGAGAAGAGCTACGTGGCACAGTTTGTGGCTTCACGGTTTCCGGTTGGCATCAACATTTGCTGATACATTTCAAACACTCCGGTGTACCAGACAGTCTAACCTTTCTCTGCACACAGCCCGGTTTTAGAGAAGAAAATGCTGGAGGTCACAGGGGTCAGGTTAGCAGCTCTGCAGTCTAGATCAGACACAACTATTCAGTCATTTGGACAGCTTTCCTGCTCATGTGTTCTTGCAGAAGTATAAAACAGGTATATGTTCTAGCTCGCTGAGTATCTTTGTAACTTTTGACAAGCAACATAGCCTCTCTGAACCTGTCGTCTGACCTGTAAGACATGATAATCGGACGGTGCCCAGGGCTGCTAGTGGGACGAAGTGTGACAGTGTACAGAACACACCAAACTTCGTGCCTGGCCTCTCACAAGCATGTGACGAGTGACACTGACCAGCGATGATAATATTGACTCATTGTCTGCCCTTCCCACACTGCCTGTTATACATAAAATAATGCAATACATAACGGTCAAGAACCGTGAGAATGCTAATGCATGTTTGCCTGCGCGACAGCTTGCTTTTCTTCTCATAGTCCAGGACCCAAACCCGAGGATGGTCCTCCCACTCTTAAGCTGGGTCTTCCCATGTCAGTTAAGACAAGTCAGTCCCCCACGGACACGCCCACAGACCAACCTGACCTAGGCAGTCCCTCCTTAAGGTTCTCCTCCTGAGTGATTGCTACATCGCATCAAACTGACAATTAAAAGTAACTGTCACATCGTGTAAAAGGGGAAGGGGAGAAGTGACCCCACAAAGTTGTCTTCTGACCAAAGCACACGTGTTAGAGCAGGAATGCACCAGCACACCCACACTTACACACTTACACACTCACACACACTAGTAACAATAAGTAATAATTCTTAGGAGTTCAGGACCAATCTTGGCTACATTGTAAGTCCATAACATACACATCCCAAAATATATGGGACTGGAGAGATGGCTGAGCAGTTAAGAGTAGGTACTGCTCTTGCAAGTTCTGTTCCTAGCACCGACAGAGGGCTGTCCACAACTGCCGGTAACTCCAACGCCAAGACCTAACATCTCTGGTCTCCTCAGGTGTCTGCACACAAGTGAACATACACCTATGCAAACACACACACAGACATAGACACATAACTAAGATAAATAAATAAAATATCTATTTTGAAAATCCACTGGAAGTACGATTCATTTTGGAATGGGAAGACAGCTTATCTGCAGGAAGCAATAAAGGTTTAAAGCACTTTAGAAGGTGCATTAGCTGAAGAGCCCCAGGAGAGGGAAAAAAATAGCTATTCCCTGGCAAAGCTGAGTGAAACCAGCTGACTTCATCGGCGGTTGCTGCAACACCTGCTTCTAGGACATTACAGTTCAGAAACAAAAGCTCTACAAGGCAAGTAGCTACCCTTGGTCTCCTGGAGAGGACACCTGGCTGCCACTCAAAACCACTCCCAGCTAGGACTTAGAGCCTCTGTCCTGGAGCTTGGCCATGGTATAAGCTGCAGTGTGTGGCTGCCCACCTGGGAAGGCCTAGCAGCTGCTCAGCAAGGACCACGGGGACTTCAGAAAGCAGCTTCCAGGCTGGGGAAATGCTCACTGTGCAAACACAAGGCTTGAACTAAATCTCCAGCACCTATGTAAACTGAGTACTAGTGTGTGTGTGGTGTGCAGTATGTGTGGCATGTGTGTGTGTGTTCTGTGTGTATGGTGTGGTGTGTGTGTGTGCTGTGTGTATAGTGTGGTGTGTGTATAGTGTGATGTGTGTGTGGTATACGCAGTGTGTGTGGCATGTGTGTGTATGCTGTGTGTGGTGTATGATGAGTGTGTAAGGTGTGTGTGTGGTGTGCAGTGTGGTGTATATAGGGTGTGTGTGTGTTGTGTGTATGGTATGTATGTGTGTGTGATGTGTGTGGTGATGGGGTATTGTGGGGGGGGGTGTGTGTGTGGTGTGTATGTGTGGTGTGTGTGGTGGTGGGGTGTTGTGTGTGTAGGGTGTGTGGTGTGTGTGTGGTGTGCAGTGTGGTGTGTATAGGGTGTGTGGTGTGTATGTGTGGTGTGTGTGGTGGTGGGGTGTTGTGTGTGTAGGGTGTGTGTGGTGTGTGTGTGTGTGTGTGTGTGTGTGTGTGTGTGTGGTATGTGTGGTGTGTGGTAGTGGAGTGTTGTTTATGTAGGGTGTGTGTGTGGTGTGTGTATGTGTGTAGTGTGTATATATGTGTGTGGTGTGTATATTTTGTGGTGTGTGTGGTATGTGTGGTGTGTGGTAGTGGAGTGTTGTGTATGTAGGGTATGTGTGTGGTGTGTGTATGTGTGTAGTGTGTATATGTGTGTGGTGTGTGTATGTGTATGATGTATATGTGTGTTTCTTGTGTTTTTTCTTTGTTTTGGGGGGGGTTAAACTCTGGTTTATTTATTTGTTTGGATATTTTGGCCCGTTTTTGTTTTCTAAAGAGAGACAGAGGTGTGGATTTGGATGGGTGGGGAGGTGGAGGAGGATCTTGAACTGCATGGGAGAGGGGAACAGTGATCAGAATATATTGTATGAAAATAACTTCATTTTCAGGGGGATAAGAAACTAGGTCCTATGCCATGCATTTGCAACCTCAGACCTGAGGGAACAAAGATAAGAGGATCCTGGGGACTTAACATGCTAGCCAGTCGGGCTAACCTAAATTATGTGCTTCCTGCTCTAGGGAGAGATCTTGTCTCAAATAAATAAATAAATAAGGCAGAGACCCATAGAGAAAGACCCAGTGTTGACTTCCGGCCTCTGCTCAGGCACCCCACATACACCTCACCTCCTCCTCCACCACCAAAATAACAACAGCAGACAGAAAACCAGAAAGCAGCCAGCTACCACAGGGAGGACGCAATGGGCCTAGGAAGAGAGCAAGGCCAGACAGGGCCAATGGAGCAGGAGCTGAATGCTCCTGTGCCTTCTTCAAGGACTTTTCCCCCAAGCCTCTGCCACAGACGGTCCCTTAGAGCTTCCTCAAGGGGGCTTGTGGCCTGACCCTGTGCCTGGTTCTAGCCCCTCTCCCACTCTCCTGTGTGTGCTCAGCACCCAGGGTTTTCCTTTAACCTGATGTCTGCAGAACTCCAGCTTTGGACAGTGCAGGACACTTGGGAACAAACAGCCTCTGGAATTGGGCAGAGGAACAAGGAGAAGGGACCCTGGTCGCCCTCTCCACACACACAGGCAGAACTCTCTGGTGGCTCTCTTAAGGCACGGGGCACTGTGGGGAGACTCACATCAAACTTTAGGAATCAGACCAGCCGAGATCTAAGGGGTGAGGCTTAGCGGGGCCGAGTGGGATCAGGCATCTGGGCAGAAGGAACAGCACACACTGAGGTGGGTACTGGCTGTTTCTGCAGCAGGGGACATCTCCACTGCAGGATGGTAACAGCAATTGTTCTCTGAGATTTCTCTTTCAAGGAAAGGTCTTTGGGCTGGGGAAACCACACAATAAAATGCTTGCTTCTAGCTCTCACAGGGTCCTGGATTGATCCCTGGCTACCTCCCCCCAACACACAAAGAAAGAAAAAAAAAACACGGCTTTAAATTTGGGAAGAGGCTGTACTCCTAGACTGGGCTAGCATGGGCTAGAATGGTTCCTCTTGAGACTTTCCAGGAAACAGGCTTTGCTGTGCGTGTTCAGGGAAGAAGCCTGGGTGTTCCCCCAGAATCCAGATGAGGAGCTGAAGGAAATGAATGAGAGAGCTGAGTGCCGGGCCCTGTGCCGTGGAGTCCAGCCCCGGTTCCTCAAGCCACAGCGAAAGCCACATCAGAAAGAGACAAATCATACAAAGAGCTGATTTCCTAGGAAGAAATGCCGACGAAAAGGCCTACGGCTGTGTTGGGGCTAACGGACAATGGGGCCCAGAACTGTGAGAGCAGCCCTTGGTGGAAGGAAGTCTGAGGCTAGGAAGCCATGCCGCAGCAGGGAGACCAGGCTAGGACCATGCCGCAGCAGGGAGACCAGGCTAGGAAGCCATGCCGCAGCAGGGAGACCA
>NC_022009.1:23330076-23331244 GCF_000317375.1 Microtus ochrogaster | reverse complement strand
CTCTCTCTCTCTCTCTCTCTCTCTCTCTCTCTCTCTCTCTCTCACACACACACACACACACACACACTTCCCTGGGATTTCAGACAGGTACAAAAACAGGAACGGAGTGAAGAAGGCACCTTCAGGGTGTCATGAACAGGTTGGTTGGTGAACTGTGTTTGTGTTTATGTTTCTGCACCCTGAAGAAACGTGAGAGAGGTCACAGAGTTTACTTGGCTGATGAAATTTCAACAGCTCGGACACCCATGTTCTTTCCGGACAGAAAACATAGCTCAAGAGCCAGGACCCCTTTCCCACCTCTGAATAGCAGAAGCGCTATCCAGACAGAGCTTCAGGCTAGACTCAAGGATAGGACTCCTGTTGATACGCTATAGACACACAGTCCGAGCAAGTGAATTGGTTCATTTGTTACTGCAGCACAACATAACCCGCTCCTGGCTGAGCCATTGGCATGGCTCAAACAGAGGCTTATCCAGGGATGATCGGGGGTCACCCTGTACCTCTAAATTCATTTCCCTACTATTCTTCCTTCAGATAAGAGAGAACCACACAGGCCGTAGTCAAGAGTGCTTCTAGAAGCCCTACTATTTACTAGCTTTGTGACCTTGGGAAGCTCAGTTGATTCCTTTTAGGTTAATTTAACTATGTTGGAAATGAAAAATAATAAAAACAGTATCACCTTCCCCAACAGAACTGGATAAATAAATGCTGAATCTCTCCTAGCCTCAGTTACAATCTTAGAACCACCTTTTCCCAGATACCCTTTAGCTTAACTGAAAGTACAAATTCTTCCCTACTCCCAACCCAGAGCTATTGTTCGAGAGCCCAGAAAGCTGCACTTCTAGAGAGCTCTCCAGGAAGTTCCATGGGATGCTAAACAGCCTTACTCTCAAGGCTTTGATTGACAGGCAAGCTTCCATTTTAGAAACAAACAAAAAGCAACAACTCAGTCTTTGAAGGCTGGTTTTGTCTGAAGCCAAGAATCATTGTCCTACAGCTGACACTTGGTCATTACCCCTCAGATAAAAGTCCGAGGCTTAGCCAGATGGTGGTGGAGCATACCTTTAATCCCAGCACTTGGAAGGCAGAGGCAGGCAGATCTCTGTGAGTTCGAGACCAACCTGGCCTAAAAGTAAGTTTCAGGACAGCCAAGAGAGAGCTGTCTTGA
>NC_022009.1:23324938-23329976 GCF_000317375.1 Microtus ochrogaster | reverse complement strand
AGTTTCAGGACAGCCAAGAGAGAGAGGGGGGGGGGGAGGGGAGAAGAGAAGAAAAGAAAAGAAAAGAAAAGAAAAGAAAAGAAAAGAAAAGAAAAAGCCTGGAGCCTGGATAGAGACCTAGTCACCCATGAGGTACATAGGACTCCAGCAGATGAGGTGCTGAACTGAGAGCCTTGGGCAATGCATCCCTTCCCATGATGATGCCCACCAGGGGGTAGGCGAGCCTTACCTGTGCTGCAAACTAGACCCTGGCCAGATGCCTCCCGAGTGCACAGAGTTACCCAAGAGCCTCACAGAAGAAAAGGTACTAAACCAGATGTGTAGGGGCACCCTGGTCCCCACTGCTCCCTTCTGAGAGCGGCTCTCCCCTCAGCTCACACCTCTGCCTTCAGACTCCTCAAGAACCTCTGAGCTCACACACTCACTGTGAATGCCTACCCATGGAATCGGATCTGGTGGGTTATATATGATTGACTTGTAGGACAAAGGGGCCCCATGGAAACCCCGACAAGCCAGGCTATCGGTTGTTCTCTACGAACTGGCAGTCAAGCCCTATTGCTGAAGGCAACATCTACACGGCTCACTCAACACAGAGAAATTGAGCTGGTGCCTTCCTTGAGCCTTCACCCCACAAGCAAGTGTTCATGGCCCTGGAAGGAACTCACAGAGACTGAGGTAGCATGCACAGGGCCTGCGCAGGTCTGCACAGATGGGGTTCCAGCACTAAGAGAAGTGGACTCACATCCGCATCCTAACCCAGAAGCTGCCTCTCATTGGTAACCACCTGTAAATGTAAAATTAGTTCTATGTAATGAAGTCTCACTGGGGATATAAACCACTCCTAAGGGAGGGCCCCTTGCCTTGCTATAGATGGACAACACAAAACAAAGCCAATGGCATCTTTGAAGGCTCCTTGCTTCGTGATGTTTTGTCCGGGCATTTTTTTTTTATTCTTATTTTTTTCTTTGCATATATATCATGGCTTCTGGATTTGTGTTTTTATGGGATTCCTGTGTAGACCAACATGTGTGTTCACATCTATATGTGTTTCTCATGCCTTTTCTTTCTTTCTTCTGTTTCCTTGTTTGTTATAACATATTACGGTTGGTTTATTTTGCTTTATAGTATTTTTTCTTTAGATGCCTGTGCTTTCTAATGAGAGACAAAAAGCGTGTGGAGGCAGATGGGAGGAGAGGTGATGAGGGCCTCAGAGGAGAAACAGTAATCAGAATATATTATTTGGAAAAAAATCTATTTTCAATAAAGTAAAAATAGGAAGAAAAAAAAAGAACTGGCCTGGGAGGGAAGTTTAGAAAGCCCTGGAACAGGTGGATCAGAAACGAAGGTGCCCCCACTTCCTCCAGTGAGTCCAACACTGCGCTGAATCAGGCTGAGTGTGTCATGGGGGAGCCTCTGCCGTGTCCGGCTCTGTCACTTGTCCCTTGCCCTGTCCTGACTCGCTCACTTCCTCACAGACTTCCTCTCCAGAGAGGTCCTTCGGGAGCCACCTGCAGGGGGGAGTCCCTGGCTTCGTGAGGTTTTGTTCGGGAAGCCAAGTCACCAGGCGCTGTGGAAATTACCACCTTTGCTCCAAGGGCAGTTCGTGATAGTGAACCACTCAGGTCACAGGCAGAAAGGTTGGCCAGGTGTAATGGACCACAACCATTGTCCAGTACTGAAGAAACTGAGGTTCAACACCCGAGAGATCCAGGCCAGCCTGGGCTACATAACCCTAATCTGCCTCAAAAACAGAACAAACAAACAACACAACACAACACAACCAACAACGACAATAACAAAAGTTGGACATGGTTTTGTTTTTACTCCCAGAACTGGGAAACAAAGGCACACAGATGTCTATGAGTTCAAGGCCATCCTGGTCTACAGAGGGAATTCCAGGACAGCTAGGACTACATAATAAGACCCCGTCTCAAACAAACAAACAAACAACCCACAAACCGATCCAGGAGACACACACAGGCCAAATTAAAGTCCTTGAATCAGGGTAATGTTTAATCCATTTAACCCATCTGTGACGAACGGGAGCAAAGACACAGAACAAGGTGGACACACTTGGGTCAGTGTTAATAGCTCAGAGGATCTCTATCCATCTTCTAGGCTCCACAATGGTTATACCTCTTATTTTCTGTTATGTCAGCCTTCCCTTCTGCCTGCATGGACTCAGGGGTGGGAGCCGGGGGGAAGGGAACCAGGAGGAAGTCCTTACTGGAGTCAACAGTCTCCCTCATACCAGTAGAGTCCAGTTAGTCTGTTCAACAGAGAGGGATTTAATCTATGTTTTTCGGGTACCATGAGTGTCACTTATGGGGTGACATGATCTATACCTGATAAATAGTGGGGGAGGATCTGTCAGCCCATTGTGGCTGTCTGTAAGTGACACACACGTTTCTTTCACCTCTTCACACGCAACACACACGTACCATCTGTTCTGTGTCTGTCTCCTCTGCAGTTTCTCTCGTTTTCCCCAGCAGAACTCGGTGTCCCTTATAAAACCTTCCGGAGTCCCTACCTCACACCTATAGGCCCCGCTGTTTTGTGTTACGCCAGAGAGCCACATTCTTCAATAGGCAGAGCGCTGATCTGCTTGGCCCCATAGGTTCCTGATACCACACAATGTGTCTCTTGGGGACATGACTGATCTCCTCTGCTGGGGGCAAGAGTTGGGACAGTGTCTTTATTTCTATTTAACACCCCCTCATAGAGACAAAGGTGGGAGGGATAGGAGAGATGGGGGGAGGGAGAAGGGAAGAGAGGGAGGGAGAGAGGTTATCCATGAGACCCCACTAGTAAAGTCAGTAGGGTTCTGTCAGCTCCACTGATACCTGGATAACTGAGTACCTGCATTCTATGTCACCATCTCTCGCCTAAGTGGCCAGAGGACAGGAAGAGGTGTCCTGTTCCAGCTGGGCTCCCTACAAGGCCAGGGCTAAATTCTGGCTGGTGTTTCCAAGGGGCCCTGACCTCACGCTGTGTACACTGGGATCCGCTGAGCCCTGAAAGGCTGAACCGTGCTCCCAGTGACTATAAAAGGGGGAGAATGTCCCTTCCACCTCTTCCACCAATCGCAGCAGTTAAGTTCAGACCTTACGTGAGAAAAGTGGGGGCCAAAGTCCCAGAGTAGCAAGGGCAGGAGTAGCAAACAAGGGAAGTCTGTCCGTAGGATGCCCGTAGAGGGGGTTTTCAAACCTATTAAGAAAAATGTCCCCATAGGCTGGCCAAGGTCACACACGGAGGTGTGTGTAGTCAAGTCAGCAGGGTCTACCACCACAGAGACGGCTGCAGGCCAGGGTCTGGGAAGGATCCCCCTGCTCTATTGCCCACTTGTCCGCCTCCTCCTTTGTTCTAGGCTATCCAAACCTCCCTATGCAGTCATCCCTTCTCATTTACTGGGAACTTCGACCTCTGCCATTTTTCCTCCTATCTTCTCTACCCTTTAGGATGCTCTGGGAGGAAGGTGGTGGTAGTGATGGTGACAACATCTGACGCTGGGCCAGGGCTTGTGTCCCTGGGAGGATGATCACAAGACCAGCATGCAGCTTGTACTGCTAGGATCAACACCCTCAGAAAGGGAAGGGAGAAGAGCAAGGGTGTTGAGCTGAGGTGGGATCCGACAAAGGCCTGCATCCAGGCGCAGAGGAGTCTGGACTCAGGAAGGTCCTTCGGAACTGTCTTGAATTTAAACAAGGAGTTGAACTGCCCGTGTTCCTCTCGGACCAGTCAGGCAGCTCCCAGGAGGAGGGCATGGCCCTGGGCAGCATGCTTCTCTGCTTTACTGGGGCAGTCTCAGTAGAAGGCTAGTGATGGAGGACTCAAACAACTGGGCAAGCGTTGCCCCAGAAGAGGGATCTGGGTGGCACGGCATGGCATGCAAACACTGCCTGTCAAGCAGTGCCCTGCACTCTATGTGTGAGTCTAGTTAATCTTGGTCAGAGAGAGTCCTGTGGAATCGGCCCCTTTTACAGATAGAAGCCGGTGCACAGAAAGGTGAGGTCACCTGCCTGCAGTCTCTCAACCTGAATGACAGGACTGAAGTCCAGGCAATGGATTCTGCTTGTTTATCTGTCCAGACTCCTCCTGTGCTAATCACAAATGGGCACCCAAAATGTCGTGCATGAATGGACTCACTCACAAACAAAACTCCTGTTACCGGGGTTTTTGCAGCAGTTCAGTGATAACCCTGGCTCATTTCTCTGCTCCTTTATGGCTTCCGTGTATCGGCTTTGACCTCCAGATGGACGCCACGGAGGCTGAGAGACAGCCCTGGAACTCCAGACACCTGTATCCACACAAGGGGAGAGTGTTTCTTGTGTGTCCCTCGGAAGACTCGAATGCCACACTCCCTACTTGGAAAAGGATTGCTATTGTCCTGGTTGGTTTAGAACAACCAGAATTTCCCCTTCCATATCCCATCAAAAGGAGAATCTGGGTGTTTTCAGGACATGGGGAGAGGAGGAGAAAGGATCAAACAGCCATTCCTTGACCCAGGCCTCCCTACAATGCCCCTCTCCTCTCCCTAGGGTCTCCCTCCATCTTGTCCCCTCAGTTCCTGTTCTGGGAAAGTGAGGTGTCGTGGGATCTTTGAGGAAGGAAGGTAAAATGAAGAATGAAACCTTACTGGGTAAGTGGTGCCTGAGCGGGGCCTGGGAGTATCATAAGACAATCAGAATTTTAACATTAATTAGATTACCCTCTTTGCACATGAGGCCACGCTACCCACTATGAGCTTCTGTTACCACACCAGCCCCCGCTCACGCTGCACAGATTTCTTCATAGACCATCTTCCTGTCTGGATTTGTTACAAGTTTGGTGAGAGACCCTGCCCCAAAAACTATGATGGAATGTAATTAAACCTGATACCTGATGTCAACCTCTGGCTTCCATGCACGCCTGCACACACCCAGACCAGCATGTAAGACCCCACACAAACACGGGTTTAAAGATGGGGGAGAGTGAGGTAAATAGATCCCTGTGAGGTCCAGGCCAGCCAGAGCTACATAGTAACATAGTGAGACCCTGT
>NC_022009.1:23314454-23324838 GCF_000317375.1 Microtus ochrogaster | reverse complement strand
GAGGAGGGGGAGGAGGAGGAGGAGGAGGAGGAGGAGGACGAGGACGAGGACGAGGAGGAGGAGGAGGACGAGGAGGACGAGGACGAGGAGGAGGACGAGCCACTTATTCACCTGGTTTCAAATCCCAGTTTAAACCTTAAACCGGGCAGTGATGGCACATGCCTTTAATCCCATCACTAGGGAGGCAGAAGCAGGAGGATCTCTGTGAGTTCAAGGCCAGCCTGGTCTACAGAGTGAGTTTCAGGACAGGCACCAAAGCTACAGAGAAACCTTGTCTTGAAAAACAAAACAAAACAAAACAAAATCCCAGTTCAATCTCTAACAGGCTGGCAATTTTCTTCATCCCTAACATGCAATGCACTGTGAATAGCAACTGTAGAGCTCTGAAGACAAATGAGTTACGTCGTGTGAAGCAAAGAGCACCCTGTTCAAGTCAGAACTAAGTGCTGGCGGCTGCGGTGTGTGATCCAGTGTTGTCCAAATCAGCCACCATACCAGCTTCCCTCACTGCCACAGCCCACTCCCACCCTCCCACACGCTCACCCCACACCCCACATACACCATACAAGCCTTCTTCACTTACACAGCACAACCCCCCACCATAAACACACACGACCAAACATACAACATGTACCACAAACATCCGCAGTTCAAACAACAGACGATACACACAATAATACTTCCAGAGCATCTGTGTGTATGCACACACACGCACACACACACACGCGCGCACACACACACACACACACACACACACGGCATGGCCAAGCTTGTTTCACATCCTATACACTGTGTATTTCGTGGCTTCAGCCTAAAAACCAAGTCCTTCCTTGCTCATTCCCTTCACAGCTGCTCCCCACGGAATGTCACTGTGACCTCGTGCAATGTCATGCTAGATCTAGAGCCACTTAGAAATCATTCTAATTGCTCCTGCAGCATGATGTTCATTATCTGTTTTCCTTCCTCCTCAGCCGGAGGGCTTCTCCGACACACTGGGGTTTAAGAGCAGAGCTTAGGTTAGAAGTGCTTGGGTTCCACCCAGCTGCAGGGATGTGGGCAAGCTGCTGAGCTTCTCTGACTATAGCATTATTCTCATGAGCAGGATCAGGAAATAAAGACCACAAAGACCGAATAAGTAGACACGGGTCTCCTGGGGTGTGGCGGTGCAGGCCTGGAATCTCAGGGCTCAGGTGAAATTGAGGCAGGAAGGCAGTGAGCATGAGGCCAGCCTAAGCTACACAAGGAAAGAAAAAGGAAACAAAACATTACAGGTCTTGTGTTGTTGTCAATTTTTTAAAAATTCCCCTTCCGTGGTTCTTAAGAGGAATTAAAAGACAGGCTGCACGCTGCACTCAGTGGAGCTTGGCACGTGGGCATCCACGCAGATACAATTGTATTCAATAGTGCTGGGAGACTAAGCGCATTTCTTTAAAGCAGGGAAGCCGCCTTGCAGCAGTCACTGGCGGTTAAGGAACTCTGCACGGTGCCTTGGCCCAAGCAGCGCGTCTCTCTTCTAGGCTCCACGACCTTCCACCCAACTCTGTGTCGTAACCGTGCCATTTCCCTTCGTGAAATTTGAGAGGTAATATTTTGACATTCTTCCATGTAGTTTCATTTCCTCCTAATGGGCAAGCTTAACCTGTTTCTCAATGTAGCTCAAGCACAGGAAGATAAATTCTGAGAGGCTCCTGAGCCAAAGAATCGGCCTGGCTTTCTCTCCGACCTTGCCCCGGCCTTGCTGCTTCTTCCAGGTTCTCTCTCTCTCTGCAGTTCATCCTCAGTTGCCTCCACTCCTCGCCTGGCCTCCCTCTGTCAACTCGCCCATAGTACCGGAGGCATAAACACCAAGTCTTGCCATGAACTCGGGTGACAGGTGCCTTCTTGTTCACTAAATGTTCTCAGTATGTATAAGGGAGACACCAAGTCCCCCTCCAGAACCCTAGAGGCTCAGGGGGTCGGGGGAGGGCTTTACCTGAGCAAAAAAACTGAAAAGAATAGCTGTTCCTGCCTGGCGAGGGTGCAGTTCTGTGGAGAACTTGTCTAATCCTAACACCAGAAAAAGACAAAAAAAAAAAAAAAAAAAGGTAAAGAAATGCCATATCTTCAGAGCAATGGGAATCTCTTTAGGACACCGTGCTTTCATTGTGGTAAAAGACAGATACATTTTAACTGTTCTTGGTAGTTTTTATGAATATTGGCCTCAAGGTGTACTGTACGCTAGGTAAGGACTCAGCTACTGAGCCATTAGTCTCCTTTTGGTTTTGTTTGTTTATTTTATTTTGTTTGTTTGTTCGTTTGTTTAAGACAGGGTCTCATTGGCTAGCCTGGAACTCCCTGAGATCCTCCTGCCTCTTCCTCCTAAGTGCTAGGATTAAAGGCACGCACCACCGTGCCCAGCCGTTTGCACAACGCAGTGGCATTAAGTAAATTCGTTCTATTGTACAATCATCACCACTGTCTACCCTCAGAGCACACATGAACTCCATATTCCTTAAGCACTGACTTCCCCACCCACATGTGGCTCCTAAGCCCATTCTACTTTTCACGTCTTTAGATATGACCCTTGAGGAACCTCGTGGAAGTGAAGTCGTGGCAAGCTGGTCCTTCTGAATGACAGGCACTTTTGTAGCAAGATTGTCTACAGGAAACACCAAGAAGATTTCCTCCCCTGTACTGGTTTTGATTGATAACCTGCAGGGGCCGGAAAGGCTGTCTCATTTTTGTCCTAAAGTAACCTTTCCCCACAGACATGAATACCCAAAAGATCACTCAGCGATTTGTGATCATAATCATATAGACTGGGTGTGGTTGCTCACGACCCAGTGCTCAGGAGCTGCGGCAAGAGGGTGGTAGGTCCAAGGCCAGCCTCTGCTACACACAACAAGTCCCAGACTAGCTTAGGCAGCCAAGAGAGGCCTTGCCTCAAATAACCAAATATATACATGCATACATACATACATACATACATACAGCAGACTCCAGAACAGCGTAAGGTATCCTGCATTCTAGCTCTGAGATTCTCAAGTCCTTTCTTTCTCTCCCCCTAATGGTGTGTGTGTAGGGTTGTTTTTGTTGTTGTTTTAAAAAAAAATACATTGTGGAGGCTGGAAAGATGGCTCAGCCGTTGAGTTCAATTCCCAGCAACCATATGGTGGCTCCCAACCATCTAGAGAGGGATCTGGTGCCCTCTTCTGGCATGAAGTCATACATGCAGATAAAACACTCATATACATAAAATAAATAAATAAATCTTTAAGGAAATATTATGATCCCACATACATGCACCTGTACACAGACACACACTTCTGTGATCTACTTCAGTTCATCTTTTGTCCAGAAAGCCAACAATTTTTTTCTGCCAGGAAGGCCTTCCAGCTTCTTCAAATGATGGATCTGTAAAACACGGCATTTAAATAACTTAGGCTTCTGTTGACATGAGACAAGATTGCTTCTGACAGCACCAATCTATACCCGAGAGAATGTTGAGCACCAAAGACACTCCACTCAGAGTTTGTTTTCTTCTCGGCACAATTGGCCTTTGGGCAAGGAACTGCCCATGCCTCAACCACTGACAAAGTACATGGTATCCAGACTGGATAAGCAGGACACAAGGAAACAGACTGCCAAACCTTGCCAGGACGGGGTAAGATGGTTCTAAAACATTTCCTGCCTCTGAAAATGTCAGTCTATCAGTTCCGCTAGGCCTTAACTAAAGGTTGCTTCAACATTGCGAATGAGACTTCGGGTGATTGCTCAGGTAGCCAGTTGTCTCTGTCATATATCGCTCGCTTTGGAAGCTGTTTGATTGCACTTCCTGCCTACTCAAGTAATATCATCTCCCTTCTCAGGCCTTCAATGGGGTTAAAGATTAGATAATCGTAGTTACCATCCTCTTATGGTTTAGCCAAGCCTATTTCTGACACAAGACTTGGACTCTTTGGAACAGAATGTTTATTAAAACATTTATCACGTGTTCCTTGCTTAATATTGTTTATGTTGGTTGTAATTTTATACTTGATATCTGTTTTATTGTATATAGTTTTGTATTGTGTTTGGAGAGCTCTTATTTAGACAAAATGGGGAGGTGATGGGGAATCTTTCTCACCCAATTATCTTTAAGAGGTGGTACCAAGTTAGGGTGTGACTCTCTGGGGCCAGGAGAAAAACAGCACAGCCCAGGTGCTCTCTCTGTGTGGTTCCCTCGCAGCACAGCTGAGCTTGGATTTCTTGTTCCTATTTCGTGAGTTTGCCCCTTACAATAAATAAAAATACAATTGTTTTATCTTTTAGCTAGCCTGGTTATTTCCCGAATAGAGCTAACTTCAACATCCACAGGCCTCATCCCTTGGTCCAGTAGCCACTTCTAGCGTTCCTGATGGCCTCTCTCAACCTCCTGGCCCCAGGCTTCCTGCCAGCTCCTGTACAAAGAAGATGAACTCTCCAAAAGTTGCCAAACCCTCCCTGTGGTTTCTATTACTTAAATCCACGCTCCCCTGGGCACCTCTCTCTGGGCTTCCCCCTCAGAGAACTGGCTCAGCTGTCTGCTGCTAAATGAACAAGCTATCAGTCTGGCCTGCAACAGTCTGGCCCAGGCAACAGTCTGGCCTGCAGCCGGATGATGCCAGGCCTGAGTCTCCTCCCAGCCTCTCCCTAATCTCACTCAAAAGCTCAGCTGTGTTTACAAGGTTTTCTTTTGCTTGTCTGTTTGCAAAAGCTCTTTTGCTGATTGACTACAGCAGAGCTGATGTCAGAAACCCTGGACGCAGGGAATGCAGCTCCCTGCCAGGGCAGGAAATTTTTTTGGCACCCTGGGTTATTTCCTCATCGTTGTGATAATATCTAGAAGAACCCAGCGTGATGACACATGCTACCCCTTGGGCAAAGTGGAAGCCACAAAGACAGCGGGGCATCAGACAATTCGCTAATGCTCTGACCCCACACCGTACTTCAATCCCGCGCGCTACTTACAATGAAGCTGCGTGGGCTTCAAGGATGCCACACTCATGACTAAAGGCCAGCCTGCTGTTTAATAAAACTAAGAAAGCATTTCAAGAAGTTGGAGAGGGGAGTACCCAAGGCTGGAAGAGAAGGGTGCAGAAGAGCTGATGAACTCTAGCCAATGGGAATTGAACGAGAGCAAAGGACCGGAAGTTTCAGTGCGTGGTTGCGTAGGACAAAGACTAGAGAGAACAGAGGTGTATTGTGGGCCCAGGGACGTAGCTCAAGGTGCATAAGATTCTGGGATCACCCCCCAGCACCACAAAAAACAACAAAAATTAAAAATCACAGCAACAGTAGGAATGTATGATACATTTCAAAAAGCTAGAAGAACTTTGAAGGTTTTATGATTAAGAGGCCGTCAGTGGGGCTGGCTAGACAGCTCAGCAAGTAAGGGTGCTTGCCACTAACCCTGACAACCTGAGTTCGATCCCCAGAACCCACAGGGTGAAAGGACTGTCCTCAATGCACAAGGCTGCTGCTGTAGGTACCAGGTCAATTCTTGTCTCGCTGAAAAGCGCCCTCTGCTGGCAATATTTTTCTAGGCAGGCATCTCCTACCATCTGCAGTTTGTAAAAGGATTTGTGGGCTCAAGGGGGGTTGCTCTCCGTTAGAGGCCTTCTGAGGGACCCGGCCCTAGGATGACTGCCCGAATAGACACAGGTTTCCCCCACCAATGTTGGGTTGACAGTCATTTGAACATCCTACATATCTCTACAGCATCGGGAAGAACCATAAGTGCCTACCTTAATGAAGACTCAGGAGATTTCACAGCACATAGAAAGAAAGACCCTCCCCCAAAACACTGGCCTAAGCCCAATCCCTCATCCTCCATCACACACCCTGGCCCTGGCCTTCTGCTTGAATCCCTTCCATCTCGGGGTGTCTCCCGGTCTCCTGAACAAGCTGTTCTTATCCATACATGCTAACCCTTTTGGTCCCCAAGGCTTTTCCCTGGTGATTTATCTCATCATCCTTTCTTCAAAACTTTCTCCTAGTCTCCTCCTCCCCAAGATCAGCCAGCCTCCTTGGTATCCTGCGCAGCAAGCAATCTACCTACGGAAGATCCACAACACATGCCTGAGAAACCATTTCATCACACGGAGGACATAGCCTTTGAAGAGATGGGACACACACCAAGGGTTCAGGTCTCTGCTCTGCCCCCTCTAGTCCTGTGATGAGAGGGAAATGATGTCACCCTGTCGGTTCACAGAGATTAGGGCTGTTCTACAGCTCACAGAACATATGGGGGGAGCATGGGACACACGGGACACCTTCACCCCATCCTGGGTGCTTAGATAACAGATGTGGACATAGTTTCAAAGCAACAGTGTACCAAGGGACCTAAAACAGTCCCAGGTCTGCCACAGACAAACATAACCTGTATAAAGTCTGAGGACTTTTGTCAGGAATGTACAAATGTTTTCAATCCTTTTAAAAACCACAACACAAAAAAAAAGAGCCCAACTTTTAGAATAGGAAAATATTTAACACAAGGCTGTGTGGTAGTATGAATGTAGCGGCCCCATAAGCTCATAGGGAGTGACACTATTAAGAGATATAGCTTTGTTGGAGGAGGTGTAGCCTTGGAGGAAGCATGTCACTGTGGAGGTGGGCTTTGAGGTCTCGAATACTCAAGCCATGCCCAGTGTCTCAGTGACTGCGGGATTCATATGTAACTCCTTCTCCAGCTCCATCCATGTCTGTCTGCATGCCCCCATGTCCCACCATGATAATAATGGACTGAATCTCTGAAACTGTAAGAGAACCAATTAGATATTTTCCTTTATAAGAGTTGCCATGGTCATCTTCAATGGTTTCCGTGTCTCTTCACAGCAATAAACCCTAACTAAGACAGCTAGCAAGACGGCTCAGAACATAAGGCATTTGTTACACAAACCCATGCCCTGCTTTTGATCCCGTGTATAGAAGGAGGGAGAGAACCTACTTCCACATGCGCCCAGCGGCATGCACACCCACACACTAATAATAGTAATAACAATATGAGGAGAAGGAAAATATTTCATGTGTAACATTAACATTTTTCTCTCTATAATAATGCATACATGAACTATAATTTTAATGATCTAATATTTTTGGGAAGAGTAATAAGAACAGCTGATACAAAAGACAGTTTTATGTTGCCCTCATCAGGGAGATGACCATCTAGGCTCTGCTGTTCCTAAAATCTAGAGACTGGACCAATAACTCAGCCCTGTGCTCTCAGAATTCCTTAACTAAGTAATATGCTTTAAAAACAAAATTCTGCCAGACATTGGTGGTACATGCCTTTAATTCAGCACTTGGAAGGCAGAGGTAGGTGAATCTCTGTGAATCCAAAGCCAACTTGGTCTATAAAGTGAGTTCCAGGAAAGCCAGGGCTACTCTGTGAAACCCTGTCTTGGAAAACAAAAACAAAACAAAAATAAATTCTGTTTGAACAAAGGAAAGCCTTTCCAACAGTTGACACTAGCAAGACTGGATATCCAAGTGTAAAGAATAAATCTGGACCTTATCTAACACTATATACAAGGATAACTCAAAATGGAGTTCGGAGTGTAACCCAGCAGAAACATGTGTTCACCATTCGTGAGGCCCTGGACTCCATTCCCAAGACCAAAAGTAAAAAAGAAAATTCAATTCACAATAAGACTCAAATTTAAGACCTAAAACTATATTAGAAGCAAATATAAGATAAAGTTGATACTGGACCAGACACACGCCCTTAGACCCCAACACTAGGGAGGTAATGGATCTCTGTGAGTTTGAGGCTAGCCTGGTCTACAGAGTAACCAGGCTATGGCCAAAGCTACACACAAAGACTCTGTCTCAAAAACAACAAAAAGACATCCTTAGGATATATGTTCCTCATTGGAAGAGTGTTTGCCAAGCATGTGCAAGGTCGTGGGTTTGATCCCCCTCATTAGAGAGAGGGGGAAACGTCAACAAAACAGAATAATAACAAGTAGAATGGGAGAAACTATTTGAAAATCACATATGTACTTGATAAGGGATTAGTATCCAGAATATATAAAGAACTAATCAAACCAAAGCCATGCAACCCGGTTCAGAAGATGGGAGACAAAGACCAGAGCTGCAATCCAATGGCAGAGCCCTCGCCTATCTTGTGCCAGGCTCTGGGCTTTAACCTTTAACTCCACAAAAATCAAAACAGCAACGACAACAACAAGCCATAACAATGAACAATGGGCAAAGAGCCGAATGGAGATGTCTCCAAAGACGACACGCGGATGGCCAATAAGCTCGTGCGAAGATGCTCAGAGTCACGAGGCACCAGGGAACTGCAAGTCAACTGTGACCACGTGCCTCCGCAATCCCATCGAAATGTTATCAGCGGATCCATTGAGGCCCTGAAGAGGGGGAACCCTGCCGTAGCTGTGGAAAGCAGTGTGGTTGTTCCTCAAAGAATTAAAATAAAAACAGTCTATGATCCAGCAAGTCCACTTCTGGATGTAGGTTCAAATGACGTGGGACAGATCCCATTGAAAACATCCGTGCACCCGGGTTGATAAAAGCATCATTCACCAGGGGGAAACTGAAGCAAACCAAGTGTCCATCAACAATAGAAAAAAGATGGTAAATACTATTTGTGTATCTTACCACGAGCCTACTAGTGCCAGTAGAGGAAGGGGCCCACGAAAGTCATGTATTCCTGACTAGAAAAACTTCCAACATTTAAAAGGGGGTGTACAGTGCAAAACAGTGCAAAACAGCAGCGGCAGCCAGATCAGTAGCTGAGGGTAGCTTCCAGCCCCAGAACCTTCCAGTCCTGGGAATTTCTGCCGTCTCCGGATGTCAGAGGTCTTTAACAGGATGAGTTCAGCAGCACCTTTCCTATCCTATCGTGTGCCCATCTTAGCTAAAGAGCTTTTTCGCCGAAAATGTTGTCCTGGTCATATCCCATAGTGACCAGAAGAGGGCGCCGCGACTCAAAAGTAAGGTAGCAATCAGAGCACGGTGGCATAGGCCACAGGAAGATGCTGGAACTGGCTCAAGAGCTCCCAGTCTCCCGCTCCAATCAGTCTCTTAGTCAGTCGGCTGGCACCCATCAAAATAGAATGAAAGCTTTTCTGAAGGAGAGGGTCATTTTATAGGTCACATTTTATAGATCACAAATGCACTGGCTTGTTCCTTTCAGTTAATGCCCATCGGGGGCCTGGGCACTCTGGCTGGCTTTCTAGGCTACCATAGTGGACCGGAACAGATTTTTTTTTCTGCCCACAGGGAGCTTCCGGGCTGGTACCATAAAGAGGGAGGATCCTGAGACTATCAGAGAGGGAGGGGAGAGTCTGGAAAGCCTGGCTAAGGAAGTGAACTTTAAGCTTGAGGGCTGAAGACGCCTTGGAGTTGACTGGGAAGAACAGTTGGAGTTCCTGGCAGGGGAACAGTACGTACAAAGTTCAAGCAGCAGGGAGGAGCAGGGTGCACTCAAGGAAACGAAAGATAGGCACAGCGTGAGGCAAGAGGAGGCCAAGAGGAACCGGAATGCAGCAGGCTCCAGAGCCAGGCGTCAGATTCCAGGCCTGGCTCGACCTCTGCAGCCGGCCTCTCAGGACCTCCAGGCACTGTACAGGACTCTGTTTACCAGGATTCCTGCTCCCAATGACTGCTGTGTCCACATTTGCCCGAGTCTGTGAAGTTGTCGTCTCTCTGACAGCCTGCCCTTTCCTCTCCCCTCCCTTCCCTCCCCTAGTCAACACCAGGCCTCCACACTAACCTGAACCTTCCCATACAGTAAAGCTGAGACAAATCTTAGCTTGAGCCCTATGCAAAGATGACCCACAAGTGTAGGAAGTGCTCCGTATTTATTAAAGATTTGTGCTTAATTATGGGTGTGTGCTTCTATGTCCAGACAGCTTCCCATTCTGGAAAAAACAAAAATAAAAACAGACAAGTTAGAGATTGGAAACTATTTCCAGGCACACGCAGTGCCAAGTATCTAATTTACAAAAATTTTTCAGCGAATTCTCAAAACGATTGTATTAGAGCCAGGCATGATATCACAGACCTGTAATTCCCAGCATGCCAGGGACAGGAGGATCACCGCAAATTTAAAACCAGCCTGATATTCGTTGTCAAAAACCAATAACAACAAAAAAGCATAGGAAATATAGCTCAAGCCTTGGCGTGGTGGCACACGCCTTTAACCCCAACAGTTGGGAGGCACAAGCAGGTGGATCTCTGAGTTTGAGGGCACCGTGGTGTACAGAGCCAGTTCTAGGACAGCCAGGACTACGCAGAGAAACCCTGTCTCAAAAAAAGAAAAGGGGGGCCGGGCGGTGGTGGCGCACGCCTGTAATCCCAGCACTCGAGAGGCAGAGGCAGGCGGATCTCTGTGAGTTCGAGACCAGCCTGGTCTACAAAG
>NC_022009.1:23312219-23314354 GCF_000317375.1 Microtus ochrogaster | reverse complement strand
TCTCTGTGAGTTCGAGACCAGCCTGGTCTACAAAGGGAGTTCCAGGACAGGCTCCAAAACCACAGAGAAACCCTGTCTCGAAAAAAAAAAAAAAAGAAAAGAAAAGGGGGGGTCATTTCCTTCTTACACGGCTAACAATTGGTAGAGTCCTTGCAGGTAGACTACTTGTGATCCAAAGTGCTGGGGACCGGAAGTGCTTTGGATTTTGTTGATATCGGATGTCTAAACAGGGCACCTTGAAGATGTGCGCACACCTAAACGTAACATTCCTTTGTTTCCTGTGTGAAGCTGGATTGGGCACAGAGGAGATGGGAAAGGGCCCTCTCTTAACCTCCTGGTTTGGATTGCTGTCTTTCCCTGGCTCACAGCCAGGAGTTTTTGACATAACTGACCAAACTACCTACAAAACGGCTTACTCCCCTTTCTGAGAAAGTTCACAAATGAGATTGTTTTTTAAAAAAATGGCTAATGAACTCTGCCTTAATTTCAACCTCCTTGTGACCTCTGTAGAGGTAAGAGTCCCTCTGAGCAAGGTGTTCTCTGTATTAGCACACAATGTTGTTGTTGCTGCCCCCCCCCCGGGGGGTGTCTCTTCAAGAACAAAGCTCTGTAGATAAGAAAATGGAACATACCAGCATACTTCCCCTAGTACCTAAATTTAGCTGCATATTCTGTACCATAAATGGGGCATAGCAATGTACACCTATGATCTTAGCACTGTGGCTGAAGCAGGCCATCTGAGCGTAGCCTCCCTCCTTGAGGCTAACACCACCATATATTCAAAGCCTCGAGATATATATGTTGGTTTAGCTTAGCAGCCCATACAATGAAATGTCTCTGTGTACTTAGCTCCTTTACAGTCAAAAATTTAAAGAAAATACAATAATATACATAATCCAGACTCTCTGTATATATTCCATCTTTATGTGGCTTATTTTTTTTGTAATCTATGACTGTATTCTGTCTCTTTAAAGACTTTTATTTTTTTAGCTATTTACTTTTATTTATTACTCTCTATACTCTTTTTTTTTCTCCTAAGCCTATGCATGTTTATCTAACACTATGATCCATTTAGAGGTCTTTTTATCTGAGTTTGTCTTTATTGTGTATCTTTAATTTTTTGGACCAGGACCACTTTGGGAATGATAAGGGCATGCCGAGGACTAAGGCTGCTTTGCCTTTTGGCTCTGCCTAGTCTAACATGGCAGAGGTCCTTTTACTGCCTCTGAGTCTGCCCTGTGGGAGCCATCCTCACCACCTCAATTCTAGTAACCAGTTGGCCCGTGCTGTCACCAAGTAACTTACAGCATGCTGCCCACAAACCCCATTCAAGTGCTTGGCCTCTTGAAAGAACTTGTGCTGGCAGCATGGATTGGAAAGCTACCATTTCAAAATGGCACCACTTTTTTTTTCTACAACTGCATCAGGAAACTCTCTTAACAAAACTGCAACATGCAGCCAGCAAACAGAGCCCATCTGAGAAAAAAATGCAACTAAACTTTGGGGGTTTTGTGTGTGTGTGTAGAATTTTTTTAAGCCCTGTCAGGTTTTATGTGGACTTAGCTGGCCCCACATTGGGTGCCAACTGTTGGCAGAAGCCACTTGTTCGTTCCCAGCTGCCCAGAACTGAAATAATCACACTGAAATTAATTGCAATACCGTTTGGCCAATAGCTTAAGCGTATTTCCAGCTAACTTTTATATCTTAAATTAATCCATTTCTATTATTCTGTGTATCACCATGTGGGTGTGGCTTACTGGCAAGATTCCCATGGGCTCTGGCGGAGGCATCTTTCTCCTGCGGGCAGCTACATAGCTTCTCCCTGACTCTGCCTGCTCTCTCGATAGATGGATAGATAGATAGATAGATAGATAGATAGATAGATAGATAGATAGATAGATCTCATCCATCCAGCCTGGCCATATTCTGTTAAGCCATTGGCCGAAAGCAGCTTCTTGATTAACCAAAAAAAGCAACATATATACAGAAGGACTTCCCACACCAAGGAAGGATGGAAGGAAGGAAGGAAGGAAGGAAGGAAGGAAAGAAGGGAGGGAGGGAGGAAGGAAGGAAGGAAGGAAGGACAGAAGGAAGGAGGGAGGGAGAAAGGGAGGGAGGGAGGGAGGGAGGGAGGG
>NC_022009.1:23308855-23311949 GCF_000317375.1 Microtus ochrogaster | reverse complement strand
AAGGAGGGAGGGAGGGAGGGAAGGAAGGAAGGAAGGAAGGAAGGAAGGAAGGAAGGAAGGAAGGAAGGAAGGAAGGAAGACAAAAAATATTAAGCATGCACTGGAAAGTTAGAGTGAAAACTGTTGTCAGTGGCTGTCCTTGTGAAAGGATTACAGTTGCTTTTAATTTTCTCCATATATTCACTCTCTGAATTTTCAAAGGTGTTTTTTGTTAACCCAGGAATACCTATTTCTTTTGGAAAGAAAGGACAAGGCAAATTATGCTCTGTCATTTATTTAAAAAACAAAATCCTGCTCCGCTGAGAACGTTTTAAAGCACCTCCTTCTTTCAGAAACAGGGCATGCTCACCAGGAACAAGGAAAAGGAGTCACGAAGCACAGAGGAGCAAAGAGAAGACAAAACCTGAGTTCCAACACCTGCACCCTCACGTCTTGGCACGCTGGGTGTTTGGTTTTTTTTTTTTTTTTGTTGTTGTTGTTGTTGTTGTTTTCTTTTGCCTGGTCCCCATAGAGCTGCTGTGGGACTGTCACCAGGGCCCACCTATCACTGTCACAAGCAATTGAATGGTTTCCAGTCTTCTTGGTGCCTCTCTAAACAGCAGCTCCAAAGATGAGTTTGCTTAGCGTCAAACTGTGTTTGGGATCCCCAAAGACGAACTTACTTAACAGGAGTCCCACCGCCATGGCCGTCATCAGTTGTAAAGCACAAGACACTTGGTGTGTTCCGAGACAAGAGCTGTCAAGTACAGAGTCTATAATATGATTCCTAACTGCGCACTGAGATTGCAACACTCTAACAATGTATGATTTTGCAACCTGCTTCCTTCTTCCAAAAAGAACTGAAAGACAGAGCCAACCATTTGCATAGCCGGGTGAGTGCTTTTCCATGCATGTGGTTGAAGAGAATTGAGATGAACATGCCTCCCACATCCCTCCTTCCTCCACTTCTCCGATACTAGCTGGTAATCAGTTCCAGAACATCTTCAGTGAAGGCTTGGAATTGCAGTTCTCAGGAGCTGTGCAGACAGGTTCTTCGCTTACTAGGCCCAAGAGTCCACATCCTGGGCCAAGATGTCCCTGGGCCATTATCACACACAAGCAACAACACTAGGTTGCCAAGGCCCACCCAGCACACACCCTCAGATGCTAAAGCCCCCCTCCCTGGAGGGCGGGCAAGAGAACCTACAGGTCCTGGCATCCAGCCCCACTAGGTCCACACCCTCAGCCTAGCCGTGGGGCGGAACTGTTCCTAGAATGAAGGGATGAGCGCCCCACATCTCATGAGGTCAGATCATTCTTGGTTGCTTCAGAAGTGATAGATGTTCGTGGCCCAGCCCCAGCCTCTCCCCTGCAAGCTGGCAAGCCGGTTGGTCTCATTCTGGGTCCATGAAATCTGTCTTTCTTAAAACTTCTAGGATTTTTGGAACCCCATGCTACTTTACAATGCCCCCCTCTCCATGCTAATAAAGATAACTCCTGATGTTGAGCCCCTGATACACCAGGCACTTTATAAACATATCACCGCAGTCTTTGGAGGCAGATGTAATCACGCCTGCCTCACCCAGGAGAAACCTAAAAGTCCAGGGCATGGAGACAGCTACTCAAGGTTACCAACTACAGGCAGACAGGAGTCAACCTAGACCTGGGGGACCCCAAGAAGGACAGTGCAAGACGAGAAAACTGGACACCTCACTCATAGTCAGCTAGCTCTAGACTTGCCTGGTGCTTTTCTACAGAGCAGGTCAGTTCATAGGCCAGCACTCCCGCGAGGAGCGCACTTGTTTATGAGAAGAACGTGGGCCAGCAGGGTAAACCAACCAAGGCCACACAGCTTGGCTTCAAGCTGACTCTAGAGCCTGCACTGTTTCTCCAGAACCCCTCTTCTTGCTCTTCCTCCTTTCCTGGTCACCACCCTCCTCATTTTTCTGCGTCTACTGTAAACTTCCAACTTCCTCATCTCACTCCGGGTGTTTCTCTTGTGAAATTATGTATTATGCAAGGCCACCTTTGATTGGATCACCCCCCTACACCCTGCCACCAGCAAGAACTAAGCGTTCTAGAAGGCTTATCTATGCAAAGGTCCAGAGTGTGTCTAGAGACGTGACCAATTAGTGAGCCATGACTTATTGAAAGCCAATTTTGTCCCCAGTCCTCTGGAGGGCCCTATGGGGGGTCTATAAATAACAAAGACAATATGTGACCCCCCCCACATCCAAGGAGATAGTGAAAAGAAGAGCCAGTGGTAATGTGCCCCTATGCCTAGCACTCAGGAGACAGACACAGGAGGGTCAGGAGTTCAAAACCAGTGTGGACTACACAGCCAGACTCAGTCTCAGAAAGAAAGAAAGAAAGAAAGAAAGAAAGAAAGAAAGAAAGAAAGAAAGAAAGAAAGAAAGAAGAGAGGGGGAGGGAGGGAGGGAGGTGGGGAGGGAGGGAGGGAGGAAGGAAGGAAAAAAAGGAGGGCTGGCCAAATGTCTCGGTGGCTAGAGGTTTTTTCTACACAAACCTGATGGCCTGAATTCCATCCCCAGAACCTTCATAATGTTGGAAGGAGAGAACAGCTCCACAAAGTTGCCCTTTGACCTCACATATACCACAGTGCACGCACGCACGTGCACACGCGCACACACACACAGCATGTATATACCATAGCACATACACACACACACACACACACACACACACACACACCATGCATATGAACACTATAACAACAAATAGAGTTTTTCTAAAGGAAAAGGGAAGGCAACCTATAAGCACACCGTGTCCCCCGAGTGCAGCCAAGTCACAAAAGGCTTATGAGAAAGGAGAGTCTAGACACTTATTTCGAAGATGGAACTCGAAACAAAATTGGAAAGAGAAGGGGAGCAGGTTTTGAAAAACAGTCCTGACAAGAGAAATTACAAAACAGCTTCCCTACATCCACATGGAAGAAGTCTTCAGAAATAACCCACAGAGAGAAAACAGCTAGACTGATAGGGTATTTTATTTTGGTTTGGGTTGTATCTGCCAGGTTGGCGCTTCCCATCAGAGTGGACTATCGCGATTTATGGCTCAGCTGGTTAAGGCTCTTGCTGCCAAGCGCGACAACCTG
>NC_022009.1:23282867-23308755 GCF_000317375.1 Microtus ochrogaster | reverse complement strand
ACCCCCCGGGCACACACTCACATTTTGTCCACTGGCCTTCTCACAACAGCCTACTGTAGGAGCCCGGAGGAAGGCACACTTGGCTCCCACAACCACCAGGTGGCAGAGGTGCCGTTCTGAGGCGACAGCTCCTGTCCCGTCAGTGGGAAGAGGACCGTTCCCAGACCACTCCCCAAATCAGCTGGTGAGAGGGTGGTGAGGAGGCGCCAGTCTTCATAGCGTGAGCTGTCTTCAAAGTCAACCTGGAGGTTAGGAAAGTGGCTGTGAGAAGAATCTGGATGACGCTGAAAGGGGGGGGGGTTGAAAGACGCCTCCCTGCAGCCAGACTCCTAAGAGCAAAGAGATCTTCCATGCAGCAGGGCAGGGTTGGTCCTGTAACCTACTCACCAGCTGCGGCCTGAGCTCTCTGCCTACGGCTGGGGGATAAATAGGTAATAGCAAGTCTAAGATAGGTTTCGCTGCAGCGGATCGCAGTTCCGACCCTTCTCTAGACAAAGATCCCCCCCCCCCATGGTAAACAGGAGTACTAGTGGCTTTCTGCAGCAAACACCTCTTGACAATCGTCCTCATTCTGCTGTTGAATTGTGACCGTGGGCTACCTAAATGTATCTGTGGCCTAAACGTTCATGAGCTAAGCCAAGTAATAGGGTCCTACGGTCACCTGAGTTCAGGTTGAGGCGCACTTCGATACCCACTAATGAGAGAGAACACAATTTAAAGTCAGAGATCTGACTTTTAGCTGTTTCTAGCTATCTGTTCAAGCTCGGTTAGCTGAACCAAATTCTATGAGCGTTAGCGTCCTTGTCTATGGACTAAATTTAATCTCTGAAGTCCCTTCCAGCTTTGAAATTCTGGAAAACACCCACTCCTATGACCAAAGGGTCTGGGAGGCGTGGGCGACCAGAGCAGGGCAGATCAGGGCAGGGCAGGACAGGGCAGGGCAGGGGGGGCGGTTGTCGGCGTTGGGGGGGGTTGTGATAGGCCTCATGAAGAATTAGCCCTACGCATCTCGTTAATTGCCATGGAGTACCCAGCCGTAGCCAATGCGGCACTGCCCGTCCCACCCCCGCCTCCCCGGCCCTGCAGCACACACCCACGGCTCCTCAGAGACTTCTGGAATCTCAATGGATTCCTTTACATCCGCATGTTTATTGCCCTTTACATCCGCAAATCGCTTTACATCAGCAACCCTGCCGCGCGACTATTAATCATCTCAATATTCCCTCCGCCTGTAAAAGGAATTGCGGGGCGGGAGGGGGAAGAGGGAGACACTTATGAAGGTGAAACCTGTCTCGGATCCATTCAATTATCAGTAGCTAAAGTTAACTAAGCGTCTAATATAAGCAAATCCCAGGAGACACACAGATACAATTAGTGCAGGCATAAGAACCGCAGGGGTCTTCAAGAACTTCACCCACTTTGCAATTATGTCACCAGAAGGGAGTCAGTTAGAAGGTGATGGACAGTGCTGGATGACGGGGCTGCAAAAAGAACGGCCCCGCCCCCAGTCAGAAGAAACTGGCCTTCCCAAGGTCACTTATGTCCCAAGGGAAAACACCGACCCCAGAATGTCTGTCCTCAAAGCTTTCCACTGCACCTCGGACACTTGAATCTGAAATTTAAGTGTATCAAAGAGGGCGAGGGTTAGACCACGACTGCCAAGACTGCTTCCAGGATTTCCGGGCACAGAGAGGGAAAATCGTGATCCTGGATCACCCACCCAAAACAGATGAGCCAGACCCTAAGCTTTGACTGCAGCCTCCACCATCAGAACCCCTTGGATGCTGGTGACCCGAGTCCCCACCCGCCTCCGCAGGGTCCGGGTAGGAGGAGGGGTGCGCAGATCAGGGCACCGCAGGTCCGCGCGGGGGCGGAGCCGAGCAGGGGGCGGGGCGCCGCGGGAGTCCGGCTCCCAGCCCTTCCCCACCCGTGGAGCTTTCCAAATATGGGCAGAGCGGAAGCGGCTGGCAGACGTCACGGCGCCGGGTGGGAGCCGCTGACGAGAGGCGCTGACGGCGCCTACGTGTCACCGTGGAAACCAAACAGTAAATAGGGGACTGGCCGGCTGCTGGCGCTGCCTGCGGGAGCGCGCTGACCTGGAGTAAAGGGCCGGAAGCTGGGAAGGGCTTGGAGACACCTTGGCCTTGACAAAGCGGGGCGCGGACGCCGGGAGGGTGCCGAGAGGGAGGGTGTAGGAACGCCGAGACCCCCGGGAGGTGCCTGGGAAACCCGCAGAGAGGAGCCCTCCCACCTCCCGAGCGTTTCACCGGCCTGCAAAGTTGTTGCAGACTTGGTTTTTCCTTACTAGCCGCTGAGCAGGCAGTCGTTGGGTTGGGGACACTCTGCCTGGGCCTCAGATTCCAGCGCTGCCACTCAGTGCAGGCCACAGTCTTTCTGTGCCCTAGACTGTCGCTATATTATCAAGACCTACCTTAGAGGGTACTTGTGACTATTTTGAGTATTTTTGACGTAGTCTCACGGATCCCACGTGGAGCTGGACTTCACTGTGTAGCTGTGAAATGACCTTGATCCTTTGCCAACACTTCCAAAAAGGTGAGAAAACAGGTATGAGCCACATGGTACCCTGTTCATACAGTTCTGGGACTCAAACCCAGCGCTTCTTTCATGCTAGGCAAGCACTCTGGCAACTAAAGCACAACCCCAGCCCTGTGACTATTATTAATACAAATTTATCTTTATTATTTTTATGTACGTGCCTGTACACATGCGTACAGGTGTGCCAGATGGATGTGTGTACTGAGAACTAGACTCGGGTCCTCTGCAAGAGCAGTGTTCACTCTACAGGGCGGAGCCGTCCCTCCAGTTCCACCACCTTAAAAAAAAAAAGTTACATAGTATTTAGAATAGTGCTACACACACTGTCAGCCCAAGTTACTGCTGGCCGTTGAGCTACCACGACATCATTCAGTTGGTGTTATGTGTTCCTGATGGTCCTTCAGTTTCAAAGCAAACAATTTTAAAGAAATCTTCCATTTTAAAGAGCACACTAAGGAGATAACATCTAATAAAAATGCTAAATGCACTCACTACGATGCACATTTGCCAGTAGCATGACAAAATATCACGTTATTACATGCACTGCTCTACAATGACCTATAAGCACACATCAAAAGCCCAGGTGCTCAGGCAGACATTGATGGTGTACACCTTTAATCCCAGGACTTGGGGGGGGGGGTGTTCAAGGTTAGCCTGGTCTACAGAGGGAGTTACAGGGCAGTTGGGGCTGTGCAGAGAAACTCTGTCTTGAAAAACAAAACAAGAAAAAACCCAGATGCTCATACCCAGCGACAGAGCTACTGAAGTAACTCAAGTCCAGTTTGTCTTCACAGATACTGTTTTATCAGTCTGGTTTTGCCTGTTTTAGTTTTTTGTTTTTTGTTTTTGTTTTTCAGAAAGGATTCATGACCTTCGTGCTGGTCTCAAATTTGGTACGCAACAAAAGATAGCTTGAACTCTATTTCAGAGGTAAATCTACTTCTCAGTTTGGGGCTTACAGATGCAGAATACCATAACCAGCTACTTTACTTCAAATCTGTTTTTGGTTTTGGTTTTTTGTTTTTGGTGGTGGTGGGTTTGGGGGGTAGTTTTGGTTTGCTTTGTTTTTTTTTTTTTTTTGGTTTGGTTTGGTTTGGGGGGGGGGATCAAGGCATGGTGACACACTCCTTTTAATCCCAACACTCAGGAGGCAGAAGCAATCGGATTTCCACGAGTTCAAGGCCAGTTTGATCCAGGCCAGGCAAGACTAAACAATGAGACCCTTTCTCAACAAACAAAGAAAGTTAGTTTAAGGGGGTCAGCAAGATAGCTCAGCTGGGAAAGCTCTTACAAAGCAAGCCTGATGTTTGAATTTGATCCCTGGAAGCCATGTAGAGATGGAAGGGGAGAACTGACTCCCTAAATTTGCCCTCTGTCCTCCATACCACCATGACACAAGTGCATACACACATACACAAATAAATACATGGAAAATACAGAGCTCACCCTGCCTCAGCCCCCAGAGGGCATTTATTTGTCTTGTGTGTATGTGAAGGTAGAGCTGCTTCTTTCTTTCCTTTGTGCGGCTCCTTGGGATTGAACTCAGTCTGTCGGGCTTGGCAGCAAGCACTCTACTTGCTAAGTCATCTCTCTAGCCAGTCCCAGCCCTGATGGGCATGTGTCAATCTCAGAGGAGTCGACTATATAACTAGAGTCAAATTCTAAGGATCTGGTAATGTGGTTAAGCAGTTTGGGCTTTCAGAGTCACAGAGTGTATATTCAAATCTCAGGTCTACTGCTTACCAGCTGTGGGCCCTGGGCCAATGCATTTACTGTTTCCTGGATCGTACTCCACACCTGTGAAATGCAGAGACTAATATCCGTCTCATTGGCCTGTTGTGTGCTGAAGACCAAATGAGACAGCCATTTGACAAGACAATGACTCTGTGCCTATCAAGCACCAGTTGCTAGTGGCATACTGGTTAGCAGAGCAGACAGGGTCCCTGGCCTAGAACTGTGCCTGGATAAAGCAGAGGCTGGCACATAACAGGCTCGTGTGAAACTTTACCCCAGGGCCACAGGTTCTATGCCAACCTTGGGCTCTGAATAAACCCTGCCAACTCA
Source organism: Microtus ochrogaster (assembly GCF_000317375.1). NCBI lineage: Eukaryota > Metazoa > Chordata > Mammalia > Rodentia > Cricetidae > Microtus > Microtus ochrogaster. The sequence continues at coordinate 23,304,135 of NC_022009.1, read as the reverse complement.
TTTCATCTTCTGTTGGGTTATTGTGACTGCCTCCACTCCCCCTGGGTGGATCCCACAGGCATTGCAAACCTAATGTGTTCCACATGCACCTTAATTTCCATATTCCCCAAACCCATGTCACTGGTGAAAAGACACTAGTGAACCATAAGCCTACCTGTGTGTCAAGTTTGGTAAATCTAGACATGAACTTAGATCTACTCCATCACCAAGTCTGGGCAGCCCTTCCCCCTAGTTCCCCCACCACCACTTCCTTCACTAAACCTTCGAACAACTCAACTAGCTAAATTCATCTGGTCTAGAATCCTCCTGAGACATGCTATCTCAAACACAGGAGGATTCTAGGCATCACACGAAGAGATAAGCTGCTAAGCGATGACCTTAAGAAACATCTCCATCCACAGTAGGAAGTAAACTATAGGAGATGACCATGGCGCTTGAGATACGTTGGCCATGTTATGAAAATGAATGGTGGCAGATACCCGAAGACAGCACTGCTTGGAGGAGCGCACAGGAGAAGGAAAGAGGAAGGCTCAAAAGATGCTGGCTAGACAGCATAAAGGAAGACTGTGGAACCTTGGGTATGACAATAACACAAGCATCTAGGACACCCAAGATAGGACAACTAGGGAACGTCATAAACGGGCTGCCCCTGCATACTTAAGCATTGCCGGGGCATAAATGATGAATAAATGAATGAGTAATCTGGCCACAGTTATCTCTTCTTGACCTGCCTTTAGCCTCCTCCCCGCTGATACTGCAATATTGATGGAAATGGTAGATCCCCACCCTCCCTCCACTGAGCTCCACCCCATGTATTTTATAGGATTAGCCTAGCAAAGCCAAATTCACTGCTTTATGAGTCTGTGCTTTAGAGTGGTTCAATACCTTGGATATCTCTACCCCATCCACCTCCAAAGCCCAACTCAGGGGGCACCTAGAGAATCTCCCTAGTAGAGCACCTCACTCCCTTCTTTCCCTCAGACCTGCAGTTTCTAATGTGTTATAATGTATGTGTTTATGTGTCTTTCGCCTTTACTGGGGTCCACATTCTTTTAGAACACAACCGTGTCTTGCTCGCTTCTGAATCCAATGCATGATATACAGTTGGCACCCAGAACCTTGCTGTTCTATGAAATTCAGCCCCCATTTGTTTCTCTGACCGAATGTTGTCCACCAAACTCATAATAACAACCAACCCTTCTACCATATTTTTTCGGGTCTCGGAGCTGTAATGAGCCCTGTCAATGTGCCAGTTTGCTTTGCTGAATGCTCGTAGCAGTCTAAAAACAGTTAGCATCTCCATTTGCCACTGAAGAAACTGAGTACAGAGTACTTAATTTGCCTAAGGTCAAGGAGCCAGGATCCATAACTCAGTCTATATTCTGGAACACTTTGCTGGATTGGATCCAGTTCCTCAATTCCAGATTAGTTTATCACGTTGTCCTGATAAATTTGCCTGTGATGATAGTCATATGATTTGTTAAAAAGCCCCCAAATAGATGTTGTTTTTTCTCCCCAAAATAAACACGGCAACTGGAGCCCAGGCCATTTACATTTAGGATAAAGTGAGTTCCAGGACAGCTAGGGCTACACAGAGAAACCCTGTTTCGAACAAACAAATAAAACTCACTTCATCCCAGAGACAGGCCCAGAGACTTAGGATGTAGTGTTATAGGGCTTGCTAGCTTGTGTGAGCCCCTGGGTTGGCTCCCTGGCACTGCAAAAGGAAGGAACATTACAGTAATCCCATGAGGAAAGGGCCCAGTTTAAAAGGCCCGGGACAAAAGGGTTTCTCTGTGTAGCCCTAGCTGTCCTGGAACTCACTTTGTCGACCAGGCTGGCCTCAAACTCGAATAAAGTGTTTCTTTTCTTTTCTTTCTTCTTTCTTTTTTTTTCTTTTTTTGTTTTTTGTTTTTGTTTTTTTTAAGTGTTCCTGACATAGCAAACAATTAAACACCTGCGAGTCCCCAGACTTCTAATCACCTGCTTTAACCAAACCCATGCACTGGGGCGGGGGAGGGGAGGGGAGAGAAAGGACTTTTGAAGCAGAGCTGGTGACCAGACCAACCAGCCTCCTTGAGACAGTAGCCAGAACCCTTCTACTCTTTCTTCTGCAGTAACACAACAATGCTTTTTGGCAAAAGAAAGGTAGTTTAGCTTAGTCCATAAGAGGGTGTGTAGACCATAGAAACGGGTTGTGTGCAGCGAAACTAGCTTAGATTTCTGGTGATTGTTCCTGCATGCATAGACAGTGGCACTCTGTCCACTTGCAGAGATGGAAGGCACACACCACATCTAGTGCATCTTATCCCCCCCCCCCGGCCTCTTGTCAGGTCTGGACCGTCTCTAATGATGCTGATGTTGATAACGGAATGGCTAACTCTTACTCTCTCATTTTAATGCAGACTAAATTACAGGTTGCATCCTCCGGCACAGCAAATGAACTCTGGAAGTCTTTTAACCAAAGTGAAAGCATGTTGATTATTCTTTAAGGAGAATTGAGTTGATGTGTGTTCATTTGGCAGTTAATTTTTCTGTTTACAAAACAAAAGCAGCAACAACAACAAAACAAACAGGATCTTACTCTGTGGCCTGTGTACTCGTGCTCTGCTCTTGCTTCAGCCTCCCCAGTGCTGGAATTGTAGCTGGAGCCACCATCCCTAGAGCAAGTTTTTGAAATGAGCGTGGGTAGACAAGTGTGGGGGTCGGAGAACAACTTAGTGGCCTTGGTTCTCTCCTTCCACCTTTCCGTGGCTTCCAGGGTGGAACTCAGGTCACCAGGCTCTTTTATCCAATAAGCCATCTGGACAGTGCAGTTTGTTGTTGCTTAAGCAACAGTTGATTTTACTTTTAATTTATACCTATGTGTGTGCATGTGTGCATGTTAGTGCCGGTGCCCACCGAAGCCAGAGGTGTTAGGTCTCCCCTGGAGCAGGAGTTGTAGTCTAGTGAGCCACTCATTGTGGCTTCTAGGAATTGAACCTGGGTCCTCTACAAGAGAAGCAAGTGCCAACAGCTCAGCTAGCTCTCTCTCCAGCCTGGGGATTTGTATTTAATAACGGGACATGCTTTTCTACTCTGGAAGAAGTCCAACTATACTCTGACATTTTTAAGGTTTTCGTCTGCATTCCCTCGTTTATTTTCATTTATTCAATAACCCTAAGGGACACTGGGACACGGTTGTGATCAAGGTGCAACAGGTCTTTGCTCTCATGGGACTTAGAGTTCAGTAATGAGGGGTAAGACCTTTACTTTTTTTTAAGTAAAAGAAAACTTAGGTTGGCTGTTGCAGCTAATGGTAAATGCTGTGGAAACCCAAATGGGGATCATGAGAAAATCACGTGAAGGCAGTGTATGCAGAAGACAGCCGGGACAGAATGACCACAGAAGGCATCTAGGAGGCTTAGCTTTGAGCTAAGCGCTGAATGTCAAGAAGCAGCCAATTTTGGGGAAAGGGACTAGGTAGAGGCCCAGCAGCACAAACCATACCTGCTTGAAGGAATGAGTGCTAGATGTGTCCAGAATCAGAGGAATCCCACGAACTGTGTGTTTACAGGGTGCGGGGCTTAGGGAAGCCGAGGAAGAATCAAGGATCGGCTCATTAGCCTTGATAGCAACCCCAGCACCTGATATTCAGCATCCAAATGTCAGTCCTGCTCCTTAACCTTTGGAGAACTGTTCGGGAGGAACCTTGTGCATAGCTTAAATGATGCTTTTGCTTTTGAGACACTAAAACTTGAGGTCATTTGCTTAGACTTTGTCTCTTAAGTAGACACAGCGAGACTGATCTGCTTTCACCTATGGGAATCGCTGTTGACACAAAATAACTGTTATTAGAACAAAAAGCATTTCCCTTTAATTTTGATAATTGCCTGAGATGCAGGGGTGTGTGAAGATGGTCTGGAGTCTGTTGTCTGCGAGTCTACAAAGATGGATATCTTCTGTCATCTGAAAGTAATTTCAGCACACAGTTCCAAACTCACTTCGCTGAAATGGCAGAAGGAATTCAGGGGAGGCAATGAAGGAATCCCAGAAATGAAGGCTAGAAATGGGGTGTGTGTTTGCAGCCAGATGTAAAAGACGTAACATTCCTATTGCCTGATACCCTACGGGGATCGGGTGGAGGGACACAGGGCTGGAACCGAAGTGACAGAGCATGCTCAGACTCCCTTTCTAGTTGTGGAAAGCAGGTAGGATTTACTCATTCACTCACTGAGCAAAATGTTTATTAGCTCTGTACTATAGCTCCAAACTAGATCTTAGAATCCATTGGTAGGTCTGGCCCCTGGTGTTTAGCCCTTTCTGTTTGTGTACAGGTCTATATCAATACGTGTGGTCATGAAGATGTGCAGATGTGATATCACTGAAATCAGCTTGAGCTGTATCTTCTGAGCAGACATGGAAGTGTTTCCCGAAAGAAAGTTAGCATGCTCAGTGTCAATCATCCTCAGGAGTTATTGGGGGATTTGGAAGAAGTGCTGTGGCTAGACAGGGAAGGCCTTTCTTTCTTCCCTCTAGACCATGAATGTAGCTGGCAGGGAGCTTGGAAGGTGACAGTCCTGTGGGGGATCCCATGAATTCTGAGAAGGCTTTTAGAGATTCTGTCTTCTTAGAATGTCACTGCTCCCCTGTGGATGGAGTATAAGCTGGGCTGTGGTGAACTGAAGAAGGGTTTGTGTCATGGCTGTCAAAAGAAAGCTTGTTTTCCATAGCCAGTTTGGGGCCCCACAGGACCATTAGTAAGGCCCCCAGGGCAAGCCGCTTTCCTGTATTGCCCTTCCCTATCTGGGCAATCTCGGCTTGTTATCACCACACATTAAAAGAAGCTCACTGGGTCCTTATAAACACTGCCTTCATTCTAAAGTTAGAAATCACATTTAAAGGATATTTACCCTTTAAGGAGCAGACAATGAACCTAAACCATTTTTTTTTACATTACATTTTATTTATATAGGATCTCACAGTGTAACCCTGAACTCCAGGTGAGCCTCTTACCTCAGCTCTGGGATTGTTGGAGTACCAACATGGCCACTCTTAACTCAAGACTGGCAAAAGCAGTGTGCAAGGGGTGTGTGCCGTAAGGACTGGTCTAGAGAGACCTGAGTGAGTTGCTCTAAGTGTTGATCGTCACGGTAAGAGCAGGAGCTCAAGACCAGTGGAACTGCCATTTGAAATAAAAGACGTAACTTGCCAGAGGATGAGGTCCACCATGACCTCCAAGTGATTTTCATTACCACTAATGACCCGGAAGCTCCCCTTCCAGCCAGCACTTGGGCACAAAGGGTGGGGCTCAGTCTCCTTTCATTGTGGTTTGTACCTGTGCCAATGAGAGCAACCAACCTTACCAAAGGCATCCCAGACAAAGGTCGTGTTCTTCTTTGAGATGATAAACTTTCTCAGCTACAGCTTATTCAGCATCTGCTGACTTCTCCCTACTGAACTATTATGCAACTTTTATTTACAGAATGATCAGCCATTATTTATGCTGCTTGAGATCTCTGAATTGTCAGCCCCCCCTAACACACACTGTAATCTGAATGGCATGAAAGTAACTTCAGAATTAGAATTTGTTTTTCACTGTGCCATAGGACAAGACCCTCCCCTCTTAGCTTCTGAGAATAAAAAAGGTCAACTAAATGAGCATAGGTTAGTGTGAGGAAGTCAAGCAGGCATGACGGTGCCTACCTGTAGTCCCAGCACTTGGGAGATATAAACAGGCTGTCTAACAAGTCTGAGGTCAGACTAGCCTACATTGGACCTATCTCAAATAATAAAAAAATGAAAAAAATTGTTGTTTTTATCCAAGGGAAAAATTTTTTGGTTTTTCAAGACAGGGTTTCTCTGTTTAACAACTCTTGACTGTCCTGGAACTTGCTTTGTAGGCTAGGGTGGCCTCGAACTCACAGAGATCCGCCTGACTATGTCTCTCAAGAGCTAGGATTAAAGGTATGGGCCACCACTGTCCTACTCAACTCCTAAAGCCAAGTATTAAGAGGCAGTACAGGAGGGCCGGGGAGATGGTTGAGAGCAGTTAAAAGCACTTGTTAGTCCTACAAAGGATCCAGGTTCAGGTTCCCAGCACCAGCATGGAGGCTAAAACCATTGTCTCTCAACTCCAGTTCCAAGAAATCTATCGCCCTCTTCTGCCCTCTGTGAGCACTGCAGGTATATGGTGCATAGCTAGCAAAACATTCTAACACATAAAATAAAAATAATACACCTTTAAAGAAAAAAAAAGAGGCAGCTCAGGGCTGGCAGGATTGGCTCCATGAGCAAAGGTGCTTGTTACCATGCCTGATGACCTGAGTTCAATGCCCAGGACGCATAGCTTCTGGAAGTTGTCCTGTGCCCTCCAGTGCCATGGTACATGAATGCCTTCCACATAGACAAATAAATATAATTTTGAAGCCTAATTGAACAAAAGAGGCAGTTCAGTCTAATAGACTGGACAAGAGTGGGAAGTGGTGACTCGGTGTGCAGGGTGGAGGGTCATTTATTTCAGCCATTCTTCAACTGACCCACTTCTAACATAAGAGTAAATCTTCACATGATTTGTAGGAATAAGAAGCTCAGCTTGTTGATCATCTGTAATAACCAGCACTGACGAGCCTGAGGCAAGATTACTGTGAGCTTGGGGCCACCCTGGGCCTCCTAGCAAGATCCTATCTCAAACAATACCAAATAAAAAGTTAGAATTGTTTTTCTAGAACTACGCTCTGTTAAAGGATTCCTTTCCCATGAAGACTACTAAACCTAAGATGAGCACATAAATTCAAGAATGTCCCCTCCAAAAAGCAGAAAAGAGAAGCATGTCCTTGCTCAAGTTACTACACGCAGCTTTCAGCCCCCAGGGCAGGTAGAAAACCTTAGCAATGCAATATGAACACATATATCTGTAAAATATTCTGAACTAGCGTTTCCTTCTGTGTGATAAGGGAACATACAAAGGCGTGTCTCCCTCCAGAACCTACCCATCTGGACAAACTGGTCTCCACGAATGCCTTCCAGAAACCATACAATAACTCTCAGAACAAAATGAGCAACGAGGTGGTCGCATTCAACTTAAATGCTTTTATTGACAATGTCTTGGAACAATAAGCAAACAATGCTTAAAATTTCATCCATATTCACTTTCCACATGTCGAAAGACCTCAGGGTAGAAAAAAATAAAATAAAAATATAAATATCTGAGAATCCATCTTAATAAATAAATTGAAAACACAATAAAACGTTTTCATGGAAAACTGTTAATGTCAGGACATTCAGATCACCTCAACAATGCATGATCAGTAACATCACGATGAACATTGACGCCGAAGAGGAACTACAGTACGTGGATATAGCTATTTAGTTCTATCTACTGGAAAATAAAGTTCAAATTTTCTCTTAGTTTAACATTGGTCATGTCTAATTGGAACACACTATTGCCAGGTACACAGTAGGTATTGTTAAAATCAGCTGCACTAGATACAATCCGAGAATATCCAGCACCAGGTTAATTCCAATAATGAACCCAACAGATTAGTTAATGCTATGAGAAGACTAAGGAGAAAGAGGAAAGAGACACAGACCCAGGCCTGGCTCACATGCTACTAACTACCAGCTCTCAGGTGTCACTAGGAACAAAAGACTCCATGCGCTTTTGCTACAACTCCGGAAGAAGTGAGGACTTGAGTCCAGATGTGGATGCGATGCTTTCAAGTCCATGAGGCCCACAGCCTGGTGTGTTTCACGCACAGACAAGGTCCTCCCTAGGTCTACGGAAACCCTCGAGGGAAGACGTGGTTCTCCTCTCTGTAATGCACCAGCTCAAAGCAGTGGCACTTTTGGATGCCGGCTGCCTCCCCTTCCCTGACCGCTCACAGGGCGAGTAGTGTGGGTGAGCTGAGGGAGTCAGAGGAGGGCTCGTTGCTGCTGCTGCCCTTCCGGTGGGCAGCTGCACAGCTAGGGAAGGAGTCAGCCTCCGGGTAGGTGAAGACAAAGGAAGACGTGTAAGTAGCACAGCTGGGAGTACAGGTGACCACCGGGGTGCATAGGGGCTCCAGCTCTGTGACCATGGGCCCCATCCCCAGGGAGCTGCTGTGTAGGGGCTCCCAGTCTGCTGCATAGAAGGAACCGGACAGGTCCATGTCTGGCACAGATCGGGCGGTCTCAGAGCCACTGGGTCGGGATTGTGATGGGTACAAGAAGTCATCGAAGGGCTCAGCCTTCAGCTCCACATTGCTGATGCTCTTGACTGGCTCCATCGATGTCTTGGGCTCAGGGTCATTGAGAAGAGGCAGTGAGAAGGCCTCCTCAGACTCTGGGGTAGCAGCCTCAGGCAGACCCCCAGTCAAATCCAGGGAAGCCACCGACATCTCTTCTGGGAAGCCCAGGTCATCGGGCATCTTACAGGCAGGTCGGTGGGCTGCCAAAATGAACTCCAGTTTTTCCTTCTCTTTCAGCAGATTGGCAATCTCCGTCTGCAAGGCAGACTTCTCCTCTTCAAGTTGGTCTGTCTCCTGCACAGGGAGAGAGGAAGGAAAGCATAAGACACAGTCTTGCCTAAGGACCCTCATCCCTTAGTCCCAACCTCCGACTTGGAAGTTGCAGAAGTAGCCAGCAGGCTCTACCTACCGCTTGGAGAGTATCAGTCAGCTCCCTCCTCCGATTCCGGCATTTGGCTGCAGCCATCTTATTCCTCTCCCTTCTGATTCTCCGTTTCTCTTCCTCTTCGGGAGACAACTACAATAATAATAATAAAAAGGTCCAACATTCAGTAAGATTGTCTGTCATCACCTCCATTCAGTCACCCCAGTGAAACTGGCTCCTACAACACCCGCAGCTCTTGGTGAAGCAGTTTTTTTTTTTAACCTGCAGTTGTCAGGCTGGGTGTGATTTGCATATAAAGTAAGATCTTTAGCAAGGGAACAAAGAAGCGACCGAGCTAAAGAACGGGGTAGGAAGCTGTCTGGGAAACTATCTAGGGTACTTCTGGGGGCTAACTATCAGAATCTGACAAGGGAGGGTAAGGGCTTGCAGTCACGGCTCCAGATCCGATCCGGAAGTGCCGTGAGTTGTACCAGGGTTCTACACTCTCTGTTGTGCTCCCCGCCCGCCACCACCCCGCCTCCTGCGCGCTGCCTCCCAACCCCAGGTCCAGAATCGCTCGCAGCTCACCTGCTCTACTTTGCCTCTCCTGCCAATGCTCTGCGCTCTGCCACCTGACATGGTCTTCACCAGTCCGGTCCTGGAATAAGCCCCAGTTGACGGGGTGGGGACTCCGTAGGGATGAGGCGCTCTGGTCTGCGATGGGGCCACGGAGGAGACCAGGGTGGGCTGCACCAGCCACTGCAGGTCTGGGCTGGTGGAGATGGCTGTCACAGTGGGGATAAAGTTGGCACTGGAAACGGACAGATCTGAACAGAAGTCCTGAAACAAAACAGAAAGAAGAAAGTGGAGGTGAGCGAGCAGGTTCCAGACACAGGTGGAGCAAGTAGCCTTAGTGTCGTATGCAGCAGGGAGAGAGAGAAGCATTCGGGTCAGAGACTTGCTTATGTCTTCCTGTATGTATCTCATCCGAGATAAAAGCTCTCCAAATTTCCTCCCTTGAATTCTGCAGCGCAGCTTTTCTCCTCCATCCTACCGCTGCGTTCCCGTTATCCCTTCAGCATCACTCGCTTGAAAGGGGGTTTGATATAAATATCCCTGACGTCTGCGCTGACGCAGGCGCCGCTCCGGAGTCTCCAGAATGAACTCGCTTTTTATCAATGAAACTGCCTTACACACCCGCCCGCAGCACCCTCCTCCCTCCTCCCTGCTCCAGGCTGCCCCAGGAGGGGGGATTGCCGCTGTTTGCCGCCTCGCAGGCTCTCGTTAGCTAGTCTTAGCTCGAGCCCCGGGCTGATCTCAAAGACAAGACACCAAGGGAAGAGCGCAGGCCACTCAAAATAAACCTGCTGCGCGGGAAGGGGGTACTAAGTCTTACTATGACAAGCGTGCAGGCGCTCAGACAAGTCCTGGATTCCCAAGCTAGGGCTATTCCGTCCGCTCCAGTCTCCCTCCCAAGAGAAAAAGTGAGACCCCCTTCCAACTGACGTCCCTGAGTGTCCCATCCCGGTATCCCCTCCTCTGCGACCCTCAGGGAGGACCCGGCGGCTGCACAAAGGCAAACTCACCTGTGCGTTGACAGGGGATCCCATGCTGGAGAAGGAGTCGGCTGGGGAATGGTAGTAGGAAAGACTGTCCCCGGCCGGGGAGGCACTGCTGCACCGGGAGGATGATGCCTCGTAGTCGGCGTTGAAACCGGAGAACATCATGGTCGAAGTTTAGGGAAATCCGGGCGAGGGGTCCAGGGACAGACACTGGTGGGAGCTGCGGAGCAGAGCTGGGTTGGGAGCGCGATCACTGCTCGTTTGCGGCGCCGCTGGCTCTATCCAGTCTTCTCAGTTGCTAGCTGCAGTCGCGATTGGAGTAGTAGGCGCCTCCACCGGTGCCTTTATAGAGAAGCGCCAAGTGAATGGACTTGGCTAATACGTCACTGGCACTGGGCGGAACTGTGGCGATGGAGGGGGAGGAGCGCGCCAGGGCCCTCTGCAGCCGCCTTGTCGTCAACTCCCCGCCCCAGATCCCCCGACCCCCGACTCGTCAAGTGATTTTCACCTCTGAGTGTTCACATTAAGGGTCTTAGAGGGTCTCCTGAACTCCCCGTATGTAGGATTTCGGGGATAGTCCCCCCCAGGAGTACAAGGACCGGCCGTGGAAACCTGCTGACGCAGATGTCCTAATATGGACATCCTGTGTAAAGGAGGGAGGGACTGACGGGAACTGCTTGCAGGCTGCAGCCAACTCTGAGGGTGCAGTGCGGAGGGAGGGGGGGGAGCGGAGTGGGGGCCGCGATCGGGGGAGGGGAGGCGGGAAAGGCAGAGAAGGCGAGCGAACATTCGCACCTGATTCAATGTGGACCCATTTGTCCCAGGGTCAGAGCACGAGATGGGGTCGCCTCCTTTCCATGGTCCAGAAATCTGGGACATTTCTGAATCTGGTTTAGGAGAAACAGGTACGTAACCCTAAAGGCTCGAAACCTCCGTTCCCAAAGGAAAGCTTGCCCACCGCAAATCAGTGCAAATAAATAAATAAAATGGTATCAGCTTCTCAGCCCCTCGCTCCAACCCCTGGCCTCGAGTAACACTAGGACTGAGGTTGGAAGAAGTGAAGGATTCTAAATAAGTGCACAATAGCCCACTTTATCAATGATACTGAGCCCATTCATTCATTCGTGTTTTAAAGGAAGAAAGCACCCCCCCACACACACTCCCCGGCTCTTAGCCACTTGGAAGTATTAGGGTGGCTGTCAGCCCCCAAAGACACTGATGAAAAATATTACGCAAAACCTCCCTGCAAGGATGCCTGAAGGGGTCGTTTGCGTAGTTTTGAGCTGGGGCTGGGGGTGGGGGGCGGTGGGAGGGGGCGGTTATTAGTGAGAAGGGGGACAGCTCTGAGTTACAAAGTGAAGTGATATCTGGCGGAGAACGCAAGTCCGTGCTGGGGATATGGGGGAGGGGGGACTGAATCCAAGCATGTAACTGCGCTTACGGGGACCGGCAGCGGGTGATTTTCCAGTTCGGACCTGAGAGGGAGGGGGACCAGAGAGGGCTGGAAGAACGGTCCCCAGCCCGTGGTAGGGGAAATTTTTGCTTCTGGAACCTGAGCACAGCTCTGAATTTTGGAAGATGGAACTTTGGGGAGGTTAGGTGTGTAAAACACACCCCCTACAGGCCCTCAACCTCCGCCGTCCTTCTGCAAAGGACAAGCCAGGTTAGAGTGACTGGGCTCGCCGGTCACCCCTGGGGTACGAAACCGCAGACCCTCGCAGAACTCAGGTGTCCATTGGTCACCATTCTATGGATTCCGGGGGGGTCAAGCCAATCGGTGGGCATTCCAAGAAAGGCTAGAGAGGAATAGGGCAGTGAATGTATCTTTAGGGGCGCAAGGGGCGCAGAACCGCAAACCTGCCTCGGGCCGCCGCACCCGGGAGCTAGGCGATCTTGCTATAGATAGTAACAGCGAGCGGCTGTTTACAGCAACACAGCGCCGCCAGGGCCGTCTCCAGGCGACGCGGCGCGGCCGGGCGCTCGGTCCGCCCATCGAGGCCACCCGCCTTCCCTGCTCCCCAGAGGCCGCTGCCTCCCTGGCTGGGCTGCGGCCGCTCCCGCCGCCTGACATCACCCTCGGGTCCGGGGGCTGATCCCGGCTGGCTCCTGGTTGTGCGCTAGCCTCCATTCTTAGAGATCCAAACCCGGCGGGAACAGGGAGGGCAGGGAGGCGGGGATTCGTGGAAATAGGCCACTTGCTATTTTTGCATTCCCTGTCACAGGCAGAGGTGAAAACAGAATTTCATCATTGTATGTCATTGGTTTATGCTGGTGGGAATTTAGGCACGTATTTTTTTTTCTCACTCGAGAGAGGGGGAGGGGAAAGAGAACACACGATACACAAACACAGGCTTCTTGTAGCTAGCTGCTCAGTCCTGCTGTGATTTCGTCGCTTTCAGCTCTCTGAATTCTAACGTCTCTCATGTGCTTCCACTGCCCTTTACTATGAGAGAGAGAGAGAGAGAGAGAGAGAGAGAGAGAGAGAGAGAGAGAGAGATAGATTATACAGACATCTTTCCTCTTATTAGTTTCGACAAAGTAGGTCAAGCTTTGAATTCCTGGGTCTGTCTGGCCTTGCCTTCCACTCATAACTGCCTCTCAGGGGCTCGTCGAGAAAACCTAGAGGGATTTGATTTGCTTTCTGGGCAGGTTTGAAGCAGCTCCGGCCAACACCTCAAAGATATGTCAAGATTTTATATTCAGGATTTATCTCGTACATCACTTACGCCTCCTTTGGCAATTAAAAAAAAAAAAGGTCTTGGGGTTAGCCTTTCTCCTCCTAATAGCTTAGCTCTTTTTTTCTCCCCTGGCACCATTATGGCTAGAGTGTTGGACACCTAATACATCTGTCCTCTGAAAAGGACAAGCTGGAAAGCTGGAGACTGGAGAGATGGTTCAGTGGTTAAGATCACTGTCTGCTTTTCCAGAGGACCTGGGTTCAATTCCAACACCCTCTCCTCGTGTTCCTGGGCATCAGACACATATGTTGCACAGGCATACATGCAGACAAAACACCTATACATATAAAATAACAAATAATTTAAAAAGGACATACCATCTATTAATATCTTCTCCCATTTATTTAACGAAGACTATTGAGGGACTGGGTTAGAGGCTGACATTTACTGTAATAAACGGGGTAGACCAGGCCAGACATGTGGTGTCCGCCTTTAAACCCAGCACTCAGGAGGCAGAGGCAGGAAGATCTCTGAGTTGGAGGCCAGCTTGGTCTGCAGAGTAAATTTCAAGACAGCCTAGGCTACACAGAGAAACAGAGTCTCAAAAAAAAACCAATATATGTGTGTGTGCTGATATATATACATATGCTAATATATATGTAATAAATGGGGTGGACCTATCCTTCCTTCACACAGAGCCAAGGCTCCCAGGGAACAGAGTATTATGGGGCTGCAGTAATGGCTTGACAGATCTAAGAATGGAGTAGTAAAGGGCACAAAGAGGGCTAGTGACAGAACTCAGAGGAAGTGACTGAAATACAGAGGTGGGATCTAGACCATCTGTCTCCTGGGTAATAACATGGCTTAAAAAGGGTCAGAATACCATATGGGGTTCAAGCTCTACTGGGACCCTCCCATCTCCTCCTCCACTAACAACCAGTGTTCATCCTATAAGATAAAGATACTCTTACATCTCGACTTACTCATGGCATTAATTCATTAGCATAAAATTCACACCTTAAGAAATGGGGCAGGACAGGCGTGTGGCTCCGTGGCACAGTGACTACCTGGCCCTGAGTTTAATCCTACCATCCCCAAACCCAAGAGCAAGCAGAGAAAAGAAATTGTGTTAGGTGTTTTGGCACAGGTGTTTCTAGCAGTGTTCATCCCGGCAGCCAGAACACAGAAACAGCTGTGTCCATCAACAGAGAAATCGATTTTTAAAATCTAGTATACGTCCGTGTACAGTGAAATAGTGGCCTCACTCTTTTTCATGAGTGGCGGGCATCTGTCCTTTGCAGCAGTCTGGAGGAACCTACAGGACCTCGTGCTAGGTGAGATAAGCCAAACACCAGGAGACAAAACCTCATGATTTCACTTACGTTTGAAATCTCAGACTGTGAAACTCTTGGAAGCAGAAAGAAGAAAACAGGTTACCAGGGGCTGGAAGGAGAGGGAAAGTTGGCCGTAAGTACAAAGATACAACTAGGCAGGAAGAATAGGCTGTGGTCTTCTATTGTATGGAACACACACACACACACATACACACACAATTTTCAGGTTTTGAGACAGGGCCTCAAAGCCGACTGAAAATCACTGCGTAACTGAGGATGACTTTGAACTCCTGACCTCCTTCCTCTACTTCCCAAGGGCCAGGATTACAGATGTATGCCACTAAACCTGGCTAATAACATATATCAAAATATCTACAAAAAGAAGAAAGGATTTCATATGCTTTTATCCACAAAAAAATTGTAAACATTTGAGAGACGATGGACATACTAGCTACTCTGGTTTCATCATTACAGAATGTATATACATATTAAAATATCCTTCACAAATCTTTACAAATGGTCTACCAATTAAAAATAAAGTTATCCTCTCTCTCTCTCTCTCTCTCTCTCTCTCTCTCTCTCTCTCTCTCGGTTTTTCGAGAGAGGGTTTCTCTGTAGAGTTATTCTCTTAATAGAGCTCACACATTGTAGCCTAAAAATAAAGACAAATCAGTGCCTGCGTGTGAACCTGTCTTTGCCATTTGCAAAGGTCAGAGCAACTTTGAGACCTGAGATGAGCATGTGTGCTCCAGAGCGCACAGTGCTGCCTCCCAGTAGGGCAGGGATTCTGGGCTCTGGACAAGTCTGAGCATGAAGCGGCAGAACCTTGGCAGTGAGTGATTATCTGTGTTCTGAGTTTCTCTCACTGGAAATCAAAAGTCAAAAGCTTATAGGCTCCCTGGGCTGATTTTAACCCAAATTAAAAACCAATTCAGAGTGGGCACTGTAGCTCCTGCCTGTAACCCCAGCCCTCTGCGTGCCTAGGAAGGAGGGTGACTTTGAAACCAGGCTACGCTGGGAGCTCCAGGCCGTGGCTGGTGAAAACGTGAGACTGGCTTTGTCTTGTAAAAACAAAAACAAACAAACAAATCAAAAAGAGGAGTTGTGGCGCCCTGTACCTGCCTGTAAGATTTGTACTTAGGTGCTGAGTGTAGGAGGATCAGAAGCTCAGACTTATCCTTGGCTGCACAGGGAATTCAGGGCTAGCTTGAGCTAAAGGAAGGAATGAAAGAAAGGAAGGAAGAGAGGGAGGGGGAAGGAAGGAAGGACAATTTTTCTTCAGCAGATTTGTCTTATGTCATGCAGGCTTTCCTGCTTTTGCTCTGTTACGTTGTGAACCTGAGCAGCGTCAAGACATTTGGTAACGTTTGGGGTTGGGTGTGCATGGGTTAGCCTGTGTTGTTGCAACACTAAGTGAAAGGCTGCTGTCTGCGCCGCCTACGTACGTAAGTGCTGCCGCACAGGCCCTGTCCCCCAGCATGCAGAAGTAGTTATTTATTTAGGGAAGTGTGGTCTGGTGGTGAAGGGTTGTGGTCGGAGCACGAGACTGGCAGTCAGGAAGAAGTGCACATTAGAATCAACTCTTTGGGTGACTTAAGAAAACTGTTTCTTAGGCTTCTTTGGCCATTTCTGTGTATGACTTTTTCTCCCGTTTTTTTTGAGACAAGGCTATGTAGTAAGTTCAAGGCCAGACTGGATTGCATGAGAGCCTGTCTCAGAAAGCCAAAAGGGGGGAGGGGAAAGGACAAGACTGTTATTCTCGAGTATGAATAGTTGAAAAACTGGGAGAGAGGAAATAAATAGCATGTTTGAGCTATCTTCAGCTGATGCAGACTGCGTGTAACATGCCAATGGCTCATGGTGGGCAAAAGATCAAAGGCTCAGACTCGCCCTTGTTACGCTACCCTGTGAGAAGGTCAGCAGTGCCCATACAGACACCCCATTGTCTCTGATGACAGTTAACTGTTGGAAGCGTTCTAAATGTGTTCATTCTGAATGTCTGGGCCCAACAAGAAGTGTCTCGCAATCCCTGTGAGACTCACATGCACGTGAACCCGGCACAGGGTCTCCGGGATCAGGGCTACTCGTGGTAGTACGCCTCTGATTGTGAACAAAGCCGTTGTCCTTATTTAGAAGAGCACAGGCGCAGATTTGCCACTTAGCACCACCCCACGCACCCGCCACCACCGAGACTAATTAGCGCGAGTGATTTAGCCTCTTTGGGAAGAATTCTGTTTTCATTCTGAACAAGTTTTGGCTTTCTGACAAGAGATGATGCTTCAATGGGAACCCCATCCTGCTGCTAATGTGAGCACTTAAACAAGGCTGTGGAAGCCCAGAACACCATCCATCTGGAGCTGAGGAAACAGGACCTAGGGTGCTGAAGACCGACTCCCTCAGCCCAAGCCTGCTGCGTCTTTCACCAGCGCCGGCAGAATCACACAGCCATCCGTCTGCCACGCTGAGCCTTGCTTCAGAAACAAGAACACGCTATCAGGCAACAAGGGAGGTCTTCTTCGGGCTGCCAGCTGCTCTAGTGTCCTGAGCTGACCTTCTGTGGCTCTGGTCAGCTTAGCTGCTAGGATTCCAAAGGAGCCTCCCGTAATACGTCACTAAACCTATAGGACAGCCACACACCCTGAGAAACCTCAACTTCAGGGCTCCCATCCAATGAGAAAATCTCACCATCATCAAGGGCAGGGCCGAGGGTGACTAGCAAGGGCTGGCACATGACGCGCTTCAAGGCGTTGAGGCATCTTATCCATCATCTTACTTAACCGAACCTGAAAGAAGCATTGATTATTACAGTGCCAAAGAAATCCTCCTTTCCCAACGTGGAAAAATCCAAACCAGTGTAAGGGGACTTCAGAGCGAAGCTGCCTCCCTGTCCATCACAGTTTCAACTCAGATTTAGCAACTTCTCTTTGTCTTCCTGTTTGACTCTGTCCTGTGAGAAGACTTCCAACTGTAGTTTACCGTCAGCTGAGGTCTGATCCTCCTCGGCTGTCCTTTTACCTGCAGGGTTAGACCTGGAGGATGGCTGGGGAGCTCTGAGAGTGACTCACCTAAGAATCTCACCTTCCAGGCACGGGGCCTCACTTGCCTAGCACGTGAAAGGCCATAGGTTCAAGACCTAACACCACAACAATTTTTTTACCTTTCGACTCTGGGATACCCTGGACTGTGAAGTCATCAGTTAAGACAAGGTGGATGGAGACACGTCACCCCCCTGGCAGTTTTCTACTTCCTCATTTCAGGGTTCTGAATTAAATCAGGACTCCAAACGGATCTGCTGTCCCACTCACCCTGCTTAAAATGCAATTTTTAAAATCAAATGTCCAAGCAAAATGACACTCCCTCCTGGTTCTCTACAGCTTCTCGGTCCAGCCCTTTGCCTTCTAACCTCAGCTTGTTCCACTAGCTTTCCCTCCACGCCAGCCATGACGCTGCGGTCTTCCCTTTCCCCAAGGTACCCTGCTGGCTCTGTTGCTGGACCACCGCTCCTTGTTTCCTCTTGCCCCCAGACAGTGACCTGCTGACTCTTCCTCTCAGCAACTGTCACCATCTCCAGGAAGCCTACCATGCCCCTCCCCTGGTGCTGCAGGCTCCCAGCCTTCTGTCACTTTCTGTCACGTCCCTAGGTTTCCCTTTTAGTGAGCATTTCTGTCTGCGACGCCAGTATTGTGTTTGTCCATGCACCTTTTCGCTGACTTTCCCAACTAGACCCTCAGCTCCTCAAGATGGGAGCGCTTACCTGGTTTAGTGAGTATCCATCTTTACTCGGTGCCTACTTTTTTGACATGAGCAGGCGTTCAGCTAATGCTTGTGAAATGAATAGAGGTTAAAAAGAAGGCTCGTGAGTCTTGTGGTTGAGAAAACAGCTTGGATCTCCTTATTTGGATAAGAAATTGTTGTTTGGTTTTATTGTTTGTTTGTTTGTTTGTTTTTGAGACAAGGTTTTCCTGGGTTGTTCAATTGGGCCTCGAACTCATGGTGGTTATCCTGCATCAGCCTCTTAAATGTTGGGATTGGTACAAAGAGTTACGATGGGTGTGACTTTTTTCCACAAACCTCCTCTGAGGAACCAAAACCCTGGTTAGCATTTTCATGAGCAGAGTAATTCAAAGACTTATCAACCTAAGGTGTATATCTGTTCTAAGAACTGCACAGACCCATCTTCCCAGCTCTCTGAATGTTTCTACTGCCTGGAACTTTGGAATGAAGATCCACTCCACACACAAATGATCAGTGAGACCTAGCACACACACACACACACACACACACACACACACACACACACACACACACACGGGGGCGGGGTAGGCATCCTGGGTTATAAATCAGATTCTTTTGCAAAAATTCAATTGTAATGCTACAAATAACTTTTTAGAAAATATTTGCACATAAAAATGTAACAATCTTTTTTTAAGTTAAAAAGCACTTGCTAGGCATAGCAGACCCTGCTTACAATCTCAGCACTAGGAAGGAAACAGGAGGATAAGGAGTTTGAGGGCAGCCCGGGCTACATAATGGCAAGACTATCCCAGTTAATAGTGAAATAAAAGCAAACTAATTACAGAGGCATGGTAAAACTTGTATGAGCCAGGTATAGTGGCTCACACCTTTAATAACAGCACTTGGGAGGCAGAGGCAGGCAGATCTCTGTGAGATCGAGGCCACTCTGCCCTGTCTCAAGAAAACAAAAACAAGAAAATCTTATACAGGCTAAGTCTCCTGGTACAAGATTATAATTCCAGCTACCTGGGAAGCTGAGACAGAAGTACCATAAGTTTAATGCAACGAAGTGAGACTCTGTTCCAAAATATAAAATATGAGCTGGGGTGTAGCTCAGTGGTAGAGCATTGACCTAAAATATGCAAAGCCCTGGGTTCACTTCCATTATCCTAAAATGATTAGCTATCCCTCCCCAGTAATTCAAAGTAAAAACAATGTTGAACTGAGAAGGAGTTTTTATTTTTAAAATTAAATTGTAAGCCTGGCACTTAGGATTTGGAGACAAGAAGATTAGGAGTTCAAGGCTATCCTGGACTCCATACGCCATTCGAGACCAGCCCAGGATATATGAGACTCTACACACACACACACACACACACACACACACACACACACACACACACACTTGACAGTATGATGGAATGCTGGAATCATGCCAGAACATTGAGTTCCACGAGGAGGGAGGAAAAGCAGCTTTTCCAGTACCTCATAAACACCTCACGCAACAGGATAAGGGACCCACGTTTCTTGCTTGCTTCTTGAATAACCCTCGTCCCTGCTTCAGCTACTGGCTTCTGGAACAATCTAGCTGTGACTGAACACACTCAGGTACATTGACTTGCTTGAACTGCACAGAACAGAGGGCCTGGTCTACCACATACACAGGGTCACTGAGGAGCTCAGAAGCAACGTTTTCATTAGCCCCATGGGGCAGGCCTGATTTCTGCAACCATAGACACCACCTGTGCGCCTGCCCAGGTCACACACATGCAGCAATGAAGGCATAGCTCTTCTAGCCCTCTGTCCAGACTCATTGGTGGCTTGGACGAAGTCATGGGTTACCTGCGCAGACAAACTCTGGCTGTGAGTTAACAGCCTCTGCTTTTGCCTGGATCCTGCTTGCCATGAATAGGAAATGTGTGTGTTTGTAACTAGCACTTTGACATCTAAGTCAAGTTCATTTGAACTCAGAGTTTCATCTCCAGCTGATGTTTGTCTGAATTTAGAACTTGGAAAAGAGAGAACCAAAGGGTTATGAAATAGTCGGGAGAAATTAAAAATAACAAAACAGAAACCTCTGAGGTTCGTCTCACGGTCTCATTGGCCTACTGAAACAGTTCACCAGCTGATAAAGCTAAGCCACGGGGGCCAGCAATTCTCACTGTTTCAAGTTATTTTTTGGAACATTTCCTTCTTCTTTTCTTCCTCCTCTTCCTCCTCCTCACCTTCTTCCTGTTTTGTTCTGCTTTCTGTTTTTTAAAGACACAGTCTCACCACATAGCCTTGGCTAGCCTGTTCTCACTCACGTAGCCTGGGGTAGTCTTGAGCTCCTGGAAATCTCCTGCCTCAGCTCTCTGAGTGCTTGAAGTATAAGCCTGTTCCTCTATGCCTGGTTCTTCCTAACCCATTTATGAGCCATATGGTAAAATGACCATATGAAGAGAGTGGAGAGTTTCACATCAAGTGTCTTAGACTGTATGTTTAGGTAAGAGGAGCTCTGATTTGTTTATATCCTACATCTAGGTTGATTTAATTTAGTTGTGTTTTTATCAGATGACTCTATTTTGTTTTCTGTTTTTCAATGGTTTCAGAATTGCTTTCAAAGGAAGAAAGGGGTTTCCACATACTCAGAACATCACTTCTTTGTGTATGGGCCAGAAGGTACTGAGATAGGACCTCTGCAGTTAATCCATCCTTAATTCAAGCTGTGCAGACCCTAGAATCCTGCTATCTACATTCTCTCCACACCTTTGGTGAACACCTAGTGTGTGCAGGCCACTGGAATCCATAGGAAATAAGCAAGCTTCCTAAGGTAAGGCTTAGTGTCTGATAATGAATGAAGAAGAGAACAAACAAACATACCCGATAAAAGGAAATGCTAAGGAGTTTGTCACTCAAGTCTGACAACCCGCATTTGATCCCTGGGACCTACATTGGTGGAAAAGGAGAACCAAGACCATGAAGATATCTTCTGGTCTCCTCGCTCTCCCTCTCCCTCTCCGTCTCTCATCTCAAACACACACACACACACACACACACACACACACACACACACACACACACACGAGATTGACTTTTCTTTAAAGAAATGCTGAGTTTATTTAAAAATGGAAGAATATGTTGTGTTGTAACTGTGTTGCTATTTTCATCAGGGTAGAGGGAGAAGACACCACGAGAAGTGAATGACAAGAAGGAACTAGCCCTGCTGGTGGTCCATGCCTGCAGTGCTAACACTCAGGATACTGGGTGGTGGTGGTGGTGGTGTTTACCTGCTATGCTAACACTCAGGACACCGGGTGGTAGTGGTGGTGGTGGTGGTGGTGGTGGTGGTGGTGGTCCATGCCTGCAGTGCTAACACTCAGGATACTGGGTGGTGGTGGTGGTGGTG
>NC_022009.1:23203604-23282767 GCF_000317375.1 Microtus ochrogaster | reverse complement strand
CTGGGTGGTGGTGGTGGTGGTGCTTACCTGCTATGCTAACACTCAGGACACCGGGGCGGGGGGGCGGTGGTGGTGGTGGTGGTGGTGGTGGTGGTGGTGGTGGTGGTGTTTACCTGCCATGCTAACTAACACTCAGTACACCGAAGCAGAAGGATGGCTGTGAATTAGAGGTCAGTCAGGGCTTTAGCAAGATTCTGTCAAAAGAAAGAAAAAAAGAGAGGGAGGAATGATGGGAGGGAGAGGAGAAGGGAGAAAGACAAATATGCTGGCCCTTTGGCCCCCACCCCGAGCTGCAAAGGGACATCCCCACCCCCCTACTGTCTGGGTGAATGACTCTCCCTTTCCTAGCCCTTAAATGCCAACGTTTGGATCAGTGCTACCAAATTTGGAAAATTCCCAGCTCCTTCCTCGCTTCGTTTCCTCCCTAGCTGCCCAAACAGGATATAGACAGTTTTATTTCATTTTCATGCAACTACAAGGCCCTCTGGAACCTTCTGATAGATACCACCGCACTCCTGAGGTGGTCCTGAGAGCCTTCACAGCTCTGTCTCCAAAACAACACAGCCGGTCCCTCCACTCAGGCTCTGAGGTCTTCCAGGGCTCTTTTTCCTGGAATGTGAAAACAGGCACATTCCATTTCCCCCTTTGTTGGAAAGCTATTGACAACAAACAGAGTTCAGCTCAGAATCTGGGCTGTAAAAGAGCAGAACACCCAGGAATCCACGCTTTCTCACTCAGGGCACCACTCCCCTGAATGCTTACCCAAGGTCTGGTTGAATGTGTTGGGGGTAGGGGGTAGGGGTGGTTCTTGGGAAATCATTTCAAAGCAACTGTCTCTTGAATTCTTTGTTATTTTGACAGCACTGGAGGCCTTTCCACAGGCCACTATCAAATCCACCCATCTTCAGTTCCTGTAAATATTATGTCTGCCCTGAACTATGTGAACTATTTCATAGCTGGAATATGAACCCGACTAGGGAAGCTCGCTAATGGGAATGACATAAGCAAAGCATTAAAAGGGAAATGAGAGAAAACTCAGTAGCAGAGGGCTAGGGGGCTGCGTGCTGAGGGAAGAGGGTAGCTCAAGCCTCGGATGGAGTCTCCAAACTACACTTCATTATTTAAATCCAGCCGCAAATGTATGCTGACACATTCCTGGGGGCACTCGGGTGACTCTCATTACAGCAAGGACAAGAAGTCGTTCAGTTCCCAGAGAGGTCATTTCTATCATAGTTAGTACTGACGGTTCCAGGCAGTGGAGACCCAGGGAAGCAGAGGCAGCATCTGCCTGTTGTCAGCGAGTCCCGCGAAGACGGAAGACTCAGGACTCGTCTTACGCAGCTGCTTCTGTACAAGGAGCTGAGTGAGGCCTGAATTCAGTGCAGGCGCACACTTGGGGTGTACAGAGCATCCCCTGTCTTTGTGAGGACAGTCGGGAAGAGGCCTGAAGAATTAGCATCCGTTACTAGGGTCGTGTGTACATTCTCCTCCCCACCCCTCACTCTTTGATCAGCTCATCTCACTCCTTGTCAATCACCTTCACATGTACTCCCATGAGTACCCAGGCTGAGTAAGGAACCTTCTAGAATGCCTCATTCTAGCCTAGGTTTTCTACTGGCTGCACTTACACACCATTTATAATAACACACACACACATACACACACACACACACACACACACACACACACACACACACACACACAAAGTGATTGGCCTAAAATCTAAACCAGAAACTCCTTGAAGAGATCTTCATAGAGTTTAGGTATTTGCTTATTTGTTTGTGTGTTTTGTCATCCAAGGGATTGAACCCAGGGCCTTGTGCAGGCTGGGCAAATACTCTACCAAGAGATATTCTCCTTGCCAGCCTTGTTTTGATTTGTTATTTTGAGACAGGGTCTCACTAAATTGCCCAGGTTAGCGTTGAAATCGCTCTGTAGCCCGGGATGAATTTGGAGTCCTCCTGCCTCAGTCTCCCAAGTAGATGAGACTGGAGGCCTGAACCAGCATGCCTGACTGATCATCGTTCTTATTTGTTGATGTACCCTCAGACAGAGCGGCCAGATTCTAGTGGCTTTAGTTGTTGGCTCCGTGTGTTTGGTGTCCTCTGTCCAGCTTCAGAAAAGCAGACGTGTCATTTATATTTACACATTGTGAGGCTGGAGTCTATCTCCAGCTAGGCCCCATCCAAAACCCTGCCCCTCTCAGAAAGACCACCAAAAGTCCAGGCTCCTCCCCCGACGCTGCAACCTGCTCACCTCTCTGGGACGGAAAGTCACCCAGGAGTGCTTTGCTCAATAAACGTGGTCATTTTAAACTCAGCTGGAGCTGGCTTACCGCGGCTGTGGAGAAACCCGATATTGGAGTACAAAAACCTATCACTCATCACTGACTCTCTTGAGCTTAACACAGTAACAGTCACCCAGAAATACTTTTTCAGGGGCAGGGGAGACGGCCTAGCTGTTAGGAGCACTTGCTGCTTTTCCAGAGTACACAAGTTTGGTTCCCAACACTCCCTTTAGCCGGCTCACAACAGCCTGTAACCCCAGCTCCAAGGGATCCAACGCTATCTTCTGGCCTCCTTGGCCACCCACATACGCATGGCACACACACCGACAGACGCGTAAATACAGATTTTAGAAACCTTTTGGCTCCGTGGAAATACTATTAATAGCTTGTACTCATTGAGTGCTTGCTCTAGAATTATGGTAAGATAAATCACTGAGATTACTTAGCATTTACTCAGTTCAGTGATGGGCTTTGTTAGTGTTTGGGCTGCTAGAGAAGCTCAGTTATTTTGTCTGTTGAGACAAAATCAATGTGAAAACTAGTATGGCCCAAACTCAATCATCCTGCCTCAGCCTCCCGAGTCCTGGAGCCCTGAAATCATGGGCGTGTATTGACCCTTGGCTTAGGGTCAATCTTTTGTTTATTTATTTATTTTAAATACTGACATTACAGTTGCCAAACCCACAGGGGATAATTGGTCGAAGTATCCTTCCCTTCTCTCCAGTAGAGTGGAAGAAGCGCTCTGGTGACCGAAATGAATTTGTTTCCCTGGGTGCCGACCAGAGACAGTCTGATAAGAGAAACTCAGGCTCGTGGCCCTTAATTATCCTCACATTACAGAGAACTAAATTACAGCTTCATCTTCTGTATACACTTAACAACACTTATAATAACACAGATTGTAATTAGATGTGTTTCTTTACAAAAAAATTGGTCTAATATAAAAAAAATTAAGCTCCTCAAAGAGATGTTTGTAGAGTTTAGTTTGTTTGTTTGTTTTAGGGTACCCAAGATTAAATCCAGAGCCTCTTACATGCTAGACAAGACAAGCACTCCACTGAGTTACATCTATCCTTGTGTGTATGTGTGTGTGTGCACGTGCGTGTATGTGTTTGGGGTTGGGGGTATTTTGTTCTGGTTTCAGTGAGTTTATATGTAATCACAGAAAATGTAAAAGGCTTCCACTTCTAAGAAAGAAAACTAGAAGCAGGGGAAATGGGCTGAGCTTTCCCAAGGTGCTGGTTAAACTGGCTCTGCCAGTATCTGTGCTCGGTCCTAAGAAGCTAGGTAGAAGACAGGCTTGTTCCCAACTCTGGGAACTCTGCCAGTCCCTGTATTCAGCTCCATCAGATCTGGCTGGACCACAAATAGTGCAATCAGTAATTCCACCTCCCCTGGTTAGACCCTTAGTGTTTTAGATAGGACACAGATCAAGCAATAAAAGCAAATCAGTCTGCCCCCAAAGAGGAAATACTTCCAAGAAAAATGTTCATAATATTGTGTTTCTGTGTCGGGTGATAAACCCTTCCATGGGAAGATAGAACACACATCTACTCACCCCAGCTCGGGAGCCCACAACAGCTCAAGTACGGATAGCACCAAGGCCCAACTTGTTGGACCAATGAGTTTTATTGAGGTTACTTATTGGGGTAGGAATAACTTAATGACGGCTGCATCACTCCCACCCCAGCGTGTGACAGCTCTCAAAAGCTGGAAAACATGGAGCGTACTGTACAGCCTGCAGGCACCTCGACAGGGTGGAGGTTGCCCTTTTCAAGTAACTCTGGCCTAAATATCTTCCAGGCAGCTTGGTTGGTTTCTGCTTCTTCCAGGAATGGTCTCAGGGTCTTCTTTACAGTTCAGTTTGTCTGAGAGTCTTCTCAAGACTTCTGTTCCGCTTGTCTCAGAGGGACTCTTACCTTTATTGCTTACTCTGGCATTGGGGGCCTAGTGAACCTGGTCAGTTTCAGGGACTTCCTGACACTGTTTTGAGTTGTTAACCTTCCTGGAATTTCTCTGCAGGATGAAATGTTCCAATTTCAGAGGGAACTATATCTTGATGGTGAGAAACTGTCCCAATAGGATTATGCGACTCTCTTTCATGAATGATCCAAAGATGCTAGCCCAAGAAATTAATTGATTTTGTTTTTGAGATAAGATCTCAAATTCACAGAGATCCAACTGTCTCATCTTTCCAGTACTGTGATTAAAGGCACATGCCGCTACATCCCTCTAAGAGGTTTGGACTTTGTTTTTGTTTGCTTATTTATTTACTATTTATGAGGCTGGATCTCACTCTATGGCCCAGAGTCACCTGGAGCTCATGACAATCCTACTGCCTTCGCCTCCTCAGTTCTGGGGTTCCCAGTGTGTGCCACCATGAAGGCTATGCACGATTCTTGAGTTAAAATTTTCACCATTGTAAGCCCCATGAACGCCAAAGTAGAACCATCAGGAGAAAGACAAGAAAAGTAAAGACAAAGAGAGAGTGTTTGCTGAGTTGCATAGGTTTGACTTTGAAAAGCTGTTTTTAAACGTTATGTTATGAGCTGACTGTTTTTGTTTTTGAGACAGGGTCTCATAGACCCCAGAATGGCCTCAAACTTGCCATGTAACCGAAGATGCTCTTTCATTTCTGACCTTACTGCCTTCATCTCTTCAACGCTGGGATGTGCGCCAGACACCACATCCAGTTTACACAGTATTAGGGATCGAACCCAGGGCTTCGTGCATGCTACCCAAGCGGTCTGCCAACTGAGCTACGTGCCCAGACTCTGACCTTGAACTCGAACAAAATACTGTTAAACTTGAACACTCTGCTTTATGATTTCTACAACCTCTGTAAGAACAACTGAGGTGAACTTGTATCAGGTCTGAGGGGTAAGCAGAGGTAGCCACAGAGCATCCATTTTTATATCTGAAGAAAGTTGGACGTGAGAAACATGAGAGGCGGGGTAACCTGCCATCCCGTCTGGGATGGGAAAGAGGCTCAGGATGCACGTGTAAGTTTTAGGTCAAGCAGGTCACTCTTCCTACACACACTGGCTTTGGAGAAAACCTTTGCTCTGAAAATCTAGCAGGGAAAGGCTCTCCAATCACCGCTGGGACAGAGATGCCTTGGGGGAGGCCATGCCTGGTCCTAAAAACCAGCAGTTGGTAGAGTCACAGTGCCTGCACAGAATCATTCTGTCCACTGAGCCCTCTTCAGTAAAAGCAAACACAGGGAGTGTCCAGGTGCCCTGTCACAGACCAGGAAATACACTGGGGAAATGAATTGTCCTGTGGTTTAAAAAGTCAGCAGCATGGAAGGTCATTGTGATCCTTTTGATGAATTGGATCAGGAAAAAAAAAAAAGAGGAAGAAGAAAGGAAAAGAAAAAAAAGCAGCTGGGGGCTGGATGGCTCCGTAGTTAAGAGTACTGCTTTTGCAGAGAGCTTCAGTTTGGCCTCCGTGGTCACCTGTACTCATCTGGACATACCTCCACAGACACACAACACAAGGGTAAAAAAAATTTTTTTAAAAAGTGGTGCAACCAAAATATGGCGTAGGAAGAGTTTGTATCAGTATGTGTTCCTCACAAGACCATTAAACTGTAATCAGTTTAGAATTTCCGGAAGGGAAGACTTTTTTGAGACACATACCACGTGTCATGTTTGGGTGTAACAAAAAGAGAACTAAAGCCCGGGTGAATTATTATAATGGATGACCTTGGACAGGGTCATAAATCTGGTTCTTGGGCTAGAGTTAAATCCAGGCACTCAGAGACTGTCCTAACACTGTCCTCCTCTATCTAGTCCAGCTGAGAGCAGCCCCCCTTCCGACTTCCATCTCTTCAGGTCATCTTCAGCGTGCAATGCAAATAGCACCCCTTTACTCCTACTTTGGTATAACCCAGATATTTTGTCTCTTAGAAGCCAAGGCATTCTGTATTCCTGGAATGGTAGAAAGAAACAATAGCATTTGAAAGCAATATATGATGGTCTAGAAACGATCTTATATCAGACTTTCAAATACCTCCCTGGCAGTGTCAAGACAGGAGGGAGACTTGCCGGGCACTTTGATACATTTACTGGATAAACACTAAACGCTTGCAGTTCCTGACTTAATGAATGAAGTTCACTATGATGAAGAGTTGTGCCCTTTGGTCCTATTTGCATTAAGCAAGCTCCTAATTTCATTCAATTCACTCACATCTCTGAAGGGAATTACAGGCTGTGAGGCAGGCCAAAGAAGGGGGCAAGGGAAATTAGCAAAGATATTCAGCAGAGCCCATAAGAGAGAAAGGAGGTCGCGAGCTAAGATTAGAACCGGAAGAACTGGTCCTTTCCCTGTCGATCCAAGACTAGGACAGCCATTTTACTTTCTCGTTTTCTAACGTGAGGTTTGTGTCGGTTTCCCTCCCGGGGGTTGGAAAGCGTGTTATCGGGTCATCAAAACGTTTTATGAAACGTCGCAGACTTGTGCGTGCAGGAGCTAGTGAAGGTGAATTCTATTTGACTCTGGAACGAAAGATTTGAAAGCATTCTTTTAAGCAGGGCTTGACTGCAAGGCCTCAGGACAGATGGTTATCTCTAGACAGATGCTAACTTGGTTTCACTGACTGGAGTCCAGGGTAAGGTTAAAACTGCTTCGGGGCTGAGAAAGTGTGGTTCTAGTGGTGCTTACCTAACCTGTGAAGGCCCAGGGCCCTGGCTTCAGTCCTCAATGAGGGAGGCAGGTGGGAAAGTTTCTGTAGATAACATTTATGCCTTGGGATGTTAACTCCATCAGTACAGTAGTATTATTTATCAAAAAATAATCTGGCATTTTAATATGTAAAAAAGTGACCCTGCGTACCTCTTTCTTCAGTTTGGTTTTAGCTCATTTTGAGCAAACAAGTACATCACCCACTGTCTTCAATCGGACAGAATAAGAATAAGAGTCCTTAATCAGAAGGACCCACACAAGGTCATTTGGGATTCTTTGAAGTACGCTGGCTACAAGAAATCTGGGCATCTCTTGGTGGGAATGTGGATAAATGATGTCATTGCACAGAATTAGGACCAGACGGGGGCTATGGAGCCAGATCCTGCAGGGGGTAGCACCGAATCCAGGAATTGGGTATGAAAAGGCCCCCGACTGCTCTTGAGAGCGTGAAAAGCGTTCACTGGGAAGCCAATCCATTTCTGGGATTTGGCTGAGAAGGAAATGGCATTGCTGAGCGGTGATCCGGGCGGGGAGCCGACATTCTGACACTAAAATACTGAGCTGTAGCAGAAGCTGGGCACGAGGCGCAAGACTCCCACAAGCGACTTGGTGACTGTGGTCCAATGTTGTCTGTGGGGCTGTAATCAGTAGGAGCAAAACTGCACGTTGAGCACGTTTTCTCCTGGATCTCATCCTTGGCGACAGATCCAGACCGCAGCCTCCAAGATCTGTTACAGAAATAAACAGCTGGGAGACAACAACCAAAACAGCAACTTGGCTGAGCCGGCGGGAGCCGAAGCTCCACCTCTGCAAGCCCCGGACCAATCAGAAGCCTGTTGCCGGGGTCCTGTGTTTGGCCGCCTGACGTTACCATGGAGACCGAAGAACATTACACACTAAACACTGGCGGCGTTGACGTCTATGCATTATATCCATGGAGACGACAGAGCAAACGTCATTCCCCCCCCCCTCCTCCCCGCCTCTCCGCCCTCTCTCTGCGCTAGGGCGAGGGAGCGTCGCCGTCACGTGTTGCCAGCCGGGAGGGAGGCCTGATGGGCGGGGCCTGTTGTCATGACTTCAGAGGCTTCTGTTGTTTTTTGGAGCTGTAATTAGAAAGTGCTGAGGCGGCAGTGGAGCCAGAAAAGATTCTGGAACAGCGTCTACCGCCCCCGGGCCAGAGAGGGTTCCCCAGCTCTGGGAAAGCCAAGACACCCCCTAGGCTGTCCCAGCACGCCTCAGCCTCAGGTCCTGAGCCAAGATTTGTCTATGAGCCTGGGACTCCAGACCAAGGCCAAACCTAGACCACTCCCACCACCCTCAGTGGGTCATAATTTTGTCTGGGTGACCTTCCTAACCACTTCTCCTCAGACAGTAGACCACAGACCAGCCACTAACCAAACTACCTTGCCCAGGAGACTGGAATCAAACCTAGCTTAGAGAACTCTCGCTGTTGACATCAACCTCAGAGTCAAAGAAAAGCAGAAAAGGAAAAGTTTAAATTTTGTCTTTCATACAGCAGGACTCTAGGCGTTCATTCCACAGAACTTTGGAGAATACTTGAGGGAAGGGATGCCCAGATGACCCCACTGAAAGGGATGGGAACTCAGAAGTCCCCGAGGACTGTGATTTACAAACATGAGAAAGTCCTGAAATACGTCCACAACTGAAGTTTAACGCTGTCTTAATTCTTAAGACAATGCGGCCAAATGCGAGGAATTTTTGTGAGTTGCCTCTTGCATTTTCCCCCCTTGGCCCAGCTCTGGAAACAGTTACAGAGAGACTGCAGCAACAGAGAAACGGAAGAGATAGAGCAAGCGGTTGAGGCGACCACAGTAAGGCAACCACCCTACACAGAATGTAAGGCACGGGACAGAAGGACTCAGGACTCCAAATAATCACAATCTGGATTTAAGTTGTGCCTTATGGGGGTGTGGAGCCAAAAGGGAGATTAGTTATTGGCATGAAAAGCAATCATTGTAGGGCATAGGGTACATTCCTGTAATCCCAGCACACAAGAACTCTATAGCAGAAGCATTCCCAGTTCAAAGGTGCCCTGGCAATATAGCAAGACTCAAGTTCATAACAACAACAAAACGCAAGCCATTGAGTGAGCATGATAGAGTCTGCACTAGAGGCAGAGACATCTAGAAGGAGTTCGTGTAAATGAATGGCATTTGGAATTGGCCTGGTATCCTTCCATTCCTTCCCCAACATATATCCCACCCCATTTTCCATCTCTGACCAATCAGCACCTCAGGGTTTCCTTCATGGAGGTATCCATTGGACATCTTACCACCTGTCCACAAAAGGGATCACCCCCTTACAACGTTCCCTTGCTCCAGCCTCTGACCCACCCATTACTCACTTCCTTGGCAGGTTTCTCTAAACAGCTCGCCTTCACTTCCCTCCCTCTTCTGCTGCCACTCTTCAGGGCTCTACTCAGGGCCAGCCCTCTCTGAATCTTTGTCCTATCTACCCATCGCCATCAACTTTAATAGGCTACAGCAGCAATTTGGAACTCCTGCCCAGTTCCTAACAGAGAAGTATGTCGAGTGGAACAAACTTATCTTTGCCCTTAAAACCCCCAGATAATAGTTAAGATGGGTCCTGTTTATTATAGGACCCTAGGCAAGGCAGGAACTGCCCGCTCTGGCTGTTTTTTAGAGATTCGATGATCATTTCTACTTTTGCTAATCCACCGGTGACCAGGCTAGACCGCCTTGAGCATCATTTGCCACCTTCACGCCAACATTCCACCTACAGCACAAGGCAAACAAGACAGAACCTCAGGTTCAGGTCTGAGAAAAGGTGCCTTGTAGGTAGATTAGATTGCGCCAATTCTGGGCTTGGAAATGAAGTGTTTGTGTTTTGTTTCATGTGGGAGAGAGCTGATGAGATCCACCACCACTACCACCCCCCTTCCCCCGCAGGCAACAAAATAACCTCTCTTGGCACTTACAGAGAAATGGAGAAGCAGTTAGTATTACCAACCCAAGAAACTCATGGCTGAGCCAGAATTACTGTTGCCTTTACTGAATGATTTTCTCTCCAAAGCGCTCTCCTAATACTTCACGTCAATCAAGGACTTAGGAAATGACTGGCGGGAAGTGAGGAAGGTGTTTTTCATGTATTATGACAGAATATTTTCCTATGTCTCATTTGATCCTCCCAGCATCCCTGAAAACTCCACTTTTTTTTCTTTCTTTTTTTTTGTTTTGTTTTTGTTTTGTTTTGTTTTTTTGAGACAGGGTTTCTCTGTAGCTTTGGAGCCTGTCCTGGAACTAGCTCTTGTAGACCAGGCTAGCCTCGAACTCACAGAGATCCTCCTGCCTCTGCCTCCTGAGTACTGGGGTTAAAGGCGTGCGCCACCACAGCCAGCAAGTACTCCACTCTTCGTTGTCCACTTTTGACAACTGAAGAAACGGAGGTTCAGGTGTGAGGGCCTGACTTTGAGAACTCCATTTTATTTTTTTTAATTTTTTTTTTTTTACTGAGAAAAGGAAAAAAAAGTATCCGCCTCCTCCCAGCCTCCCATTTCCCTCCCCCTCCTCCCACCCTTCTTCCCCTCCCCCCACTCCTCTCCCCCTCCCACTCCAGTCTGAAGAGCAGTCAGGGTTCCCTGCCCTGTGGGAAGTCCAAAGTCCTCCCCCCCCGTCCATGTCTAGGAAGGTGAACATCCAAACTGGCTAGGCTCCCACAAAGCCAGAACATGAAATAGGATCAAAACCCCGTGCCATTGTCCTTGGCTTCTCATCAGCCCTCATTGTTCGCCATGCTCAGAGAGTCCAGTTTTATCCCATGCTTTTTCAGTCACAGTCCAGCTGGCCTTGGTGAGCTCCCAATAGATCAGCCCCATTGTCTCAGTGGGTGGGTGCACCCCTCGTGGTCCTGACTTCCTTGCTCATCTTCTCCCTCCTTCCGCTCCTCATTGGGACCTTGGGAGCTCAGTCCAGTGCTCCAGTGTGGGTCTCTGTCTCTATCTCCATCCATCACCAGATGAAGGTTCTATGGTGATATGCAAGATATTGGTCAGTATTGCTATAGGATAGGGTCATTTCAGGTTCCCTATCCTCAGTTGCCCAAGGGACTAACTGGGGACATCACCATGGGCTCCTGGGAGCCACTCTAGGTTCAAGTCTCTTGCCAACCCTAAGGTGGCTCCCTTAACTAAGAATTGTGCTTCCGGGCTCCCCTATCCAACCTTCCTTTATCCCAATCCTCCTTTTTCCCCAAGTTCCCCCCATCCTCCCCTTCTCACTTTTCTCTCCCCATCTCCCCTTACCCCCATCCCACCCCACCCCCAAGATCCCAAATTTCTTCCCGGCAATTTTGTCTACTTCCCATAGCCAAGAGGATAACTATATGTTTTTCCTTGGGTTCACCTTCTTATTTAGCTTCTTTAGGTTCACCAATTGTAGTCTCCGTGACCCTTATTTATGGCTAGAACCCAAATATGAGTGAGTACATCCCATGTTCATCTTTTTGGGTCTGGGTTTTCTCACTCAGGATAGTGTTTTCTATTTTCATCCATTTGCATGCAAAATTCGAGAAGTCATTGTTTTTTACCGCAGCGTAGTACTCTAATGTGTATATATTCCACACTTTCTTCATCCATTCTTCCATTGAAGGGCATCTAGGTTGTTGCCCAATGATGGCTCTCCTGGTGCCCAGATCGGAACTCCTTGCTGCTTGGGTAGCTCGTAAACAAAGGGCCTACCTCGCTTGCTGCAGGCAGGCAGGCAGGCTATGGAGACAAAGGAACTACCGCCCTCCCATTTGCCCTCCCGATTCGGATTCCGCGAACTCCATTTTAAACAAGGGGCTTCACCTTAAGCCATGTAATGAGCTGGGGGGGGGGGATCTCAGCTCCAGAAATGTGTTACCATAGCAGAAATTTGAACAGATACCCTAAAAATGGCCAATTAAGAAGATAGGAAGCAGGGCCATAAAATCTAACGAGGTCCTGATGTTCTTGGGAGGTATCCTGTCCTTGAAGATTCCTTGTCAGTAATTTATGGCTCTTTGTCAGGTTTTTGTACCCAAAAACTGACCAATGGGTTCAGAAACTACCTTAGCCTATGTCCTCCTCACCCAATCCCAAGACGACAGGACTCCCCTAACTACAGCATTTCCCCTTTAAAAGTTTGCCCCTTCCCCGGGTTTGGGGGGGGTACCCTTCCCTCACCCACTGTGTTGATGTGGTGGAGGTGTGGTCCAAACTCGAGTTTGAATATTATTAAAAACCCTCATGTAATTTGCATCGGAAATCTGGCTCCGTGAATTCATTTGGGGACCAGAAACTTGGGCATCACACAGGAAGTTAAACAATAAGCCAAGGATGCAGCATCTGCAAAAAAACTGGGCTCCCCAGCCAGATGTTTTAGACCCTTTGCCCATCTTCCATTCCCACCATGCAGCGGAAGGCAGCAAAAACTTCCTCCTGAATCATTCTGTCTGAATTCTTTTCCTGGGGGATGCTCTAATGACTCCCCCAAACTTACTGAAGGTGTGGGGGTAGGGGATGGATTAGGGTGTGTTGAAGATTGTTTGTGAGTTTTGCTAGACTATCTGGAAAAGGTACCGACATCAGGAAGTAAGAAGGCTGATCCGTCTTTGCCTCTTAGGGACTAACCTACCTTTCCTCCTTGGCTCAGAACTGAGAAGGCAAAGAGAGACACCCGCCAGAGCACAGACAGCAGAAAGGTCTGGGCGGTCTGAGGAGTCTGACTTGCTCTGGGCTAGGCAGGGCGCTACCTGAGCTCAGGGCTACCTGGAACGCTCTGCTCTCATTAATCTGAAGCTGTCATAAAGGATTGGCTCCTCCTCTTTCTCCCCATTCCTGACCCTGCAGAGAAGCACGTCCAGCACGAATGCCTCCAGCTTCAGCCGCCTTTAGGATCTGACTATGTTTGAAGCGTTCTCTCCTGACAAGCTTTATTTGTCAAGTGGGTCTGATGGGAAGGGCATTTCCTAGCCATCCAGGGCTTGGAGGAACAGGAGACCCTTCTCCCTCCCTGCCTTGGCAAAGCAGCTCCTTGAGCAAGGCATGTAGGTGGCAATAAGTACAGACAAGCTGCAGGGTTTCTTGCTGAGCAGGAATGCCCAAGGGCCACACCTTCTTCAGCCCTCAGAGACTTCTCACGTCTGGACCTGTGATGGGGGTGGCCGTGCCAGGGAGTGGGTTGTCCGGTGTCTGGCTCCAACAACCGGTTTATTGTGATGATTCTATTTGTGTTCCCAGTGTTCTGTTTGAGTTGGCAGCGGGGGAGGGAGAGGGCAGCAGGTTCGCTACAGTTTGAACTGGGTGGTTTCTGCAGCCACACCCAGACATTGAAGCAGGGCCAGGCGCTGGTGCTGGGGATGCCTTTCCTGGGGGCCCTCCTGTGCAAAAGCAAGGTGTGGGAAGCATTTCCTTTTGCTGGGCTAGCTAGGCGTGGCTGGCATTTCACCTAGTCCTGTATTACTAACATCCCTCAGATTCAGGTCAAAGGGCAGGCCGACGGGACTCATGACACTCTGAGATCCGGGATTAGGGAATGGGTGGTCAAATTGATTTAGACTAGATTGTCCTGTATTATTATTACCTAGGGGAACCTTAGTTCTTGCTTCAAAAACAACAAGAAAAAGGCCACAAAGTGACACACTTGTAATCACAGTGAGGGAAAAAGGCTGAGGCAGGAGGAGCACCACAAGTTTGAGGCTGGCCTGGGCTACAGGAGACACTGTTGAAAAAACCAAAATAGAAATAAAAGCAAGAATTCGACATTTGTGCTCAATTTTGGGAGACTGTTGCCCCCGAGTGAAATATGGGCTTAGCATATATACTTTTTTTTAAGATTTAGGTTTTTTTTATATGTGTATTAGTGTTTTTGCCCTCATGTATGTTTATGTGAGGGTTCCAGATCCCCTGGAACTGAGTTATAGACAGATGTGAGCCACCGTGTGGGTGCTAGGACTTGAGTCCTAGTCCTATGTAAGAGCAGCCAGTGCTCTTAACTGCTGAGCCGTCTCTCCAGCCCCGACATATGTTCTTCTCAGACAGTGTAGTAACATTCGAAGAGAGCAACCTTCAAGATCATTCCAACTGGGGGCTTAACCTCCTTGTTTATCGGAGGCGTTGTTCAGAATGGAAATCTCTGGCTTATGGGGAAACAACAGCTTATACTTATACTATCATAATCCAGTTACTGTTCTTTTGCTCGTTGCCTGTTGCTATCTGTCTCTGTGTGTACTTTGAATGTTAGAGACACGGTTTCTAGCCCAGGATGGCCTCAAACTCACTGTGTAGCCGGAGATGTTGAAGTCTTGATCCTCCTGCCTATGTCTCCCAAGAGCATCTTCCAGGTACAGACCACTATACCCAACTAACAAGGCAGGATCTAAACATTTTTATAAAAATTCATTGGCATCCCAGAACAACCTAAAGAGGTGAGTATTTGGATACTGTTGTCACTGTCATTGTCACATGGTACAGGTGAGAAACAAAGACATAGAAGTCAAGGAAATTGTCAAACATGACACAGTTTCTATGCAACTACAGCAGCCTTGGACAGAGGCATCTGGTCTCAGGATTCATAGCTTACTGTTGATGTTCCTGCAGGGTTATACTGTGTTAGGATAGCTACACAGATACAGCCATGATTTTCCCACTCTGTCATACCCACAGTTTGTTTCTCAGGTTCCTTGCTCAATTGTGGAAAGACCCTTCTTGCTGTGAGCCCTGGGGTAGCCTCTCTGGAATTCAAAGATTTCCCCGCAGAAGACGACAGTCATGGTCACCAGGCAGACAAGAGGACCTTCAGGAGGACACCAGCTTATATGAGCTACTCACCTGTGTCAGACAGGAACCAAAGCCAACACAATGACACTCAGGCCTGTCATGAATGAGCATTCTGCCCAAGAGGCGGGTGTGTGACTCTCAGGGGCTCTTTGACATGCTAGGGGCGGGCAGAGCCAGGCTGGAGGTGCCTGGTGTAATGCAACGTGTTGAGCTGGCACGATTGCAGAAACCTTTCCCTGAAGAAAGCGCCCCTGATTTAGACAGCTAGGTGATGAAACCATTTCCCTTCCAAGAGAGGTCTGGCAGGGCTTTGTTCTTGAGGCCACTCCCTACCCGGATGTGATAATATGTGTTGTGGGCTTGAGACAGTTAGACTCTCCTCAAAGAGAGACAAGAGGTAGATAATTATGTCACCTACACTGGAGCCCTTGGAGTCCTTAAGCAATAGATGAGGAGTGTTAGATTTACTGATAAAGAAATAGAGACAGAGAAGGTAACCTTCAGAGTCAACACAAGCAAGGCTGACTTTCTGGAGTGTGCTCAACTTCCTTCAGAGTCTGGGAAGATGATGTGGGTCTAAGGGAGAGACTACCAACATTTCCATACTGGCTTAAGGAGTCAAGACCTTAAAGTCCTGTTGCCTGGGGATCCTTGGGACCCATGCATCCAGAATGGCATCTGAGAGTCACCCCAACTCCTAATGGCCGCTCTAGACGTTCCTGGGTTAGAGAAATGGCTCCAGGAACTCCAGTCTGCTAGAAGTCTCAGAATGGACTGCATCTTGGCTGACCCAACGGGACAAAAAAGAATAGGGGCAGAGAGCTGGTATATGAGCTGCCTTATCTCTGGGCATTTGTTTGCCCATGCCCCTTCCCGTCTGGGCTTGGATTCTGTTTTATGATTGGGGCAGCACCTTTTAAGACGAGAGTCAATGGCCTTGGGACACCTTTCTTCTTTATCTTCCATTCCTTCCCTACCTGCCACCCCGGCCAACATGGCCAAGTCTTGCTGTATACCCCTGTCTGGGCTGGAACTCAATCTGTGGATCAGGCTGGCCTTGAACCCACAGAGATTCTCCTGCTTCTACTTCCTTTCTATCTCAGATCTTAGAACCCTCCTCTCTGTCTGTTCTTTATGATAGAACATGTATGCCTTTGTCATGCTTGCCACGAGCCCTGAGCCAGCATTTTATTTGTCAATATTCCAAATTTTCATCTCTTTTTGCCTACTTGCCTTGTTGATAAAATTAGAGGATCTGTATATCTTAATCTCTTCTTGTTAGTATGTTAAAAAAATATCTCACAAAAGCAACTTAAGGAAGGAATGGTTCATTTTGGCTCATAGTTCAAGACTATAGTCCTTTATGTAACCCTTTAGACTGGCTCTCCTGACTCAGCCGCAGAAGTGTAAGGTGGCTAATCGCATCTCACGTACGACCAAGAAGCCGAGGGCAATGAATGCGTGTGTTTAGCTGCTGCTCTCTCTTTTGTTCAGGATTTTGTTAAGCATTCAAGGCCTCAAAGTCTGGTTGCCCGGGGATCCTTGGGACCCGTGTCTCCAGAATGTCATCTGATAAGCACCCAAACTCCCAATGGCTGCTCTAGAAGTTCCTGGGTTAGAGAGAAGGTTCCAGTAACTTCACAGTCTGCTACAAGTCTCAGAACGGACGCAGCAGAACAAAAAAAGAACCCCCACAGGAACCCAATCCCAGGGATTGGTCTCTTCCACAATTAAAATGAGTCTTCCTGCATTAATTAACAGAATCAAGATAATTGATAATCCTCCACAGCTTCCAGATTCTGTCAGGTTGACAACACTCACCATTATTACATCAATAATAATCAAGGATTATGGGTGTATAGTAAGCTTGGGGTTCAAGTACTCCCCAGAGGTCAGGCATCAGTATTGTGGTGGTGGGTTGTGCCGTCTTTGGTTCTTTCTCAATTAGGCTGAGTTTTTGCCTACTAGGCTAGCGTTTATAGCCACTGTTCCACGTCCTAGGCTAGAGTTTATAACTACTGTTCCATGTCCTGGCTTAACCTCTCGAGTCAGTCCTTTCAAGAGAGACCTCGCCAAAGTACTCTTAGAATCGGACAGTGGGCTCATTCCATTAGGTGTGTGTGTGGGGGCGGGGATCTTGAGGAATTCCTCAGGACCAGCTTTCCTGATGATTTGTTGTCATTGTGGGGAGGCAAGCAAAGCTGTCTTTGCAACAGCTACTGAGAAACAATGTCATCACCTCGGGATAGAGTCTCTCTGTTGGGCACAGAGGTTAGGTTGAAAGTCATGAAACCTAAAATAATTATTGGGCAATAGCAGAGTAGGGGATTACGGGCACAAAATAAACAACCTTTAAAAACTCCACATGCCTTGGCTGACTTCACCCTGGCCATCCTCAGCTCCTTTTCTTAGATTGTCCTCTCAGCCTGACGGCTGAGCGCATCTTCATAGATTTAACACTTATTGCCTGTAACCCTAAATAGGACAGTTCAGGTACACATGCCTACTAAATAGGCCTTGATGACGACCCAGCCTAGGATAGAAAAGCGAGAGGCTTCATGGACCGAGTTCCTGCCACAAAGGAGAGTCGAGGTGAAAGGCTGTTTTATCTCAAATCTGAACAGAGGAATAGATTTCCTGTGAAGTCTGATGAGAAAAAGAAAAAAAAAAAGATGTGGTTTGACTCTATCGCATGAAGTAATTTACAGTGGGTCCTGCCCTGTCGGAGAACTTCAGAGACCTGAGAGGCATATTTGTGGTTTGCTTGTGTTATCCGATTCTGGGGCTGACACGTGTTGCTTTTAGTTCACAGCTAGAGTTTCCAGCCCTCTGGGCTCTTACGTTATGGTTTCAGTGTGGTCACAGACATCTCTCCACTGTTCTGGTGGAACAGCTAGCTTCAGGGATACCCCCATAAACAGACCATAGTAATAGCAGTAGCTACTGCCAAGGAGGGGAGACACAGCTTTATGTCATTGTGTTGATTCCACCCACTTCACAGGTTTGGAAACCAAGGCTTAGTACAAGTGAAATAAGTGACCCAGGGTCACGTAGGTAGGAGGGTGCAGAGCCTGGCTTCTTACGTGGCTGCTGCTACCGAGGGCTTCTTTGCCAAATTATGCTGTACTGCATGTCCTTTCTTCATTCTCTTTGGCCCATTTCTGCTGAATATTATCTTCACCCTGCCCACCCCCCCTCTCTCTGTCACACACACACACACACACACACACACACACACACACACACACACACACCTCATTGTTTTTGCTGCTCCCACCATCCCAGCCTAGAAAAATCCTCAGTTCATCGACCCTCTGAAAAAAAGAGATTATTTTTTTTTAGGCAAGGTTTCAAGTGCACCCAGATTGACCTCAAACTTCCCACGTAGCTAAGGGTGGCTTTGAATTCCTGATCCTCTGGCTCTTACCTCCAAAGTACTGGGACTACAGTCAGGTGCCAGTACACTCCGACTTTTATCTGGACCACTGACCTTGGTCCTTATTAGACACCTCTTGTGCTGTGTTCAAATGCTTTACTGTATAGCCGGCCTTCTTAACTAAACAGCAAGCTCTGGGAGTCAAGGGCAGCTCCTTGTCCCTCTTCGTGTGCCCCAGCCTCAGCCTCAAGTCATACGCACAGTGGG
Source organism: Microtus ochrogaster (assembly GCF_000317375.1). Taxonomy (NCBI): domain Eukaryota; kingdom Metazoa; phylum Chordata; class Mammalia; order Rodentia; family Cricetidae; genus Microtus; species Microtus ochrogaster. The sequence continues at coordinate 23,264,371 of NC_022009.1, read as the reverse complement.
TGTTCATGAAGAGTCTGGACAGGGCAGAAGAGACACTGGGCAGTTAAGAGCGCTTTCTTCTCTTGCAGAGGACTCAGGTTCTGTTCCCAGCGCTCATATAGAGCCGCTCACAACCGGCTGTAATTCCAGCTCCAGGGGATCAGACGCCCTCTTTTGTATGCTGAGGGTACTGTATGCATATATGAATACTCAGGTGCATACACGTGCACATAAAGTAAGCACATCAATAAAAATTTTAAAAGAACCCAGATAAATGAAGGAAAATTCCAGACAAATATGCCAAATGTGGACTCTACACAGGTTTTCAGCAAGCAGGATTCATTCTGAGTACAGGGGCCCTCATGTGTAACATGAGTAACTTCCTTTGTTGTTATTGTTGTTGTTGTTGTTTGAGATAGGGGTTCTCTTCATAGCCCTGGCTGTCCTGGAACTATGTAGATCAGGCTGGACTCCAGCTCAGAGATCTCCTGCCTCTGCCTCCCTGAGTGCTGGGATTAAAGGCTTATGCCACCGCTTCCATGGTTAAAATCTCATTTTTGTCTTTTTTTTTTTAATCTTCTGTGCATTGGTGTTTTGCCTGAAGGTATGTCTGTGTGAAGGTGACGGATCCCCTGGAAGTGGAGTTACAGACAGTTGTGATCTGCTGTATAGGTTCTGGGAATCGAACCCAAGTCCTCTGGAAGAAAAGCCAGGGCTCTTAACCAATGAGCCATCATCACTGCACACACACACACACACACATACACACACACACACACACACACTTTAAAAAAAAATCTTCTTTTTTTTATGAGACAAGTTTTCTTTGAGTAGCCCTGGCTGTAACCTTTTTTGTTAAGCCTCTCCAACAAACAGGTGATCAACAGCAACAATTCAATGAACGACAGAAAAGAATGAAGCACCACCTCCATCATTGGGAATAAGTCAGTGTGCCCTCCATCATTTGGGAGTAGGTCAGCACTCCAGTGTCCCTTCTGCCGCTATGATAAAAAGCAACTTGTCAAAGAAAATGTTTATTTCATCTAACACTTCCGCTCCATCACTGAGGAACTCAAGGCGGGAACCTAGAGGCAAGAACCAAAGAGAAATGTGTCTTATTGGCTGAATCCTACTCAGACAGCTTCATCACACAGCCCAGGACCACATGCACAGGAAAATGGTACCGCTCACAGTGAGCTGGACCCTCTGGCATTAATTAACCATCAAGATAGTCCCCCACAGACATGGCCACATGTCAATCTTATCTAGCCAGTTGCTCAGTTGAGGCTCTCCTGTCAGATGATGCTGACAGTTAATGCTAACGAGGACAGTCGGGTGAATTATTGAATTATCAAAACACTCCCATGCCTCCTGTTCCCTCATGTATGAAGCAGAAGTGTTGCTTGGAGGGGTTGCAACTATTGTTGTCCCCAGTAGTACTTTCTAAACCTTCGTGCAAATGGTTCCAGCAGCTCAGAAACAGAGAGACGGACACCAGGTGGAAAATTGCTGCCTGAGCCGATGAAAACGGGTGACAGGCAACCCTGTGGGCCCCGGGTCTTCCATGAATTGCTATTTGCTGGGTTTCAGGTTTTGTTTTGTATTTGTTTGTGGCCAACTCGGAACCCCCAGTGGTGTCTTCCTATGGAACTCTAAGTACAGTTGCTGCGGGGGCCTGCTTTTCCTTTCTTTATTAAGAAAAGGAAACAGGAAATTGAATGTAAAACCCTCCAACGGTTAGAGTCACACCGAAGTTGTGAATTTAACCACACCCCCGCCAGGAAATGAAAGTACAGTTCTCACCGTAATGTTCCTCGCCTTTCATGGCCCACTCGGTGTTTTTCAGATTTGAATCAGATAGTGGAGATGAAAGACCTGAACCCTGGGCAGGAGGGCTATCACTGGGCAATTGTTGACTGAGCACGGGCTTAGGACTCTATAAAAGGAGAAGGGTTTTTCATTTGCTCTCTGTCAATACAGTTCTTTTAGATGTCACCTGCTGGAGGGAAGAGGGTGCACAGCAGATTCTAACCCATCGACGTGTGTGTTTGTTTTGGCTGGTGCGGTGTGTTTTAAAATCATTCGGTGTTTAAAAACAGAGAGATTGCTTGCACATGCTTGCAAATGCTTGGAGTCTGGATTCGTGGATGTTGTGAGGGCAAAGCAGCTGCCTCACTGTCATGGATGCCGGCCTGGTACAGGAATCCACTGTGGTCCTTTGTGGCATCTGCCTGAACTCAAGGGTGTTTGAGATCTAAGGCTTTTATCCTGTGTAAGCAGACACAAAGCTGCAGTTTCCCAGGACATACATAGAGGCCCTTGACACCCCGAGTCTGTATTTTCCATCCTTCATTTAGACTTAGGCTTTCGTTGGTGATTTCCTGATCCCAAGTCATTAGCCTGCTACCCTAAAGACCACTGTGTGTATGTTTTCCCAGCCTGCACATAAGGCCATTTCCTTCACTGTTGCTTACACACACACATACACACATGAATACACACCACGTATGTTCTTGGTGTCCACAGATGTCAAAAGAGGGCATTGAATCCCCTGGACGTGGAGTTACTGCTCATTGTGAGCCTCTATTATTGGTGCTGAAAATTGAACTCGGGTCCTCTGCAACAAATGCTGTTAACCACTGAGCCATCTTTCCAGAAACTCACTTGGTTATGTTGGTAAAAGTCTTCCTACGCAGCCAAGGCTGACCTTGAACTCTCTGTTCTGCCGGGTACTAGGATTAAGGGTGTTTGCCACCGTGTCTGGCTGTATTGGACCTCTTGTTTGGCCACCTGGCCCATTCATCTTTCCCCTGTAGCTGGGCTCCATTCTCCTTCAAGGAGCCACCCATTTTCTCCTGAATCTCTTCTGCATTCAGTCAAGGTGACTCTATGGATCACCTCCTCAGTAGCGGTTTAACAAAGGGATGGCCAATCAGATCCTTGCTCCATTTCCCAACTGTAGTGATTGGTTTAGATATGGGCACATGACCCTGGTGTAACCCACTGGTCTCTGTGAAAGGAGTTGGTGCTATTCTTACACTAGTCTTGAACCTGGAGCATGGGGCCCTAGGGCTGCTGTCAATCACTAAAAGGAGGAGCCCTAGAATCGTCCCAGCTTGCCCAGGAGAGATAAGGAGAGATGGGCACTTGATGCAGCCTTGATGCTGTCTGCCCTGGACTATTCAATTCCCCAAGGTGCTTCTTAGAGAAACTAGACTGACCCTCCTCAGATCTCCAACGTGAAGTCACCCCATGAAACAAACCTCGGTGGGAGCAGATGAACAGAATGATAGACTTATGTGCCTCCCAAACGACCTATTTAATTTCACCCACGGCCTCTGGAGAGCCCAAAGGCATGTTTGTTGTTTCTTAGTCATTTTCTAATTATAAAATTTATTCCTTCATTAATTGCAATAATAAAAAAAACAAATCATTCAAATGAAATCCCTTCCTTTCCCCTTCAACTCACTCTCGAAAGGTAATAAAGTAACTATGGCTACTAATCATATTGTTTTTTAAAAAAAAAAACGCTTCCGCAAAAAAAAAAAATAAAAGCTTGCCACTTAGGTTGCAGAAGGCATACCGTGTTCCAATACCATCATGAGCACCTGTCTACATTATCTCTCAGGCTTTGCTAAGGCTTGCCCTGAGTGTTTTTGATCTACACAGAAAGAGTGTAAGGCACAGAAAGAGTCGAGCTGCAATACTAATGGCAGAGTTAAAATAGTTTGACTTCGGAGCCCAGATTCCGAGTCACCGAGTTACGGTGGATGGTTAGATGGTTAGCCATAGGTGAATGTTCCTACATACTTAACTAAGCCACTGTGGGCTGGTATCTCAGTGGCTATAGGCTGGAGGAGCGGAAGGACCTCCCGCAACAGTCGGTTATGTAGAAGGTGGAGGTGGGAAGACCAGGAGTTCCAGGCTAGCTTTAGCTTTACATAGCGAGTCTGAGGCTAGCCTGGGCTACATGAGACCCTGTCTCAGTGCTCTCAGTCCACCCCCACACACTGAAACAACAACAACAACAACAACAAACCCCTCAAGTTCTTGTCTGAGAAACGTTTGCGGACACAGGTGACTTGCAGGGATGATAGCCCACTCAACTGGTGACCAAGCCACTGCCAGGCTTCTAGAACATGGCAGTGATTCTCAGAGGCGGCATGGACAATGGGAGACACCAGCCTGAGGCTACTGCTGAGCTTTAAGCCCACCTGTTATTAGTTGAGGGTGTCCACCTCTCATCTCTCCTGACTCATAGGGGATGGAGGGTGTGTCGGGCCAGTTTTTATTTCCAGAGCCTAGTATGGCTTACCTGGCCCAGACTGAGTGCTCAAGGAACACGCACCGACTGAGCGCATAAAGGGAGTGCTTGCTGGAGGCTTCAGGGCGTGGCCTCTAGAAGTGAGACTCACCCTGAGTGCTGTGTGGAGCTGCTGTGAGGACGGGGATGACCCAACTGACCTGGATTCCTAAGCACTCATTCTCGGTGATGTCATGCTGACGTCGACGTCGACGTGCTTTGTACAGGGTTTCCACACAGCTGCTCTTGTTCTGCCACACTGGGGTAGAACCCACACCTTGCATGCCAACAGCTAGTTTAAAAACAAACAAACAACTTATTGGCTACTACAAAGGCATTATAGAGGAGTGGTATCCATTTGGGATCTGAAGACAGACTGCCTTCGTTCAAATCTTGGCTTTGCCATTCACTAACACTGTGGCTGTAGGCATGTTATTTAATCTCACAGTGGCTTCGTTTGCCCACCTGTAAAATGGGTATACTTACCTAGCAAAGGGTTACCTAGGAAAGCTGTGAGGTTTGTCTGAAATGATGGAACATTCGAAAGAATGGTTAGCATGCCAGCAAGCATCCTTACCACATAGAGCCAAGTTAGTTGCTTTTATTTTTTTCTCCCTGAGACAGGGTCTCTCTGTGTAGCCTTGGCAGCCCTGGAAAGGATCAGATAGCAAGGTGTGGTAGTTTACATCTTTAATCCCAGCACTTCAAAAGCAGAAACAAACAAAGTTTGAGCCAACTTGGTCTACACAGCAGATTCTGGGCCAATTGAGTCTATATAATTAGACCCTGTCTTAAAAAAAAAAAAAAAAAAAAAAAGGCCGGGCAGTGGTGGTGCATGCCTTTAATCCCAGCACTCCGGAGGCAGAAGCAGGTGTATCTCTATGAGTCCAAGGCCAGCCTGGTCTACAGAGCAAGTTCCAGGACAAGCTCCAAAGCTACAGAGAGAAACCCTGTCTCGAAAAAAAAATTCCGATTGTCCATTGTGGAGGTACTTAACTTAAAAATTCCAGAACTCACAGGAGTTCAAAGCTAGTGTTGGATACATAGCAATTCAAAGCCAGCGACTTGAGATCTTGTCCTCCAAACAAAATAAATACATAAATTCAGAAGAAAAAAAAGGTCATCAGATGACAACACGAGATCCCGTGCTGGCTTTCAAACCCCCCCCCCCCCGTGCCCGACCCAGCCGGTGTAACTATTGCTTTGGAAAGAGCACACAGGTCGAGCACAGAATTTGTTGTTCTAACTTGCTCTCATCCCTGGATGGTGTTCCAGTTCATTATTAGTTTCCTGGCAGTTAAAGTGCATGCCTTTCTGGGTGATGGTGACACGACCTAATACACACAATCCTTTAATACCTTCCCTCTGTGTGTTCCAAGTCCTCTCTGGGCCTTGTGATCATCTGCGGGATCTTCTCTCTTTCCCCTCAGTGCCCCCCCCCGCCCTCCCCCCCACCACCGCGTCATCTCATCCAAGGGAGCTACCCAGCCACTGCAGCTGTTGTAGCGTCATTGAATAGGGTAACAGTCCCCTTCCGCCTTCTCTCCTGAAAGCTCTTGGTCACACAGACTGTTCTCTTTCCCTCTCTGTCAAAGCAAGATAGCTGTCAAGAGTCAGAAGCCTAAAAAGCAACCGTTTAAAATTTTGAAAATTTCCCCCAAATGCCAATTATATGATCAGTCTTCTTATAACCAGTTTACTCCTGGGTTACTGTCGATATGATTCTAATATCATGGAGATCATGGAGTACCTCTGAGTGCAAAAACCAAGGATTTAGGATAATATTTGTGCACGCATGTGCGTGCGCGCACGCGCACACACACACACACACACACACACACACACACACAAATTGATGATAAGCCATCACAAAATTACTTCCAGGACTGTATCAGAGGTTAAATTAAGTGGCCTAAATTAAATAATGCATTTAAACCTGATTTGTAGTTGGGGGCTTCCTCTGCTCATATCTGTTTTTTTTCAGAAGTACCCCTATGATTGCTGAGATCCCTGACTCCTGGTCTGGCGCAGTTGGCTCAAGCACTGGGTGTTCCACACTTTCTCTGGTGCCTCAGTCCCTGAGGTCAGCCTCATTAGGGTGTGACCTGGTCAGAGATTGCAGCCAGTGAGTGCAGATATGATGTTCTCACCACCCCCGCCTACCCACGTAATCGGGGTTAAACCCACAACCTCATTCACACTAGGCAAGTTCTACCACTGAGTTTCACCCCCACCCTCACTCCCCACTCCCCACTTTTACTTTTTATTTTGAGACAGTCTTACTAAGCCCACTCAGGTAGACCTTAAGTTTGCAATCCTCCTGCTTCAGCTCCCTGAATCCCTAAGATCACAGACGTGTACCAGCAGGTTCCACTGTCTCTAAGTTCTGAGGGTCACGGTTGATTCCTGGTTGGTTTGGCAGATGGTCATGGTAGATTCCTTGGTAGGACTGGAGCATGATGGGGGCCTGGCATTCTCTGGGAAGGGCACTGAGGTCCACGTGCAATCTATACTCTGCTTCCATAAAAGGCAGATACTGACTGGTGACATGGGCCATCTTACTCAGCATCTCACCTTGTGACACAGCAATGGGCTGGATCTGTTTGGCCCCTCTTTTAGGTTTTAGAGGCAGATAACTCAGGACTGCTACTTCTTTTCTCAGTCAGATTCCCCAAGGCTGGGCCTTTCCTCTTCAACCACGCTAACATTGTCCACAAGCTCCGCCTCCAACTTCTGTGGCTTTTCTGCAGGATGCATTAGTGCTGAAATGCGGTTTCTGCCCCACTGCAGTTGCTCAGCCCACAGACACTTGCTGGGCAGCCTGAGTGGGGGGTCAGTGGGCATGATCATCTAGATGCCCGTGGTTTAGCTGGACTGCAGGACACTTAAGCACTCAGGCGAAGGTAAACAAATATGCCAGGGGAGAAACACCTGATCCAGGGCTGGAGGAGTCAAAACAACTTGTTTGAATCAGTATCTGGAGGGGGAAAATTGGGAATTTTCCGGGAAAAAAACAATGATATCTCACACCTTAATTGTAATATCTGGGAGGCTGAGTCAGAGAATGACAAGTTTGAGGCTAGCCTGGGCTATATGTTGCTCAAACACAACTAGCAACAACAACAGGAAGGACATTGTAGGTAGATGCAACAGTCCATAAAAACACATAGAAGGCAGTAGAGCTGAGAATATTCAGCTCTAGGTGACAAGGAGAGGCATGAAGAAAAGGGGTAGTTCCACAGGGAAGAGCTGGGAAGGTAGTTATACAAATTAAGCCAGAGCCAGGTACAGTGCATGCGAGCTTTAATCCCAGCAATCAGGAGATAAAGGCAGACGGATCTCTGTGAGTTTAAAGCCAGCCTGGTCTACATAGCATTTCCAGGCCAGCTAGAGCTACATAGAGTGAGACCTTGTCAGCAATCAATCAATCAGAGACCAAGGCTGCAGGTCTCAGAAGACCATGTCTGTCAATCAATATTCTCAGGCTTTCTCCTGAGAGAGAAATGGAATACTAAGGAAACCACCTCCGTGGGACAACAGACCCATGTCTTAGAAATGGTATTCTGATTCAGCAATCAAGAAGATGAGGTAGGGGGCTGGAGAGATGGCTCAGAGGTTAAGAGCACTGGCTGCTCTTCCAGAGATCCTGAGTTCAATTCCCAGCACCCACATGGTGGCTCACAACCATCTGTAATTTGATCTGGTTCTCTCTTCTGGCATTCAGACAGAACACTGTATACATAATAAATTAATTAATTAAAAAAAAAAGATGAGGCAGGAGGATCATAAGTTTGAAACCAGTCTGGGCTATATAGTGAAAGGGAGAGATGGGAGAGACAGGGAGGGAGGGAGGAAGGGAAGGAGGGAGGGAGGGAGGGAGGGAGGGAAATAAAGACACGGAGAGACACATACACACAGAGACAGAAACAGAGAGAAACTGGGACGGACAAATGGGCAGGGCTAGGACCCAAAGGCATCAAGTAGACCACCAAGAAGCTAGAATGATGAGCTGCCACCTCCCAACCTAGAAGAAGGGGGAAAGGAAGACACAAGTGTCAAAATTCTATCCAATTCCACTATTAATAAGCCACATCGTGATTCATCTGTACCTTCCCCATTCCTGGCTTCATTTCCCCATCTGGCCCCTGCAAACCCTGTCTTTGATTTTTGTTCATTTCCCTTTCCTCCTTCTCGGAGCAACTCCCTTCATAAGAATTCTCTAAGGCCCCCCTCTCCTTTCTGCCCTATGTAGTAATTGCCAGCTTCCCCTGGCTTTCTTTGTGGAAAGCTTAGAAGACTTTGGCCAGTGGAAGCAGAGGATCAAGTCCTTTCAAAAGGCAGCTAAGGAACAGTGCATCCGTCAAGTTAAGACTTATGGGAACTCTATGGCCACAGCTGCTGCAAATGACGGGAACCAAATCAACTGCAGGAGGCCTGGCCCTGGGCCTCCTGTTCTGGCGGTTCCCACAGCCAAAGTTCAGACCTGCCAAGTCTGCATTCCCCTAGGCAATACCTTATGAGTTCCATCATGTCGCCTAGAACATACCCATGGGGGTGGTATACGGGAAACATGTGGCTCTCTGAGAACGGGATGTCTCCTCACCTTGCTAGAAAGGAGGAGCAGGACAGATGCCGGGGGGCATAAACTCCTTGAGCCCTGTTGCTCGGTGTGAATGACACATGCTTTGAGAAGCCTAGTGCTTCCAAGGGTGTTCTAGCGAGAGTCCGTCGCATGTTCCTCTATCAAAATGTATATATCTAAAAATAAACGATCCAATCTCAGAGAAACATCCAAAGCCAGGGACTATGATTAAATCAAGCCAGCAGGGATCTTTCACAAGGTGGTCAGGTTCCCTGCAGCATAAGGGGTGTTTTGACCTATAAGGAAAAACTGCCCAGGTGAGATTATCCTCGTGGGTGTGGGCAATGCCGTCTTCTCTCACGGCCCGTTTCTAAACAGGCCGATCACGTTTGCACGTTTGCTCACGCAGCAGCTGCTGCTAATGTCAGATAAAAATTCCTGACATTCCAAAGCAGAGGCATTTGTGTAGAATTCACGAATCCCTTGGGTTCCTTTAAATGAAAAGAACACCAAAATAGAAATTATTCTTATCACCGTGCCAACAGCAGATTCACAACATCAGCTCCCAAACACTCTGTCCTAGAGCTCAAAGCACCGACCCTCACGTTTCTCCATCAGAAAGAGCTTTCCATTTCCTTCCAGAATGAGCTTCCTTTACTTACAATGCCCTCCTCCAATAGTATATGCAGGCTGGCAGGAACACACACACACACACCCCTCCCTTCTCATTCCCCAAGAGCCCTGTGTGTGTGTGTGTGTGAATGTCTGTGCTGATGACATATTGTGACAGAATGCGCAAGAGAGTGAGGCTCAGCCTCAAAGCAATGCAGGTCACGGCAATAGGCTTTATATAACCCAGAGCTGCAGAGAGACCCAGAATAGCATCTTTCCTGCTGCTCAGTTAGTCTCCTCCATCAGCCAGGGATAAAATTAGAGCAGGCGCTGACGTGCACCTGCGTGTGCAGAGGGACTCCAGGGAGACGGAACAGACTCAACACTCTGCCATCAGCCACGCAGGCTGCCAGATTTTTCAGACCCCAATCTGTCACCTGACGGAGCTCTTGTGTGTGTGTGTGTGTGTATGTGTGTGTGTGTGTATGTGTGTGTGTGTGTGTATGTGTGTGTGTGTTCATCAGTGAAAATGCATACCATGTAGAGGCCTGCTCTGAGAACAACATGTCAAGGACTGACCTCGGAGCTGGTGGCAAGGAGCCTGGCTAGGTGGGACTGTGCAAAGGCTGTTTTAGGCTGATGGGAAGGAAGTCGGTTCCCACACCAGTCCTGAGTCTCCTTTGCAGTTCTTTTGCCCTAACGCACACTTGGCTTCTCTCTGAGTCAAGCCTGGTGAAGGCTGCCTAGCCCTTTAGAAACCTCATTCTGCAAAACAAATGAGCAAAAGGCAAAGTGTGGCTGTTCTGTTTTGTCTTCAGCTGAAGCAAACACACACAATCTGGAGGTTAGAAGACTGTGCCAAAAAGACAAGGGGAGAGACAAGGTTGGGGAACGCAGCCCCGCTGGCCTGTCGGTTTAACCTCGTCTGGAAGCTAGAAGCACTGCTCACAGGTGTGGGGGGCAGAGATTCTGTGCAGCTCCAGCCGTGACATGATTCCTGTTCTGCCTGAGAGACGGCAGCACAGAACCTTTATGCTAAAAAATAAATATGAAGTTGGTTACTTCCATCAGTGAATACCACACATCACCTCTAGGGAGGGAACATGGCTGACCCTAGGGACCGGAAAATAGTACAGACTCAATGACAACAGGATGAGTTGGGGGTTACTTATTTGTTTTGTTGTTGTTGTTGTTTTGTTTTGTTTTTTGGCTCTGTCTTGGCTGCTGGGATTTGAAGCCCAAGCTTAGGACAGGCAAAGCATATGCCACCATCCTGTACTAGAGTCTCGGAAAGTCTGCTATTACACATGTATTTGGGGGGACCTGTCTGCATTTGGGCCTCTTTTTAAAACATATTTAACTATTGCACATGATTTATTGATCTATGCAATAACTACAATAAACTCCGGGTATACTTCTGTGGATTCCACTGTTTAATGATAGCTTTTAAAATCAAAACAATACACATATGATCAATAACATATACTTTTCCTTTTCTTTTTTTTTTTATTTTTAGAGACAGGGTTTCTCCGTAGCTTTTTGGTTCCTGTCCTGGAACTAGCTCTTGTAGACCAGGCTGGCCTCGAACTCACAGAGATCCACCTGTCTCTGCCTCCCGAGTGCTGGGATTAAAGGCGTGCGCCACCACCCGGCTCAGATTTCCCATTTTAAATTAGTAATTTAGCGGTAAAAATGACCTGATTAAGCTATCCTGACTTCCCGGCCATTCTGAATTAGATCCTGTATCAAAACAGAGATCAGAGGTGGGGAGGGAAAGTGAGAGGAAGAGCGGGAGGGAAGAGGAGAAAAAAGGGGTGAGAAGAGAGAGATCCGATCAGAAAAAAAAAAAAAAACCTCACCTTTTATACCCCCTTTCCATCCTTGTCCAAACCTTATAGCTACTCTGGGACCCCCTCCCAAATGTGCCCCCCCATTTCCTTCTCAGGTCTTCGGTTTTGTACAGATCTCCAGGGATCTCTGGCTTCTTCCAGTCCTCTCCCAGTGACCCATGCACTGGCTTCTCCAAACACCCCCCCCCCCAAACTGACTCAGTAGGCAGAGCTCTGCTCCCCTTTGTAAGATGGAGTGACATGAGGGTGCTGCTCATCTCTGTAGGCCCACGGAGCCGTGATGAGCTGCCTGGTGGGGGAGCTGGGCAGAGCTGCAGGGAGACGTCGGAGGGAAGAACTCTGCAGAGGCTGGACTGTAGACAGGATAGAGAAATGGAGAGAAGGAAACTTCAAAGCGAAGCTTCCGCTGTAGGACAGTCTTCGCCTTTCAGTGGCCTTGCGTGGTCATGGAGGATGGAGGTCAAGAACTAGTTGAAAAGGCAGGGAAATTGAGACTTAAGAATTCTGCCTCCCCTTTCCGTAGCCCCTCACTTTTCAGCTGGTCACCAGCCCCTCTCAGAGCCCCATGGCTGCTGAAGGCATTATCCATCCTTCATCCTGCTCCTTCATCACCCTGGCTCATGAGCAACCTTGGCTCCCATCTTGGCAGCCTCGAGAACTTAAATTCACTCATCGGTGCTGGGGAAATGGTTCAGCGGTTAGGAGGCTTGACTGTTCTAGCAGACTAGCCCAGTTCGGCTCCCAGTACCCTCAAGGTGTTCCCAACCATCTGTAACTCTAGTTCAAGGGTTCAAATGACTCTGGCCTCGCAGGGCATCCGGCACACACAATACACATATATACACACAGGCAAATACACTTATATAGTGGTTCTCAACCTTCCTAATACTTGACTCTTTAAAACAGTTCCTCATGTATGGTGACCCGAACCACAAAATTATTTTCGTTGCTACTCCATAACTGTAATTTTGCCACTGTTACGAATCGTAATGCAAATATCTGATATGTAGGGTATCTGATAGGTGACCTCAGTGAAAAGGTCACTTGACCCACCTTACCAAGGATCACAACTTACAGATTGAGAACCACTGCTCTTACGTATGAACTAAAAATACATTTTAAAAGTCTTTTTAAAAATTTATTCTATAATGTACATTGAAAAGCTGACTTCTCCTGACAGCTGTCTTTCCTCCCGGCCCTAGGGAATAAGATGCTCAGGCAGCCACCAAGATTTCTGCCTCTGGTGCACACAAGTGAATCTCTTCCCCTTGAGGGTAGTTTAATAGGACATCCCGCTCTGGATGATGGCAGGGAGCTTCGCTGATATAATGAAGGCCCCTAATCAGGTGATTTGGGGTTAATTGAAGGGGAGATTATCAGGATCTCAGCTAATCAGGTGAGGCACTGAGACTTTTACTGAAATCAAAACCAGTTTCCCGGTGGCCAGGAGGAAGTCAGCCACCAAGTCGTGAGGGGGTCTGTAGAGGGCCCACAGGACAAGGACTCAGAGGCAACTCTATGAGTTGTATGGTCCCTACTGACACCTAGCACAACAAGGACCTAGCCACGCCAGGCAGAGCACATGGCCAACTCTGCAGCAGGGAGGCCGAGTCAGGAGAATCGTGAGTTGAAGCCAGTCTGTTTCAATAATCAAAACAGGAAAAACAAACAAGCAAACCAAACCCCCACAGAATCCAGGAGTATCCGTGCATACCTGTAATCCTAACACTGGAAGCTGGAGGCTGGAGAATTAGATATCCAGTGTTATCCAAAGCAGCCTAGGCTGTATGAAGACTCTGTCTCGGGGGGCGGGGGAGTCAACTAAACAAATGAATGGATAAGTAAAACAAACCAGGGACTTAATAATCTGTATGGAAAAAACCGAATTCTCCCAACCCGTGAGCTGGGAAGAGAGCCCTGAGCTCCAGAAGTGAATGCTGCCCACAGGCACTTAGCGAGACCCCGAGAAGAGAATACAATTAATTTCAGGCTGGATCCCTGGCCTATAGAGACTAAAGCATAATTGTCCTCTTAAGTGACTCAACTAGACTACTTTGTTCTACAGTAACAGAAGAGTAAAACCACGCCCCCCCATTAAACATCCTTTGAAGCCCACGTCTTGAGTGACCAGTCCCAGAGCCCACGTCATGAGTGACAGGCCCAGAGCCCACGTCTTGAGTGACTGGTCCCAGAGCCCATGTCATGAGTGACAGGCCCAGAGCCCACATCTTGAGTGACCGGTCCCAGAGCCCACGTCTTGAGTGACCAGTCCCAGAGCCCATGTCTTGAGTGACCAGTCCCAGAGCCTACATCATGAGTGACCAGTCCCAGAGCCCATGTCATGAGTGACAGGCCCCAGAGCCCACGTCTTGTGTGACCAGTCCCAGAGCCCACATCATGAGTGACAGGCCCCAGACCCCTCCTCCTGTCATGTCACTTGCACACTTGCTATTGTCCCTCCCTGACCTACGTCCTGCTACCGAGTGGCTGGACACTGATGGGTAGGGAGGAATTATGTTGAATTAATGTGGCTTAAATACACCCAGGTTCTTTTATCTCGACCCACTAAGTATTTTAAGAAGAATTTACATTTTTACTGGAGAGGGGGCATGTTAGGCCACCAAACTGCGTCCCTAGCTGGTCCAGCTATTACATAATACACCCCACAGTAGCCCCTAAAATGGCTATTTCAGGTCTCTCCCTACCCCTTCAAGAGTGTTAGTATGTAGCAGTCCGGCCTGTCCTTGAGCCTTCAATCCTCCTGCCTCAGCCTCCTGAGTATGAGGATTATAAGCTTGCATCATCATGACTCTAACTTTCTTTTGTTTAATGTTGCAGGAATAGCAAAGCAGATCATACTCGAGAACAGTCCTAAAACTAAGTCTGCTAACACTAACCCTTAATCAGCTGCAGGTGACTGTGAAATCTGGGTTTACATATCCAGGCCCAAACCCTTGACAAAACATGGTCTCTATCAGAGGACTTGAACATGTCGCCAAAGTGTATCTGTCCAATTGTTAGGAAGCAGCCTCTGTGGCTCATGTGGGTGGCACCAGTTTCATTATTAGTATGCTTTTCCCTCAAAGACCATTGCACTTCGATTGAGTAATGGGGTCACTACAGCTATGTGTGACACTAGACATGGGGAACAAGAGGTCTATTTGCCAGCTACCCAGGCCACTCCTGTGCATGTGTAAACATTCATTCGTGCACACAGACACTCACACACACACACACACACACACACACACACACACACACACAGCTATACCTTCTTTATAGGCTCCATTGATAGTATAAAATAGTTGGAACAGGGACAGGACTTTTTATTCCTCTCTGTATAAAAAGGTTTATGGAGTTAAAGGTACCAAGTGGGGCTCCAGGAATGCCCAAGGCCCACGTTGCCTTTGCTATCATTTTGCACCTCTGGTCAGTCTTTTCTTTAGCTTAGAAAAGAGCAGGAGGGACCAAGGATGAAGCTCAATGAGTAGAGTGCTTGTCCGGCGTGTACAAGGTCCTGGGTTCAAACTCCCATTGCACACGTTCCGTATGGTAACACGTGTCTGGAGACCCAACATGCTGGACGTAGAGACAGGAGGTTCAAGAATACTTCAAGGTCATTCTTGGCTACATAGAGAGTTTAAAGCCAGTCTGGGCTACTTAAACTTTGTCAGAGAGAAAGACAGACAGACAGAGAGTGAGGGTCCAGAGGACTTCTTAGGGATCAAGGGATCTATGACAAGGGCCTTGGGGACAGAGACGGAGAGGGAGTGAGAGAACTGGCAGCTATTCTCTGGTTTCTGAATCAGACCCACCTGGCATATTCTAGCTGTCCATACTTTTCTCTGAGCCCACTGAGTGCACCGAGAGCATAACCATCCCACCCAGCTCCAGGGTTATTTTAAAGATTATGGGAAACAATACAAGTAAGGCCTATGATGCTAAGCTAGTGTAACAGAGAGCCACCCAATAGCCTTTAGATTTTTGAACAGTTTAAACTACACATAGGCTCAGATGGGGTCTTTTAGGGTCTCAGAAGCTGGCCAAAAAGAGTTCATCTCCTGAGTTCCTGGCAGCCTGTCAGGTTTTGGGTCAACAGATCTGATAGGCGCCTCACTGAAAGCTGCCAGGTCACCTCACCCCATGCTGGGAGTGGCAAAAAAAGGTTGGCAAAAAACCCAGGAGAGAGCAAGACGGGTGTGGACAAAGCCGGAAGTCTGGCTCAGAAGCTAGCGCCTGCCCGCCGTAACCACTTCTTAAGAATACCTAACTGGGCCACCAATTTGATCGTGTGCCATTGCTCACATCCACTCCAGCTCCCATGGGAAGGTTTGTGTCAGTGCCCATCTGAAGTTCAGACATGGAACTCCAGCTCACCAGCGTGGACAGACTGAAGTGGTAACCAAGGGCTCCCTGAGGCAGTGGCTTTGGCCTTCCCCAGGTAAATCCTAGCTCACCCTGTCACTCTCACCTTGGTCATGTTATCTGACCTCTCTGAACTTGAACTTTCTTGCCTTTGAAAGGAAATGTTGGGAACACATGAAGAACCTTGCACAGTGCCTGGTCCACTCCATAAATCCAAGCTCCTCCCTTTCCGCCTCCCAGGTGTCTGGGATACTCCTCCACTCCTTCCTTGTCTCCACACTGAAGACAGTTGACCATGCTTCCTGGGGATGACGCCAATTCTTGATTATTTGATATTGCCACACATCTGGTCTTATCGCCAGTTATTGACTATAAGACTGGCTGCTTTCTGCTCCACCTGGCTCCTTCCTGCCAGGTGGCTTCCCCTGACGCACTTGGACATTGGTGAAGGGTTGGGCCAGGTCACCCCATGGCACCAGGATTGTTGTGAACTTTTTTTTGCTTTTTTTCCTTCCTTCCTTCCTTCCTTCCTTCCTTCCTTCCTTCCTTCCTTCCTTCCTTCCTTCCTTCCTATTTCAAGCTAAAGAGGAAAAGTTACTGAAAAGGTTCATATGTGCCTACATGCCTGTACCATACCCTTGCACAGGTTTGCTTTCTTAGGGCCTGGCTCCTCATTTCCTATGAGTGTCCTGTCTAGTTTTCCCTCCCATAACTTCTATGGTTACCAGGCTTGTTTCTGTGTTTTGCTTTGGCAGTCCATCTCCTAAAGGCTGGGGTTCAGCCCTCTTCGTCTGTTATCTGCCACATGCATCTGTCTGGCTCAGGTCCATGTTCTGCCCACAGATCCGTACATACAACTACCTCTAGAATATTTCTATCTGGTAGTTCCCTTCCGACTCAAGCACATAACATGCAGTCAATAAACTGTTGAGCATTAAAGTCAGAGCCACACTGCCTCTTGCAGAAAGATTGCCTTGTCTTGTCTCCTACCAAGTCTATCCTTCGTAAGGAATGGCTATGATTATGCCTCTCTAATGATCAGAAAAATCTTCAGTGGCTCCCTACTGTCTGTGGACTAAAGTCCAGACTCCTTAGGCTATCACGAGTTGTCAAGGCTTCTTAGCCTCTGTAACCTTGTGTACACGAAATAGAACTGCGAATCTCTACAACCACGAATGCCTCTATATTTGGTCCCCCAGTCAACTGACCTGTTATGCAAACCTGGGCACCTAAACTGGAATCCTTCTTCTGAAAATTCTAATTCCTCAGTGGTACTTGACTCTCACCCCCAATCTCCATGCAGGCTGTCATTTGCCTCCCTGGGAATACTGCACCTGCCTGCATGGACCTGTCACTCTCTATGACATATGAAAGATGCAGATCTGACCTCTTAAAATAAACTGGCCACTGTCTGTCTGCCTGCCTGTCTGTCTGCCTGTCTAATTTTTGAGACAATTTTGCTCAGACTGATCTAGAACTCACTATGTGATCCAAGCTTGGCCTCAAGTTTATGGTGGTACTCCTACCTCATCCTCCCAAGTGCTAGGGTTACAAGTTTGTGCCACTGCACCTAGTCTTCAAATGGTTTATTTTACTAGACATTACCAAAGATAAAGAATTGTTTACTAGGTCTAAAGTTATTAGCTAGGACAGTGAAAAAGACAGGGGCCATATTTCACTGAGGTAGGAACTGAGAGAAGGCTACCCCCACCCACCAGGGAACAAAAGCCTCAGGTTTATTCATTCAGCAACCAAGAGGTCCATTGCCATAGAGATAGGAACAAAGCCTGAAACAGAACCCTCAAGTCCCTGAGCTGTGCTTCTCCCCATCTTTTAGGCCTTCCTTCTCCCCAGTTCCAGCTGCCTCAGGAAAGGCCAGAGTGCAGTCAGTGGCCTAATTGCTTGCCTGGATCAGCCTTCAGGATTGCAGGAAGACAGGCAGGTGGAAAGGAAGGGAGTGAAGGAGGAGGAAGGGAAGGAGGATAGAGGGAGGAAGGAAGAAATCAATGAAGTCTCATATAGTTTAGAAGCCTTTTCTGACTACTATTCCCTCCAGCCTGTTTCTTTCATTTGTTCATTCTTCCTCCCATTTTGTATGTCTGTCGTTTTATTTCTCTCTGGGCTCAGAAGGGGCAGTCTTCTGTGTATGTCTAGCGTTGGGTGAAATGACAGATCATTGAGCGTTAAGGAGGACCCACGTTGCCTCTCCCAGAGTTATCTTTGTCTGTGGTCCATGCTCATCTATCCCATACAGCTCTGATCATATCTCCCCAGTGATCAGAATCTCTTCAGTGGCTCCCCATTGTCTGTGGAGTAAAGTCCAGACTCTGGCCTAGAATATGATGACCTTCCTACTTAGGCTTATTGCCCTCTACACCCATCCGAGCACCAGGGTTCCTCCCACGCAGGCCAGGCGCTGACGACTTCCTCAATATCCTGGACTTTCTCCCGCCGAATTACACTTCATTCTGTTGCCCTTACCACACACGCCTAGCCCAGCTGCCTTTCCTCTTCCGGTTTTCCTGGCCCTCAACGCTGCACGTCTTCCTTAAATTTAAGCTCCCAGATCTTTAGCAGGACTTTCATATCCCTGTGGGTCTGGCCTGCCCCTTGGTTCAGACTTCTCTTTTGCCCACTTTGTTCCTTGTTCCTTTCTGCCTGAGAGCACTGGTCTCCTCTGTGACCCTCAAAGGAGCAAGGTTTTTTTTGTTGTTTTTGTTGTTGTTGTTGTTTGTTCTTTATTTCTTTTTAATGACGCTGAGCCATTGTGCCTGTTCTCCCTACCTGTGCCTGTCTGCCCTTCATCCATACTATTTTCTTTCATTTAGTTCTTGTCCTTGTGTCCCTCGGTTGGGCTGTATTCTGCCTGAAAGCAAGACTGGTGTTTCTTCTTTTATCCCTGGTGCTTAGCACAATGGCCACACATGTATTAGAAGCTCAATAAATGTTTATGCACCAATGAGATTCTCCAGTGATACCATCCGCAACAATCTACAACACTACAGGCATTTGTTTTTAATAAAATAGAGCATTTTCTATTATGGATATTTTAAACATACATAAAAATCGGTAAAATAATGTAACATTCCCTTTCTGTCATGTTGGCCCGACTGTCATCAGCATTTGGGCAGCCATTTCTTTGTTCCCTCTTCCTTCTCTTTTCTTCTCTTCTTTTTTAATGGACATGGTTGTGCTTAGCTCAAGTAGGTTCAAACTCAACAGATAACTAAAGAGAACCTTGCATTCTTGACTCCTTGCTAGTGAATGCTGGGATTACAAACAAGCACCGCACTGCCGGGCTTATTCAGTGCTTCAGGCATGTTCAGCAAGCGCTCTACCCACTGAACTTCATCCCTGGCACACACTCACCCTCCACACTGTTTCTTAAGCTATTTCTGAGCAGGTCTCAGGCATTCTAAATCAAATCTTTCCCGAGGGTTAATGTATCTTGCCCATCCACATCGCATAACATCTGGCTCTTACCAAATGATAAATGGTAATTGAATCAGCTAATTAGATGAAAATGTCATTCATTCATTCATTCATTCTCTCAAAAGTTTATTCAGCGGATATAGATCGAGCATCACTGGTCTAGGCCCTGGGGACAAACTCTAGTGGAAAGACACAGGAAGTGAGGGAACGAAAATGGAATGTTAGAAGCACCCACTGGGGCAAGCGCACCGCTCTTTGAAACAGGCAGATGTGACAGCAAGTGATTAAGCAGCTACGTGGCACAGGTGGTTTGGGAAAGCCCCTCTGATAGCAACCTTGCAGCCGAACTCAATGCTGAGGAGCCAGCTGTTCTAAACTAAGTGGGAAAGCATTCCAGCTGTGAGAACAGCCTCCTCTGACCCCACAGCCAGCCCCACTTGACAGCGGAGCAGACAGAAGTCCATGCCAAAGCAGGCAGTTGGGGTTTGGTTGAAGGTTTCTTGAGGCACAGTAAGAGGCTTTGAAATAGGAGTGTGATATAACCAGTTAAAAAGACCATTCTAGCTGTGGTGTGGGGAAGGAGCCAGAAGGCCATGGGAAGGCCATCCAGAGGACAGTGATGACGTGTGGGATTAGGGTGGGAGTAGCGGGCATGGGAGACACGGAAGGCAGACGTGCTGGAGGAAGTATGCAGGTCTGGCTGATGTGTGAGCATTGTGACTGAGGAAAAGGGTTGAGAGGGCTCCTGAGGGTAGGAAGCTTCCTCTTGTAGATGAAAAGAAGCTGTGTGATAGGAAGGAGCCCCTTAGGAAGTGTGTGCTACTGCCCGGCAAGACTAGCCACACACACACACACACACACACACACAAAGGCCAGCCACACACACACACATACACACACACACACACACACACACAAACACACACCAGTGGAACCAGCTAGGCTTACATGCTTTTATTCCACAGACTTCGGTCCCAGACTCAGGGTTCTCATCTACAGAATGTGGAGGTCAGACAAGGCGTGTAAAGAACAGGCAGCGTCCCACACAGTCAAAGGGAGAAGAATGTGAATTCACCGCTCCACCCTGCGATACAGCCCTTTATCAGCAGTGACTGTCTAGATCCAGCCTGGGCATTGGGTGGCCTTTCTTTACCTCCCATGAGTGTGTCCAGGCCTCAGTGAGAACCTGAGTCATGCCATGACAAGATGACTCCTGTAATCCCAACATTGAGAGGGAGCCCTACAAAACATAAGGCCAACTTGGGCTACAGAATAAGATGGCTTAGTGGGCAAGGTGATTGCCACACAACCATGAAGACCTGATTTCAAATCCCCTGAATCCACTTAAAAGCTAGGGAAAATTGCCTGGAGCCTGTCCTGGAACTAGCTCTTATAGACCAGGCTGGTCTCGAACTCACAGAGATCCGCCTGCCTCTGCCTACCAAGTGCTGGGATTAAAGGTGTGTGCCACCGCCGCCCAGCTATCCTAGAACTTCGATGTGAAGATGGGAGGTGGAGACAGGAGAGCGCCCAGAAGCTCGTGGGCCAGTGCAAGAACAACAGAGACCTTCTCTCCAGCAAGGATGGCACATGGGGACTGACGCCATGGTCGTCCTCTGACCTAGACAAGCATTGGTAGCATATGTACGCACATGCTAATAAGATAAGCAATGTGCTATATCCACATCATCCAAAAAGCTTTTTGGTTTTGTAAAACAATGAAGTTCATATGTCATTGTTCCCATGAAATGGTGTCTAGAAAAAAAAATGCTGTTTAAGTAAAATGTAAGGAAGACAGGCCACATCACAATAGCATGCAGAAAAACGAGCCCAGGGCCTGACTCTGTGTTGAGTTGTCACGGAAGTCGCTTCAGTGATGCCTGGGTTTTCCATTGCTGTTGTTTTGTTTTGTTTCTGAAACAGCCTTGCAAATAGCCCAGGCTGGCCTCAAACCTAGCAATCCTCCTGCCTCAGCCTCCTGAGGCTGGTAGGTGTCAGGCTACCTGGCTCTAATTTACATATCTGTTGTCTGTCTGTCTGTCTCTATCCTAGGCTGGCCTCTGACTTCAGGTGCTGCTTCAGCTTCCAGGCACGTGTCACCATACCAGTTTCTAACCTGCTTTTAAGATGTTCTTACTCACTGGACTAACTGTCCGATGCTTTTGTCCTCCACCCTATTGTTTGCTCTAACGGCTTACCTGCATTCCTGGAGTGCCAAGCCACGTGTTTCCCAATATGTCCATGCATGAAGACATGTCCTGGTGCCATCCTGGGCACACGTACCACACATCCTCAGTCCCAAAATAAACAGACAGAGCATTTCCTCTTCCTAATGGGGAAGCAGAAGCTCCTGCTGAGCGGAGGGAGCCCTGTCTAGACCATCATCCCAGGGGGAATTCTGTCCACACAGTTCCCCATGGAAATCCCCAGGGCCTGCAGCAGCGAAGCTGACTCAGGCTATCCCCTCCAGCAGTGCCTCCGACCCCAGCCGACCTGGTGCTCCCAGGCACCACTTTCCATCCATCTGGGTGCAGGGATCATACAAAGGAGAAGTTGGGGGCCACCTGCCTCTTTGGGTGGACTGTCAGGACCAACCTTGGGGCTCGCTCAGAACTAGTCCTTTCCTCCCATCTCTGGGGACAGCTGCAGGCTGGGGCATGACCTGTGGGGATTAAAATAAAACAAAAGGCTAGAAGTAAATCTCGTTGGTAGAGCATAATGCTTAGTTTGGGGTGAGTGGGTGAATAGGTGAGGCAAGGCCCTGAGTTCAATCCCCAGCACCATGAAAGGATGGAAGGAAGGAAGGAAGGAAGGAAGGAAGGAAGGAAAAAAGAAAAAAAGAAAAATTTTAGAAACAGGAAGAAAACTAGGAGTTCCAATATAGTTCATGGAGGAGAGTTTTTGTTTTGTCTTGAAACTGATTGGTTGATTAAAAATCTTTTTTTTTAATATTTATTTATTTATTATGTATACAATATTCTGTCTGTGTGTATGCCTGCAGGCCAGAAGAGGGCACCAGACCTCATTACAGATGGTTGTGAGCCACCATGTGGTTGCTGGGAATTGAACTCAGGACCTTTGGAAGAGCAGGCAATGCTCTTAACCTCTGAGCCATCTCTCCAGCCCCTTGATTAAAAATCTTATTACATTTATGTATTTATGTGGGGTGGTGTGGGCATGTTAGGAGGTCAGAGAAAAACTTTCCAAAGTCAATTCTCTCCTTTCACACGTGGGTTCCAGGAATTAAATTCAAGCTCTCTGGCTTGGTGGCAAACACCCTTACCTGCTGACACAACCACGATTTGTTGATGTCTGAGATGGGGGGGTCTCACTATGTAACCCAGCCTGGCCTGATGTGGGAGGTGATGATGACGTGGTGCTGAGACGCGAACCCAGGGCCTTTAACATGATGGGCAAGAGACCCCACGGAGCTGCGTCCCTAGTCAAAAAATATCAAAGCTTCATAGCATGAACACTAAGAAAAGGACCCCATGATGAACGGTGACCAGTCATGCTAATTTGCCCAAGGGTGTCTAAGTTTCAGCCCTTATGATGGCTAGTCTTGATTGTCAACTTGACTACATTTGCAATTAACTAAAACCCAAGCAGCTAGGTATACCTATGAAGGTTTTCTCTCAAGTAAACCACTTGGACTGGGCAGACCCACCCTAAATCCAATCTTCTGAGGTGGGAAGATACACCTTAAATCTAGGCCACACCTTCTGGTGGCAGCCCACACAAAAGGAAGCTCGCTCTCTTTGTCTGCTTGCCCTTGCTCTCACTGGCAAGTCCATTGCTTCACTGGCACTAGAGCCTACTTCAGGATTCTGGCATCTACTGAAGCCCAGCTGAGTCATCCGGCCTCATGGACTGAACACCACTGCGACTCTTGGACTTTCCGTTGGTAGACAGCCATTGTTGGACAAGCTGGACCACAGCCTGTTAGCCGCTCGAAGAATTCTCATATATATGCGAAGACAGATAGTCTATCAGTTATATATATTCTATCACGTATATAAATATATATGTATACACACGCACACACACACAATCAGTTCTGTTCCTCTAGAGAACCCTGACTAATATAGCCCTGAAAGCTCCACATCCCAGGAAATATCTCGGTCCTGGGCAAACAGGATGGTGCGGATTCCCAAACCTTTGACTAGATAGATAATAAGCGGCCTAAAAGACACCGCAATGAAGTGAATCAGCCTCTGCCTCTGCCACATCCTCTGGGCATGACCGTGGCCCAGACACAGGCCAAGGTCAATAAACTCAGCTAGCTGGATGCAGCCGTTGAAAACCTTTGATCACTTTTGAGGGTTTTGGCCTGGAAGCATTTCCTATCATAAAAGTCAGTTATTCGAGGTCATGCTTGGTTCAGGTACTGTTTCTCTAAATTGCCTGCGTGCAAGCGACGGCTTTGATTGGAAACCAAGCTGTGAAGATAGAGCTGATGGCCTTTCAGGAAAGAGGGTAAGTTTCTAAATGGACATACCTGATCAGGATATCAAGGAAAGCCAGCTCGCCCCATCAAAGCGGGGAGGCCAATCTGGAGGACACTGCAATGGTGTGGAAAACCACAGGGACATCTGGGGCAACTTCTGGAGCCTCGACCTCTTCTGCAGGGCCAGGGAAGGATGTTGTTAGCCAGCCTCACCAAGTGCTTCCCACTCTGTCTTGCAGTTTACAAATGAGGGGAAACTGAACACTTTCCTCATATATTTTTTTCCTTTTTTAAATTTTTAAAATTTTTATCTTTTTGAGCATGTTTTAGTTTTTGCCCGCGTCTAAGTTGAGGCCCAAGCGGGCAGTCTGTGGGTCGGTTCAGCCTGCAGATGTGTTTTGCTTGGCCTACCAGGTGTTTTCAGAATGCTTAGTTCGTGGCCAGAGTGTAACATGCAGGAGACTGCACATAAAAATCTGAATTTCCTGCTTTGCTTGAAAAGTGTGTGTGTGTGGGGGGGGGGGTGATCTGAGGACTCTGGGGCGTGAGCTCCTGGCAGCAGTCAGTGGGAGCTGGGATGCAGCTGCCCATTGGGTGCCCATCCCACCTGGCTGGCTGCTTTCCTTCCCTTTACCTAGGAGACCCAGCCCAAGACTCCACAGAAGATGAGTTTCCAAAATACCTCAGCCATTAGTTCTGAACCACTTGTCTTGACCTGTTTCCAGCTCTGCATCCCAACATGTTCCAAAACCTTGCAGGTTCTGACGTCATGACTGATTTCCTGTTTGAGGATTCGACTCATCCCCCCACTGGCCGGATGCCTGGCATGGTTCCCTCAGTAACCTGTGCTTCCTGCCCACCCCACCCCTGCCCCTCTAAACCAGAAGACTCACCCAGTTCCTTGCTGCTGGCAGCTGTGTGAAGTGAACCACAGGCATCTCACTTCCTTTGCTTTCGTCTCTGTCCTTGGTGGTACTTCCCACTCCCCACGTTTAGACTTTACCTGGTTGCTGACGTTCCAACTTTCTCTCCGTTTTCATTTAAAATCATCTCTTGGGCTTGACCACAAATTCAAGTTCAGTTCTTAAATCACGGCCCCTCCCAAAATGCACCTGAGGCTTGGCTTGTGCCTCTTTCTCAGAAAACTCTCCGACTACTGAGATGGCTCTGGGCCTTAGAAAGGCATTAAAGAGAGCAATGCTGGCTGCTGTTACAGACAAATCTCACGCAGTTCAACAACTTCCCACAATGAAAACCCATTACTTGAGCACACCAGAGTCGAGCGCGCTGAGTTTTCCCAGCCTGGAAATGTGTTTTCTGTTGCTGCAGCAGACCAAGTCATGTACAAAGGAAAGAAGTTTCTGTGGCTAATGGTTCTGGTGGCTAGGAAGGCCAAGAGCATGATGGGGACTTCTGGAAAGGGACAATCACTACTTCAGCTTGTGGCAGGAGAACAAGAAGGCATTCAGACACTTGCAGAAGTAACGAGCAAGGGGAGCTAGCTTGACTTCTGACCACCTCTCATGAAAAATGCACGCATTCCTCCAATGGTCTAATCGCTTCTCAGAAGCCCCGCCTCCAACTCGAACACAGTAGCAATCATTAAAAAATGTCAAGATGAAATTTTGGTTTTCGTTTTTTGTTAGGAAGAGATGGCTCAGTGATTAAGAGCACTGGCTGCACTTCCAGAGGACTTGGGTTCAATCCCCAGCGCCCTCATGGCAGCTTACAACTGTCTGTAACTCCAGTTCCAGAGGATCTGACACTCTCACACAGACATACATGCAGACAAACCACCAATGCACATAAATTAAAAAATAATTAATTTTTAAAAAGAGAGTAAATAAGAGCTGTGCCTGCAGCTCATAGGGGAGTAGAGCAAGGACAAGACCCTCAGAACAATCCCCGAGACCACATCAGACAAGCATAATCTCATCACCTCATCACCTAGAGGTCATGGGTCACACTCATCCAGCTGTAGTGATACAAGCCTGTCATCCCAGTATTCAAGAGCCTGAGGCAGGAGGATGACTGCCTCTGGGCTATGTAGTGAGACCCTGTCCAAGAAAACCAAAAGGAGAGCATGGTGAGTACCTCCCAGCCGGGCAACAACACACAGCATCTTCACTGATGCCCCATTGGTAAAAGCTACTTCTGTATCCCCACGGGAACGCAAGGGACAGGAAGTACAGTCTGTGGTGGCCTCCAGTGACACGGTCCATCATGGAAGGAAGGGTCTGGGCTTGGAGTGGGCAGCACTCCGCCCAAGCAGGGGCCCCTAGCAGGCTCTCTGGCTGGTGCTAGTTCCAATTAGGAGTGGAAAGAAAATGGTGTGGTTTTCCCCAGTGAGAGACGGAGTCAAAACTCCATAGCAACTGGCGGAAATTTAGATCAGCCACGGGGAAAAAGAGAGGTGGGAGACGTCGTCGGCTGTCACAACTGGAGGTTCGGATGGCTGAGGTGGCCTCGAGTATAATTGGATCCAGCACCCAGCATGAGTGTCAGGTCTCTCTCTCTTTCCTGAGCTCAGGCTCTCTCCTGCTGCTGAGTCTCTCCACAGGACATGGAAGACAGCCGACAGCTGCCCTGAGTGGCCGTGCTCCTGTTCTGGGCTGCTCTCACAACCAGAAGGTCCTCTTCCTTCAGCTGTGAGTTTAAATTCTTTTTGATAATTTTTATCATTAGCACCTACGTGTGTGTGTGTGTGTGTGTGTGTGTGTGTGTGTTACGCATAGCGTGTGCGTAGAGGTCAGAGGACAACTTTTTAGAGTCAGCTCTCTCTTTCTGTTCTTATATGTGCTCCAGGGGTTAAAGCCAGGCTGCCAGCCTTATACAGCAAGCACCTTTCCCTCTGAGCCATCTCACTGAGGTTAGCTCTGAGTTTAAAAAAAAAAAAAAAAAAAACACTGAAAATTTGACCTGAGAGGGATCATACCAAGGAGGCAGGTAAACTGTGAGTTCCTTTCCTTTCCTGTAGTAATAGGAGCGGCGGGGCTGCGTCCCCAGCACTCCACTGCCCGCAAGGCTAGCTTATGCCCCGAAATAATTACACGGACACTGTATTCATTTAAACACTGCTTGGCCCTTTAGCTCTAGCCCTTACTGGCTAATTCTGATATCCCGATCAACCCATCTCTAATAATCTGTGAGCACCGGTCTTACCGGGAAGATTCTAGCCTACGTCCATCCTGGGTCGGAGCTTCATCACATGTGTCTCGGAGAGCAGAGCTATACCCGCGTCTGCCCAGGAGCTGGGAGCATGGCGTCTTTGCTCCAGATAGCAGAGCTGTTGAGTCCGAGTTCACTTCCTCTTCCTCCCAGCATTCTGTTCTGTTTACTCCTCCCACCTATGTTTTAACCTATCAGGGCAAGCAGCTTCTTTATTTAATTAACCAGTGACCTTCCTCCATCACTTTCCCAGCACACTGAAGGACAGGCATATACAGGCATTATCGCCTGGCACATGATGCAGACATTCCCTGACCCAGTAGTGGCCCAACCGGGAACCCAGTCCTCACTGCTGGTCCTAAGAACAGCCCTAAAATTCTGGTGCCCAGTCTCTGTGCATCATCTTAGCTACTGGGCAGAAGTAGAGACTGCCCTGCAGTAGCCAGCTTTCAGTCACTGTGACAAACTAACCAAGACAGATACCTTAGAGAAGGTCTCTTTCAGCTCACGGTCTCAGAGGGTTCAGTTCTTAGTCACCTGGTTTCATGAAGCAGGCCTATGCTGAGTTGGGACATCGTGGATGACTGGCATGACAGAACAAAGCTGCTCACCTCACGGCAGCCAGAAGCTCAGAGAGCCAGTAAGCCACTATCTGGAACGAAATGTCTTGAGTTGCTACTCTGGCCTGATTAGAGAATTTTTCCCATGAATGCTTATCTCCAATTTTTTTGCTTAAGTAATAGCAATTGTTTTATGATTACAGAAACTTGCTCTATATTTACAAATGACACTGCAAAAGCAAGGGAATTTGTACAGCTCTTGATGTTTGAAGTAAACCGTTTGGTTCGTTTTGTTTTTTTTGAGATGGTCTCCCTATGTAGCTCAGCTTGCACACTCAGGTTCACCACCCACCCAACTTGGCCTCCTGAAAGCTGAAATCACTGGCATGTCTAGCAGCCAAGATTTTATTTTGGAATTCTATTTACAGAAAAGTTAGAAAGATCATAGAGAGTTCCCAAATACCCTTCACCCACATTCTGATAGTGTTAACATTTTCACGTCACCATGCTACTGTTCCTGCCAAAACCAAGAAACCAACACATTACCGTTAACTCATTAATTTACTCTGCTGTCACTTGTTCATCTCCTAATGACCTCTGTGTGTGTGTGTGTCTCTGTGTATATCTGTGTGTCTGTGTGTTTCTGTGTGTCTAATCTAAAAAACACCTTGTATTTACAGCTTTGATTTTTGAAGATGGGCAGTCACCAGGCATGGGTCAGCTCGGCTTGTCTCCCCACTGTCAATGTTCTAGACATTTCACAGTTCATTAGCACTCCCACTAGAATGTGAGCAAAGAAAGGAAACAGTTTTAAAATGCAAATGAGCCAAATGTTGTCATGTATTCATTTGCGGCAGTCAGCTCAGTTGCTAATAAGGCCAAGGTTATTGGTTTTGAAAGAGGCAGTTGGCTTAGCAATGTCAAGGGGAACTTTTGTCCCAAGGCCGTTATTTGCACCTCCAATTCTGTACAGATTCTGTGCAAATCTTTTGGCACAGTGAGGTGATAGTGAAAGCACCACCTTCCCTGTGATCTGGCTGCTCAGAATGTGGGTTGTGGACAACACGCCTGGGTCCATGCATCCATACACACCACATGCACGCAAACATGCGGGTCCCAGATTCCCTTGCAGGGGTAAAAATAAAGTGAACAAGTTAAAAAACCATTCTGACACACGGTGGTAAATAAGCAGATTTCAGAAATGTAGACTAGGGACTGGAGAGATGGTTCGGTGACTGAGACCACACACCGCTTTTGCAGAGGACCGGAGCTGGATTCCAAGCACATGAATGATGGTTCACAGCTGTGTGCAACTCCAGCTCCAGAGGATCCAATTGATTCTTCTGGCTTCTGAGGGTACTTGCCTTCCCAGGTGCCCACTTACTCATAAATACACATAATTAAAAATGTAAGCATACGTCTTCCAAAGCAGAGAGAAGAAAACTAAGGAGGAACTGCATCTGAGCAAAGCTCAAAGCCAGCAGGGCAAATCTTAAATCCTGTAGCTCTGTGTCCAGTGCCTGGGTCACGTGATTGCCTCTTCCCTCCAGTTCTTTGGGAAATGACAGTATCTAAGAGGCCTGGCTGGAGCAGCATCTCTAGTGGAATTATGATATTTTCCACGTCTCCAACACCTTGCACAGTACCCAGCATTTGGTTGATACTCAGTAATAGATGTTGGTGAAGCTGGCAGACTCAGAAGAAAATCTGCACACAGCCCTCTTCAAACCCTCAGGGATGGCCCTTGACACTGTGGCTACATTGGAGTCTGTGCAGTTCCTAGGACACAGAGTGACTTCCCTGAGTCTTTCCCTTGCATTTCTGCACCCTCACACCGTATACCATTTCCCTTTCTGCTGATGAAGTCTTACTATTCTTCAGCTCAAATACAACACTCTGTGGAAGGCCTGGGGTCAAGATTAGCCTCTCTGAAGTTGGATAGATGGTTTGGTGCTTAAAAGCATGAACTGCTCTTCTGAAGGACTTGAGTTTGGTGTTCAGCACCCATGTTGGGTGGCTCACAACTGTTTGAATTCAAGGGCTATAGAATCTGACTTCTTTGGCTTCCATAGGGACCTGCATTCATGTGCACGCACACACACACACACACACACACACAATTAAAAATAAAATAAATCTTTTTAAAAAAAGATTTGCCTCTTTTTGTCTCCCAGTAGTATCCCATCATTACAGTTGTCCTTGAGATCATTGTTTCGGCTTGGCCATGAATGTCCCAATGTCCCCACAAAGGCTTACCAACTAAAGCATTGGTCCCCAGCAAGCAGAACTATCTTGGGAAGTTTTGGGCCTATTTTAGGAGGCTGTTTCCTGTCCTGGGTGAGCTCTGTCTTTTCCTCCCTTCCTCTCCCTCCCTGCCTCCTCAAATGCTTCCGACTTTCATGATGTGCGATACTCGATTCCACTGTGTCCTCCCTATTATGGTGGACTGAGACCTCTGAACGGCAAGTCAAATGAACCCTTTCTCCCTGAAGCTGTGTTCTTGGGTGTTTGTCACAACATCAAAGGTTGACTAAGTCAATTGCTGATGTTATTCTCTAGGAGGTTGCACGTCCTATTGTTCTCCAGGGGCTCTCTGTTTAGACTTTTGTTTTTGTTGTTGTTTTGTCTATTATTGTTGTATATGTGTGTACGGTGTGTGTGCGCGTGCGCGTGTGCACGCACCCATATGTGGAGGTCAGCAGCTTTGGAGAGTCAGTCCTCTCCTTCCAGCTTTATGCGGAGTCTGGGGACTAAACTCAGGTTGCCAGATTTGCACAGCGAGTCCCCTTTAACCACCGAGCCACCTCACTGATCTTCCATCTTGGTTTTGAGAGAGAATCTCTCATTTGCCCAGAGCTTTCCAATTAGGCTGGATGGCCAGTAATCTGTTTATTTCTGCTTTCCCAGTGCAGGGATTACATTCTTCTGCCATCCACTCCCACCATGATAAACAATCTTCACAGAGGCCCAAAGCCACATAACCAATCAACCAAAGACTGATACTCTGCTTATGAGAATAAGCTTTATAGAGCAAGGCCTTGTCAAACAACCAAAAACGAAACCAAAGCCATTACTTCAATAACATTCTCCTGTAGTTGGAATTTTCTCTGGGCTGCCAATCAGATCCCAAATAAAGATACGGAGTCTTATTATTAATTATGAATGTTCAGCCTTAGCTTAGGCTTAATCCCACTGGCTCTTTAAACTTCATTTAACCTGTTTCTATTCATCTACATTTTGCCTTGGGGCTTTCTACCTTTCTGTATGCCCACTTTGCTGCTTCCTCCATGCCTGGCTGGCTGGCCCTGGTGTCTCTCTTTTTCTCTCTTCCCCAGCCTAAATTCCTCCTGCTACTTCCTCTACCTGCTGGGAAGTCCCGCCTATACCTCCTCCCTCACTACTGGCCATTCAGCTTCTTATTAGGCCAATCAGGTGCCTTAGGCAGGCAAGGTAAAACAGCAACACATCTTTACATAATTAAACAAATGCAGTGCATCTTTACACAGTTAAACAAATATTCCTCAACATAATAAATGCCACACATTTTTACATAGTTAAACAAATGCAACAAATCTTTGCACAGTTAAGCAAATTATTCTGCAACATTCTCCCAATATTTAGGAAAGGCAGGCCATTTGTACTACCAAAGTCACTCTTTACCTGTATGTCTGCAAGAATATAACCAGATTATGTAAAAACTCTCTCTCTCTCTCTCTCTCTCACACACACACACACACACACACACACACACACAGTAATTAAAAAGCTGGGTTGATCATGGTCTCCTTTCCCTTCTCTGGTTCTTTTTCCTTCACAGAAGCTGCACTGCCAACGACAGGCAAGGCAGGGTCTGACTGGCTCCTCGCATCCATTCTCCTTCTCCTGGACCACTTTCTATCTCTCTAAACTATGTTTCTCAGACCCCCTCACAGTTCCAGCTCTGGAGGGAAGAAATTCTAGCAAACTGGATGCACTCAGGACAGATTTAAGCAGCAGGATGAGATCGCTTCGGGAGCTCCGTCCTCAGCTGCTCTGGCTACGGAGCACTGACCATGGCAGGGGACGCAGACACTTACAGCAGCAGTGTTCCCGTGTGCGGTCTCCAGATTCACATGTGTAAGGGAAAAACGTGGCCAAGGAGGTGGAGGTGGGAGCTGCTTCACCCTTCGCCTTCCTCTTAGCTCCTCAGTTTTCTTAGGCTGATTTCTCCAAAATGTAATGCCCAGATCAGATCTTAGTGGTACATGAGAGGATTGTAGGTAGTACACAATGTCAGTAAATGTGTGCTTATTTTAATGTGCACTGGAAAAATTAGTGGTATAACAGATCTAATTTCATGAAATGGTAACTTTGTGAATATTCTTGTTTCTAGCAAGGCTAGAAGGGGTAGTGACTGCTATGGCAAACACGGTAATTAATTGAATGAAAATACAAAATAAGCAACAGACAGCTAGCACACAGATTTGGCAAAAATCATGAGGATAGTGTTCCAATGACTGAAAATTAGAAACCTTTTCTTAGTTATAAATGTTGAGCCCTTGCTGTAAGAATGGGAAGAAGAAGCGGAGAGCATGTGATGTGTCTGCATCTCCACTAGCTCTCCGTGTTCTGAGACCACCATCCTTCTCAACTCCTGCTATCACTGGAAAGTCAACAGTGTTGTGACATCCTACAGAGAACACCCAGAACCTATGGCTTGTCACGTGTCAAGACTCAGAGGAGCTCAGCAACAGGACCAAG
Organism: Microtus ochrogaster; assembly: GCF_000317375.1. NCBI lineage: Eukaryota > Metazoa > Chordata > Mammalia > Rodentia > Cricetidae > Microtus > Microtus ochrogaster. The sequence goes on along the minus strand of NC_022009.1, from coordinate 23,232,333 downwards.
GCGTGGAGGAGGAGAAATTGCAAAATGGACCTGGCTCTGAGAACAGTGTGTCTTTAGCACACAGCTATCAACTCAGAAATACCAGACGTAGGTGTGTTTGCTGTGGAGGCTTAGCTACAGTGAGAGGAAGGGTGTGACCTGGGACTATTGTCCACAAAGGAAAAGCTGACAATGTCCTCTCCCTGGAGTCCCAGCTAAGAGCCACAAGCCCCAGACACACTAACAGAATAAATGGAGGGCTTGGAGCCGTTGGACCTCTCTGTCCTTGGTCATGTCCTAAAGACTTCGGAAGAGATGCTGCAGATAGCTGACTCTAATATAATGAGCACAAATTGCAAGTACTCAAAAACCATGCCTTGATAATACTTAATTGCGACAGCAAGAGATAAGATGAGAGACTGGACTAAAGGACATCTAGAAAAAAATGTCTGTCTAATAGGCCAGTGACTTCCGAGGGCTAGTTTTCAGACAGATGTCCAGCTAGCTACAGAATACTCTCCACTATACTGTCTGTCTCAGGAGGCATATAATTAAAATTGTACATATTATATATAACAATTATATTATTATGTATAATATATATACAATTTTAATTATAAAAATTAATAATTCTCCAGGCCAGGTATGATAGCAGGAGTCCAGAGCCTCTACTACTCAGGAGGCTGAGACTTCAGGATTGCTGGGGAACAGCGAGGTCATCCCGTGAGACTCCTTCTCAGAACAAGGTAACATTTCTAACATAACTAACATAGCATTTGCAGACAACACCCAGAAAATAGTCTAGTTCAGGCTGGAGATGAGTTTCTGGGGTTCACCTTTTTAACAGCTGCTCAGATGTCCACTCAAGTTGGCAGATGACACTTGGAGCCCTGGAGCCTTCTCTTGTGCTTGCTTTATAGGACACTCCACCAGCTCAGCCTCGTCTGCTCCGCAGTGATTGTCGGCTCTAACAGCTGTCCAGCTGCTCTCCCCTTCTCCCTCTCTCTTGTGTTTTTGAGTCAGAGTTTCACATGTCTGTTGCTCAGGCTGCCCAGAGTACAAGCTGGACTCACACTTCTGGTAATTCTCCTGTCTCAGCCTCCTGAGGTGCTCACGACCACATCCAGCTTTGTGTCCCTTGGAACACTGCAGTCAAATCAGTTATCCTAAAGGACAAGAAAATCACAAAGTGCAATCAAAAATGAACCAGAGAGATGGCTCAGCAGGACAAGGTACCTGCCACCAATCCTGAGGACCAGAGTTCAATCCCAGGACCGACATGGAGGGAGGAAAAAAATGACTCCCCTCAGGTTGCCCTAGATCTCCATATGCACACGCATGCGGGTGCACACACACACACACACACACACACACACACACAAAGTCTAAATAAATATACCTACGCTATTGAATGTCGTTAGGATCAAGTACACCTGCTGAGGCAAGCACCATCAAGTAACACAAGTAGTGTGATGTAAATTGGTCATATCATTTCTATGCTCAAAAATGACCATAGCTATTGGTGCATATATTTCTTTCCATGTGATCAGCATCTGTTCTTTGGAAAAACTGCCTTTCAACCAGGTGGTGGTGGTGCACGCCTTTAATCCCAGCACTCGGGAGGCAGAGGCAGGCGAATCTCTATGAGTTCGAGACCAGCCTGGTCTACAAGAGCAAGTTCCAGGACAGGCTCCAAAGCTACAGAGACACCCTGTCTTGAAAAAACAAACAAACAACAACAACAACAAAAAAAAACAGAAAAAAAAGAAAAAAAAAAAGAAAAACTGTCTTTCTTTTCCAATCTACAGAACCCCAGAGGCCAGTCAATCCCAGATTCCATGAGAGATGCATTTGGTCCAACATGAGCAGGAAGACTCTCCAGGGGAATAGGAATTTTAGCAAGGATTTAGAGATATGGGTGGGTACTAATAATTCCGAGTCAGGCTTGGTGGCTCTCCACATTGCAGACTCTCCAGATTGTCCTCGAGAGGTATTTAATGGCTGTGCCCTGACTAAGAACTAATTTAAAACCATGTATCACAGTCTCCTGTAAGATGGCTAGTGAGTGTGGCTTGAGTTTTATAGGTAAAGATGTCTAACTGATCTCCGTAAGGGTCCACACTATGTGGCTTGATATTACTTGAAAGTTTAAGACAGGAGACCAAAATCAATGAGTCTACTGCCTGTTTGCATTTGAGGCAGGATCTCACGTCCTGTGTAGCCAAGGCTGGCCTTGAACACTTGACTCTCCACCTCTATCTCCCAACTGTTGAGATTACGGGTCTCTATCAGCTAGCCAACCCACTCTTCTGAAGCCTACGGGCTCTAACTAGTACAGTTCCCCACTGCAGCCAGACTCCTCTGGGTTATGCAATTTGATGCTCAGAAAAGGTGACTGGTGTCCTCAGGACATCGTGATGATTCAGAAGGCTTATTCATAGTTAATGCATTCTGAAATTTTAAGTTAGCATACTAGCTTCATTTATAGAGCTTAGTTTAAAAAAATGAAAGTTCTAACGGTTTATAAATAAATTGAAGAGATAGCCTTGATCCTAGATTGATCTGATAATAGGACTATTAGAAAATGTCTTTCTTTAGCTTACCCTCTCCCTCTGCCAATGTTACTAGCTCCAATTGTCAATTGGCCATTGTTTTCTGTGGCCACATTCTCCAGAGCTTTCTCTTTTGTTTCCCAACAATGAAGAGGGGTAATGAACAACAAGACTACCCTACAATATGAAAAACTTGCCTTCCTCTCCTGCTATGGCCTTGTTAATAGCTTACTTCAGGCAAGTCATCTCTTCTAAGACTCCGTTTCATTATCCAACAATGGGGACAATAAAGCTCCCATCCCTAAGATCCCAATTCTGTGATGGCTTGGATCCTGGGAATTTCCTTCCCAGTGCCCAGTGGGCTATTGTCAGAATCAGGTGTACTAAAAGCCATGGAACACACAGTGTAGTAACAGTCCTCCCCCTTCTCCTTCAGTGCCCTCTTCCCTGGCACCATTGTCCATTTCCACTCCAGACGGCCCAGCATGTGCAGGTGTATGCCTGTGTCTGCAGACATGGAAACACTCTTCTGCAGAAATGTTTTCTGTGGCTTTATTTGCTCATTTGTCTGACCAGTAGTCATAGAGAACCCTTTTGCGCCAGGCACTGTGGCAAAGTTCCCTGTTCTCGAGGGTTTACTCTCTAAGAAGGTAGCATTTTCAGCAAAGACACAAGAAAGCCAGGGAAGGTGTAGAGAACGAGTGTTAGGTGGACCCACTCAGTGAGAGAAAGCATCTCTGAAAAGACTGCCTCTGTGGTCCAGAGTAAAGGGAGAAGTCATACACAACCCCTGCTGGAAGGGAATACCCAGGTTTGGACACAGAGACTACCAAAGTCATCTTTGGGTTTAGGCAAAGTTCAGGATCAGAGCCTGGAGAAGGGGTATTGAGTGCCATGTTGGGCCAGGAAGGTAGCAAGATGCCCCTGAAAAACCCAAGAAGCAGACCAGAGAGACATGATGAAATGAGGTTTTTTTCTTTTCTTTTTTCTTTCTCCCTTTTTTGTTTGTTTTGTTTTTTCATTTGTTTGTTTTTCAAGACAGGATTTCTCTGTAGCTTCGAGCCTCTTCCGGAACTTGCTCTGTAGACCAGACTGGCCTTGAACTCACAAAGAGCCACCAGCCTCTGCCTCCCAAATCCTGGGATTAAAGGATTGATCCACCATATCACTGCCTAGTGAAGATGAGGTTTTCAACAGTAAACTGGAGCAGAAGAGACTTGAAGAGATAAAAAGCACAGGCTACAGAGAAGATCCTTCAGGCTACAGGTGGACCCAAGAAATGTGGCAAAGAGCCAGTTATTCCTTACACCTGAGATGATATCAGCCCTTAAACCCTTCATTCTATTCCTATTTAAACATGGATTCTCTGTCATGGCATCTTTGCCATCTATGAAGTGAAGTGTTGTCTTGAAGTCTGCTGTACTAAATTTTTATTTAGTAATTCTGCTAAATTTGTATTTGAAAAAACCCAAAACCCTAGGGCAAGAGTAGCTTGGTGTGAGGAACCTAAAGTTACTCATGGAAAGAAAGGTGCAAATGAGGGGACTGGGAAAGGAAAAGCCAGGCCCTGCAGCGGCCTGTTGCCCATGGTGAAGAGACTGGAATGTGACACACTGGAAATGCTGAAGCAGGGCGAGAAAGGGAAGGGATGCAGTCTCTATATGAGAACATCACTCAGGCTGCTATGGCTTAAGTAAGTCAGGATATGAGCGAGACTGTGTGGCATCACACACACACACAATAAAAAATAGTTTCAAGATTCCACTTCTCAACACTGTCGCCTCAGGGGATTAAGTCTCCAGCACACACTTATAGGAACATAGTCAAATGTCCTTGACTCAGGAAGAAACACAAAGGAGCTCCATTCTGAGGAACAGCCAGGCCTATGCCACCTGCCTCAGAATCACCGGTCTTCATCCTTAGCTAATCAGTGTAGCTATCCTGGACTCTGCCAACAAAATGCCAGGGATCCATGACCACAGACCAACCCAACCTCATCAATGGAAGCCTTGTTGATTATGAACATTCAAAGTAGACGTGTCTAGTAGTCTTTGGAGAGCCCTGGCCCTCGGACATCTTGTTACTACCTTGTTACCACAGTGTCCTTTCCCAGGCCAGTTAAACTAGGTGCCTTCCTGAACAGTCAGTTCCATGAGTCAGCCAGCCTCTCTCTTCTCTACTGAAGTCACCTGTCTCTCCTCCCCATCCCCATGCTCACCATTCACAGGAAAAGGGAGTGACGGAGGGACCCAGATCTGAGCACCCTGGGTTAGGGAAGAAGGATGCTAGGCCCCCCCCTCACCATTCTGCTTATTGGTCTAACAGGTTTTTGCATCCAGAGCCACTGAGGACATTCTTCCAAAAGCCATGACAGTGACCTGACATACTGCTCACCCACCAAGTCCACTTTCATGTACCAGAGAATTTTAAGCACACATAACTCCATTCTAATTTAACCTTGGGTTGGCAGGGAAGGAGCCAGACACTAAATATAGTTAATTCTATATTTCCAGAGCATTCCTAGAAGTTCAAGAGGGAGGAAGGGAACTTCATCACTGTCTATGCTGTGTTGTGCAATTAATCGTCTTTACAAACTCTAGGAGATTCATCCTCATTTGGACAGTGAGAAATAGAGGATCAGAAAGCAAAAAGTACAAATGTTATGTAAGTAATCAAACACTTTCTGATTGGATTAAGGTCCAGTGCATGAGATGGAACCCATACCTGATACTACTAATGTGGCCAAGAATCTGGACCGAGGGGAAACCCGAATTCTATTATTCTGCTAAAGAAACACAGCACTAAAAGGACTCCTAATGACATATTGCGATAGCCCTAGAACAGAGTGCCACACGGTCCTCATCAGAGAAGCTTCTTGCAGTAGATGGGATTTAACATACAGACTCACAGCTGGACAGTATGCAGAGTGTGAGAGACTTCGAAGGAATCACTGTCCTAAATGGGGTGTCTTCATCAAGACCCTCTCCCCAGGGATCAGGGATCTATCTGGAAGAGGAGGTGGCAAAATTGTGAGAGCCAGAGATGGCGATGGCTCTAAGGAAAAATTGTCTTCCAGACACAGCAGGCCTGATACACATATGAACTCACTGAGATTGGCAGTGTGTGCAAGACCTGCACAGGTTAACAGAGAGGAAATCCCAGCACAGAGAAAGGAGAGTGGATACACAGTCCCCTAACCAAGCAGCTATTGGCAATTGATACCTGCTGGGTAAGGAAACTCCAGTTTTTTCTAACGAAGTGTCACTGGGTCTATCAACACTCCAAGATAGGCCTCATTTCTAGGAGTAGTTGGCCAACACAAAACTCACTCCATGGTTTTTGTTTTGTTTTGGCTTTTTTTTGTCTTATTGTTTTTTGTTTGTTTTGAGTTTCCTTCCTAACCTTCTTTTTTCTGAGACAGAGAGAGAGAGAGAGAAATATAAATTTGAGTGAGTTTAGAGGTAGGGAGGATCTGGAAGGAGTAGGGGGAGAAGGGAAACATGATTGAAATACATTATATGAAAAAATTAATAATAAACCTTTTTTAAAGGATAAAGTAACTTCACCAAGATCACATGGCTAGCCTGTACTGAAGGCTGGATGAGAATCAAGGTCTGCCACACACCGGAACTCATAGTCAGGGCCACACCTTGTGTCTCTCTGGTATTTTTCTCTAGACTATTCCTCCAATAAAAAAGTTAGCATCCTTTCCATGAGAGGTCAGAGGGCAGCTGGCATAACTCTCCAATTCCTGTCTCTTCCTGTCCATCACTTATAGTCCCCTGGTGCCTCTTCTCCCCATGGTACTGAGGACCACATTATATAATATCCGCAGCCATCATTTTTACTTTTAAAAAGTTTTTTATGGGACTAGAGAGATGGCTGGGCAGTTAAGAGCACTGACTGCTCTTCCAGAGGATCCAGGTTCAATTCCCAGCACCCACATGGCAGCTCACAACTGTTTGTAAATCCAGTTCCAGGGGATCTGATATCTTCACATCAGTGCACATAAAATCAATTTAAATAAATCATAACATAAAAAGGGTTTTATTACTATATATTAATATACATAACAACATGTTTTCTTACAATGTTTTTATACATGTATATATTTTGATCATAATCACCCATACAATGTAACCTCTCATTCCTGATAATACTCTTCCCACTTAATCCCTCTTTTATTTTCATATCTTTTTTGTTTGTGCTGCTTTGAGTGTTTTTGTTTGTTTTTGATAATCTAGTGAGTTACCCTACCTAGAGTTTACAGGTTAGCCAGAACCCTACCTAGCACAGCTACATAGTAAATTTTTACAAAAGTGTGGGCACCCTACCAGAGGTTACACTGAAGAAAACGACACACACGCACACACCTGCTGCCGCCACCAAGAACTTTTTTTTATAAATTCCCAAGAAGGGGAGTGTAGTAAGCTTTCTTGTCAGGCTGTCTTTGGACTGCCAGCCTGCAAATGACCTGAAGACTATGAAACTATGAAAGCTTGGCCTTAACTTAGACCTTTTCTCAACTAGTGCTTATAACTTAATTAACCCATATTTTTAAAATCTATGTTCTGCCATGTGACTCGGTTACCTCTTAGTACGGCACATCTGACTCGCTCCAAGTCTGCTGGAGAAATCATGTGCCTAGATTCTTCTTCCCAGTCTCTCTCTCTCCCTCTCCCCCCCCCCCCGGAAGTCCCACCTATTCTCTCCTGCCTAGCTATTGGCCATTTAGCTCTTTATTAAACCAATCAGAAGGTGCCTTAGGCAGAGACATATCCCCACGGTGTAAGCAAATATCTTACAACAGAGGTGGGCACTCATGAGCTCCTCCCTCTGACTTTTTATCTCAGGACAAGGTCTCACTGACGAGGACAAGTTCAAGCTAAATTGAGCTTGCTCTGCAGCCCAGGCAGGACTTGAACTTGTGTCCCTCTCGCTTCAGCCTGTAGAGAAATTGGGTTTATAGGCCTGTGCCCACCAGACTCAACCATCCAGACTTTTCTAGTCCCATCTCTCCTCTTCTTTTCCATGTCTCTGAAAATCCAGGTGGCCTGAGAATTAAAGAAGAACCAAGCACGTATGCTTAGAGGTTGGCCACTTTGGTCACTTATTGTGCAGGAGAGGTGGAGAGGAGAAATTGTCTTCACTTTGTGTCTTCAAGTGTTGACGATTGCTTTGCCTAGGGTTCTGGGATTTTATATGCTGACTCCTCAACAGTGAGAAATTTCCCAGCTACCCCAGGCCTGCAGTCATCTCTCCTTGATAGACTACCCATATAATTAGCATTTACCTGGGAAACAGTCTTATCTGAAATGTTCTCTTGTCCTGCACTGATACATCTCAGCTAATCGCATCATTGCCCACTCACGCGCCCAGTTAACTAAGGGGATTATGTTTCATTGCCTCGCTTGTGGTCTCCACCTTTACCCCAAACACAGACAAACATGTTGCTTTTTAACCCACCTGTTGACTGTCTGGTTGGCTGGCCCTCCAGCAGGTGGAAACCTCTTGGTTAATATCCAAACGGTGGCACCAGTTCTTGGCTCCTGGGGCTAGTGTCCCTATCTTGGGTGCCCTGCCACACCCTTCTTTGTTAATCCTCAACAACATACTTACACAGTATTGTTCCCACGCACAGCTAAGGAAATGCAGGGTCTGAAAGGGTAAACAGCTTGCACCAATATTAAGAAAGTGAGCAAGGAGGAAAAACAAGATGGTGGAGGCAGGGGGGCCACCATAGAGCATGAACACACATCCACATCAGTACTTCCTCTCTGCCAGAATATGAGACACCTCAGGGCATAGACTGGGGTTGTTCTCCTTATAGACCTGGCTAGAACCCTACCTAGAGCAGTTACACAGTAAATGTTTGTTCAGTAAATTGTCAAAGGAAGTTTACCCTGATTACTGATTGGGTGAGAACCAGTCCTGGAGAAAAGGGACGTATTTGCACAGAGATAAGTAAGGCCTGTGTGCCTGGTGGAAAGCCCGATGCCCTGAGCCAGTGAGAAAAAGTGAGCACTGAGCAACGGGGGCGGGGGATGGGGGTGTCTGGGTGGGAAACCGTGTCCTGACTGGAAGGAAGGAGCAGAGGTGGTCACGAGACCTCGGATGTAGTAGAAGGCACGGTTTGGCTACTGTTGGCATTTAGGCCTGTGGGTTCTTTCCAGCAGAGGAGCCAGAGAGAGGGGAAATGAAGAGGCAGCTTCTCACTAGACACGAGTGTACCTGAGGGCATGGGAAAGCCCAGCTGGAAAGCTGGTGTCAGGGGCCTCTGGACAGAGATGCTGAGGGAGTAGATTGAATGTGGAAGATCCTGAGGGTAGGACTTGTGTAGGACTTGAAGGAATGTCGCAGGAAAATGGAGAAGTATGGTGAGGTTTAACGCCTCTGAAAAGAGGACTTTCTGGGAAGGAGCAGACCAAGAGGGGGATGGAAAGCACGGGGCATCAGAGGAGGGGGGCTGTTGTAAGGAAACTATGTGGCGGTGTGAGGCTTAGGATTCAGAGCTGCCTGGGCCAGAGCGGGCAGAGAAAGCCTTTGGGGTGACACAGAAGAACAGGGTTCTGGCGGGGGTGGGGCCCGCCTTTGGGGTGACACAGAAGAACAGGGTACTGGCAGAGGTGGGACCCGCCTTTGGGGTGACACAGAAGAACAGGGTACTAGCAGAGGTGGGACCCAAACAGAGACTTATTCTCACTTCCAGGTCCTTTGGCTGTAGATTTTGAGCAGGGTTTCAGCCCATCTGTTTTAGTTCCTGTTAGCTTTCCGTTGCTGTGATAAACACCATGATCAAAAGCAAACTTGGGGAAGAAAATTTCATCTTACAATTTGCAGCCCATCATGGAGAGAAGCCAAGACAGGAACTCAAGGCTGGAGCCTGAAGCAGAAGTCCAGAGGGCTGCTGTTTATTGGCTACTCACAAGGCCAGGTCCCTCCCAGGCCCTCCTGCCCAGGGGTGGCACTTCCCACAGTGGGGTGGATCCTCCTCCATCAATCAGCAAGGTAGAGAAGCGTCCCAGATTTGCCCACAGGCCAGCTTGATGAAGGCGACTCTCCAGTTGAGGCTTCCTCCTTTCCGCTGTATCAAGTTGACAGCCGGGATCAGCCCTCCCATCACCTGACCCTCATTTCCTTATCCCTTAGGTGAAAGATTACACCACGTGCCTTACACCATTGCTGTAAGCAGGAAGAGAGATCTAGAGGAATCAATACTAAGACCCTACCAGTTATCAAAACTGAGGATGGTCAAGTCCATTATCTAAAATGGTACAGTATTTTCCCAGAACAAAACGCATCTTCCTGTATAGTTTAGATGACCTCTACATTAGTTATACTGCACAATGGAATGTAAATGCTTCACAAATAATTGTTATACTGTATTGTTTTGAGAACAACAAGAGGAAAGGACAGATGTTTATGTCCAGGACAGATGCAATTGCTCTTACATTTATGTATTTACTTACCATCCATGGTGGGTTGAGTCCACAGATATGGAACCTAACGTATGGAGGGCCAGCATACAGAACTTAGCACAGTGTGTGGAAGAAAAAATAAGATAGTATCAATGTTAATCACCACTGAGAACAGAAAGATCAGAGTAAGCTACTAGGAGGAAAGGGCCTAAGAATACAATGAGAAAATAAACCACCTTCAACCTCTCCTGCTTCATGACAGCTTAAAATTTGGGGGGATGTTACTATGAGCCAGATTCTCTTCTAAATCATTCAAATGTTTTATTTCATTTGTTTCTCAGCACAGCCTTAGGAAGTAGGTAGGTATTCCAGTTATCCCTGTTTCCATGAGGAAGCAGATAGAATGAATTCAGGAAAGCTAAAGTCACATAGATTCAGCGGGTAACAAAGTTCCAATATTCTTTTTTTTTTTTTCGAGACAGGGTTTTCCGTAGCTTTTGGTTCCTGTCCTGGAACTAGCTCTTGTAGACCAGGCTGGCCTCGAACTCACAGAGATCTGCCTGCCTCTGCCTCCCGAGTGCTGGGATTAAAGGCGTGTGCCACCACCGCCCGGCTCCAATATTCTTACTTTTCCTCTATGGCCCTCATACTTAAATCCTGCCTCCCATCAGTGTAATGCAAGTTAAAATACAGGCACAGGGTCAGGTGGTGCCTCAAATACTTTAGAACCTCCCAGAAAGACTGCTCAACAGTCAAGAGCACTTCTTACTCATGCGGAGGACTAAGGTTCAGCTCCCAGCACTCACATGGTGGCTCCTAACCACTCACAACTCCAGTTCCAGGTGTCCAGTGGCCTCTACTGACTCCTGTGGGCACCAGGCACACACATATATGTACAAGCAAGAAAAACACTCAACATAATAAAAAAGAAAATAGAAATCTAAAAATTATATATTTAAAAAAACCTCTCCTGGGGATACAATTTAAAGTGCACATTTCTAGGCATGATTCCAGAAAGCCTGATTCACTGGTAGCAGTGACAGTGGGGAGTGACACAGAAAGAACAGAAGTTAATATTTTTTGTTTTTAGCTAGCTCCATAAGTAATATCATTCTGTTATAGATTTCGTGTGTGTGTGTGTGTGTGTGTGTGTGTGTGTGTGTACACCTGTATGAGTGCAGCCATGTACATGACACAGTACCTGTATGGGGGTCAGAGGACATCTCCTGGGGGGGGGGTCAGTTCTTCCCTGCCACCTATGGAATCCTGGGATTGGATTCAGGTCTCCAACCTGAGGCAAGTACCTCTACCAGCTAACCCATCTTGCTGGTCTTCCTTAGGTAGTCTGATGCCTGCAATCCAGACATGAGGGAGAAAAGCATGGCAGAAGACGAGAAAACAGAAGACCTAGTGGAAAGCTGTGACAGGAGGTAACACCTCCTGCACCCAAACTTTAAGGACAGGTAGATTTTTATACATCTCTCCACTCTTTGCTATTTGGAGGGTGTATGGGGTTAACTGTATCCCCTGAAAGATATGTAGAAGCCCTGATCTCTAGAGTCTGTGAAGGTGGCCTTATTGGAAACAAGGTCTTTGGAGATGTGACCAGTGCAGTATATAGCTAAATGAAAAGTCATCTTCTTCCTCACCATCCACAGATATATGTGCCCATAAGATTGAGATGCATCTACACATCACATGAGATTACACGCTACAATGCAGGTAATAGAGAGACACCAAGCTGCTTTAGCAAAAGTGAGCAAGAGTTTTCAGAGTTGATGGTCCTGCAGGCCTTGTCTGGACAGGATTAGCCTCCATCAGAGAGTCTCTCCTCTGGTGGGTTGACTTCTGAACGCCAGTTGTCACTGCTGTAACTCTCATGGCCCCTGACAGAGCAGGATCTTGAGACCATTCTGGATTATTTGGTAGGTCCTAAATCCAGTGACACGTGTCCTCAACACACAAAGAACAGGTACAAAGAGGAGAGAAAGGCTACGTGCAGATGGAAGCAGAGATTAGAACGAGGAAGCCAGGAGTTAAGAACTGCCTGGAGCTATTAGCAGATGGAAGAGGCTGGAGGGAGTCTCCCTTTAGAGCACCCCTCCTCACCCCGAGAGAGCATATTTCTCATGTTTTAAGCCATACGCTTTGCAACTATTTGTTGTGGCTGTCCTAGGAAACTAGTACAGAGGTTTGCACCCTAGGCACACAAGAGTCTCTGCAGAGATCACCAAGATTAGACTGAGCCCTGGAAGTCGCTGCCTGCAGGCAGACAGGACTCTGAGCTCCAAAGAAGACAAAACAGTGTGGTGGTACCTGTGTAGGCCTGTTACTGCTCTTCTCTTGAGGTACAGGAACTTGCTTTGCTTTGGATATTTTTTATTTTGTTTTTTTATTATATATACTCATATATTTTATTATTAAGATGATTGCAACAAAACATTTATGGATTGGTTCGTTGAGCATTAAAGTTGACTAAGGACTGGAGAGATGGCTTAGTGTTAAGAGCACTGATTGATCTTCCAGAGGTCCTGAGTTCAATTCCCAGCAATCACATGGTGGCTCACAACCACCTGTAATGAGATCTGGTGCCCTCTTCTGGCCTGCAGGGACATATGCAGGCAGAACACTATATATAAATAAATCTTTAAAAAAGAAAAAGAAAAAAATAACTGATTAAAGTCTTTTTCTTTTCTTTTTTATCTTTTGAGGCAAAGTAGTAGCTCAAGTTGACCTTGAGCTCTTTATGTAGCCCAGGCTGACCTTTATCTCCTGCCTCAGCCTCCTGAATGCTAGGACTATTATAGGTGTGCTAAGCCAGCCGTCCTGGTTTAGAAACAGACTTGTTAGACGTCAAAGAAAAGCTTGGCTTTACCTCTGGCTTCACAAGTTACACAAAAATATCAGTAAACGTCTCTGGCTGAGTGGAAGAGCTATGGCCAACCCGTACCACTAAAGTCCTGTTTCAGATGATACTGATGTCAGTTTCACTGCAAAAGAGAGCAACACCCCAATGATTATGCTGATTTTTTTTTTTTTTTTTTTTGGCTCTGACCAATACATGAGTAGCAGCTTTTGACCTCTGGCCTAGAGACGTGAATGACTTCTTCCCTCTAGTTGGTGGCTTCTGCTTTAGGGATGAGAACAGTACCAGCTTCAAAAGCTGTCATTCAAAATGCAGAAGCTGGCCATCTGTGGGACAGACAGCTCTGGCTGTGGTCCATGAAGCTTCGTCAAGTATGTCTTCACAAAGGTTATTAATACTTTTTGTCCACGTGCCACAGCAGCTTTCTGCAAGCTGGGAGAAAAAGGTTTCCCTTGGGGCCCTGGAGAGCTTTTCCTCCTGCTTCCCATTCCTCCCTGCTCACCAGCACTTAAGCCGGGGCCAGTGGCCTGCAGGAGCGGGAAATGAACCTTGTCCTCAAGCTAGTATTGCAGACATTCTCCTTACCAGAGGGAAAATTTTACATTGCATTCTAGGTGAAAGGGTGGCAGGACTTCAGCGAGAGAAACAGGATGTAAACCAAACAGGGAAATTTGTATTGAGAGAGGCATGGAGATTTTAAGGACTAAAACAGAAATGGGCAAGGCTTAGCTAGTTGGATTTCTTTTCAATCCCAGCTACAAACTGGATCGTGAAAATTTTGGCATTTTTAGCCATGATGCTCAGGTTGTACCTCCACCAGTCGCACCTGAAAGCCAGGCATCAACCTCCATTTCTCTGCCTATCTACCCGCCTGCCTCAGCATGCTGGAGATTGAACCTAAAGCCTGTGGCATGTGCTACGCCAGCACTCCATTGCTGAGATGTAGCTCTACATCGTTTTTTACTTTTTCTTTTGAGAAAGTCTCAAAATAAGGTCAAACAACTCTGTAGCCCAAGCAAGCCTTGAATGAATGAATGAATGAATGAATGTGTATATAATTTCCTTTGAGACAGGGTCTTGTTATATAGTTCAGGCTAGCTTCAAATTTACAGAAGTCCTCCTACAGCCCCCAAATTCTGGGATTACAGATGTGTACCACTCTGCCTGGCAGACCCCTTTACCCCTTTGATCTTCCTGTTTCAGACTCTGAGTAGCTATAATTTAGGCCTATGCCAATAGTGTGATTCCTTGTGACTCTTTTTTTTCCAATTACTAAATATTAGTATTATTATAGGGTGTGTATGTATGAGTAAGTTGGAAGACAAGGAACTGATTTTCTCCTTATACCGTGTGGGTGCGTCCTAGCGATCGAACTCAGGTTGTCGGCCTTGGAAGCAGGCATTTTTATCATCTGAGCAATCTCACTGGCTCTAGTTTGGGTTTTGGAGACAAGGTCTCAATTTGTAGTTCAAGCTATGTCAAATTTGCAATCTTCTTGTTTCTGCCCCTCTTGTGCTGGGATTAAGTTGTTTGGTTTTTAAATAGGCTTCCAGATAATCAAACACAGTTAGAGCATGATGAAAACATATTATTCCAGGCGGTATGTTCATATATTCTATTTTCGTTCTTCTGAGTTAGGTTTTAGGCATCAGGAGTGTTTGAAAGCTGCCCGGGTGGTTCTGGGATGCAGACGCCAGCCTCGTAGATAACAAAGGGACAATAGTGAAGCAGACATCATCAAGGTTCCTGAAGCTGTTTTTCTTTTCAATCTGTGTTCACGTCTCTCATGGTAATGAGCTCCCATTGAAGAAGAATACATTTTAGAAGGCTTTAAGATAATCTGAATCCAGGTAAGGCAGAAAACCCCTGGACTCCCAGCTCTTGTAATCAAGAGGCTGCAGCAGGAGGACTGACATAAATCCAAGTCCATTCACGGCTGCATAGCAAGGCTATCTCTAAAAAACAAAAAGTTGGGCTAGCAGGGTAGTTCCCTGAGTAAAAGCATTTGTCCTCTGACCTCCACACACACACCATGGCACGTGTGCACGCACACACACACACACATACACACACACACATACACACACACACATACACACACACACACACACATACACACACACACATACATACACACACACACATACACACACACACATACACACACACCATGGCATGTGTGCATGCACACACACACACATACACACACATACACACACACATACACATACATACACATACACACATACACACACACCATGGCATGTGTGCATGCACACACACACACACATACACACACATACACACACACACACACTATATTATTTTGTTTGGTTGGTTTTTTTCTTTTTGAGATGGGGTTTCTCTATGTAGCCCTGGTTGTTCTGGAACTCACTCTATAGAGTGGCCTCAAACTCACAGAGATCTGCCTGCCTCTGCCTCGCTCCCCTCCCCCAAATGCTGGAGTTAAAGACATGGGCCACAACACCTGGTTAAGAAAATGTAACTTTTAAAGTCAACTAAATAACAAATCCATCATCAGATGCTGACTACTCACTGGCCTGGAAGGCAGAAGCACTGGAGGAAATGCAGACTTTCCCGGAGTCAGGAACGAAGGCCTGTTATCACCAGTGCAGTCTTCCACTCCAGGCCTTGTGGTCCCAGGGCTTCCAGTAATCATCGTAGGGCATCTGAGGCTCTCTACATACGCGCACGCTTCAGGCATGGCTGTGTCCAGGTGGAGAGTGTTGCTGATGTTGGGAGTAGATTTCCTTTGACTCTGTCTTACTTCTCCTTGGAGGCCTTAGGGGACTCCAGGGCTACTGCCCAAGGCAATTTTCCCATTTGTCTTTCTGGTGTTACTATTCCTTCTTTGTGGCATGAATGGCTGCCCACACAAGGTAAAGGAGGGGCTGCAGTTCTCATCTCCTGCCACTCACCCTACTTCCTTGTCCCTATGACTCTGTCTTCACAATTCTCTCTTTTTTTGTCCTTCAGTACTCATTCATGTTGGCACAGTGAACTTCTTTTTACCTCAGGCCTACCATAGGGTTTTTCCTCCCTGGTTTCCAGGACTCCAAATCTCTACCGGGCTCTAGGAATGGTGTCCAAAAGCAAACAGAGCTTGGAAAGGAGGGAGGGAGGGAGGGAGAAGAAGGAGGGACAGAGGGAGGGAGGAAAGGGGGAAAGAGGAGGGGGAGGATCCTTCTAGATTCATCCTTTCAACTCACAGGATTGTTTTTTGAAACTTGTGTTTCTGAGGCCTATTTTGCATCTTTTGCTTAAATCATCTCTAAAATTCTTCAGAAAACTGTAGGCAACAATCATGAAGGACAGTGTGATGTTTTCATACGCAGTACAATGTATGTGTAGTGATTAAATACGCACACTCACCAGTCACTGGGTTGTGTTGCTTTTGTAGTTAAATCTAGATGTTTTATAACCTCAGTGCACAGCTACCACTACAGCTTTGATGTCGGCTGGGTGCTGGTGGCGCACACCTTTAATTCCAGCAGTTGGAAGCAGAGGCAGGTGGTGGATCTCTCAGTTTGAGGCCAGCGTGGTCTACAGAGCTATGCAGAGAAACCCTGTCTTGAGAGGAAAACAAAAACAAAAAGACCCTTTGATCTTGGCAATGAAAAATGTATAGGTTGTAGCACACACGCAGGGTCCTGCTATCTACAGACTACTGAGGAAGGACATTGATCACCATGGAAGCTGGTGAGGGAAATTCGTGTTTCCCATCTATGTTTAGCACCCTAAACTAGGGATGTCGTTCTTCAGCAGAGGGATTACTTTGCAAATGTGAGGAACTGGCTTTAACCCCTAGCACTACGAGAAAGAAGTTTATTACCATGGGATCTGAAGAGGAATATAAATCTTGGGTTATTTTTTTTCAAGCAAAATGGATTGAGGGGAGATGCTGTAAGTTTAAACAGTTACTATTAGCACCATAGAGGATGTTCTGGAAGACTTATATTTATATGTGAACCAAAAATGTATTATGTTAGTTTGGGCAGAGAAAGGCTACCCACGAGTATAAAACTTCTCACAGAGTGGGAACTAAGTACAAAATATGAAATTTTATCAAGTGTGGCGACAATCCTATCTGAAAATGGTCACTTCTATTTTCAGCTCTAACACTGACTCATTGTATGGTTTCAGACAAGTCACCTAACAGCTTTGGGCCTCAGCTTCTCTATATGAAAAATGGTAACTAAAATGCAGCTAGATGGAGGAACTAGCATTTATTGAGCAACTGCTCTCTGCCCATCATGTGCTGGGCACTCTGTATTATGCTGTAGTATTTCATTCAATCTAAGGCAAATATTTGCTGAACACTTATCTATAGGAGACTATGCTGGCCCAAACAGAGCCCTTGCTCTTCTAGAGGTTAAACTCCAGAAAAGTGAGGGTGAACACACAGGGTAGTGACAGCCACAGTGCAAGTCATGGAACAAGAGCAGGCTGGGAAGTAAGCTGAGGGTGGGGTTACATGTAGGGGTGCGCTCTCTGGAAGGAGACTGCAGCGTCCAGAGTCTCCAAGACCTGAGGAGGAAGGCCCCAGGGGGACCTGCATGTTGGAGCATAAGCTGTTTGCAAGGCTGGCTGACTGTAAGAGGGTGACAAAGACAGATGGGGAGGAACTCAACACTGGGAAGAACTGTTGGAGAGAGGCTGTGATAAACTACTTAGGTTTATTCTAGTTGATCTGGTTTGTTTGTTTGTTTTAAATCACTTTGGGGGCTGGAGATGGCTCAGCAGTTAAGAGCACTGGCTGCTCTTCCAGAAGACTCAGGTTTGAAACCCAGACCCCACAAGGTAGCTCACAACTGTAACTCCAGTTTCAAGAGACCTGATGCCCTCTTCTGTCCTCCATGGGCACCAGGCACACATGTGGTGCACAGACATACATACAGGCAGGCAAAACACACAGAAGAAACAAAACTTCAAAAACTCACTTTATGTAGGGTGATGAATATGGTTAGAGATCGACAAGAACAGAAGGAGGCAACAGAAAGGAGGGCACTGCTCGGGGAAAAGAGCAAAATACTTTTCATAAAGATCAGACAGTAATTAACTATCTCAGGTTTCCGCCACACATTCTGTTCTTCCTCCTCCTTTTTAAACAACCACCTAAAAATGTAAAAAGGAGAAAAAAATCCACATTCTTCGCTCTTAGGCAATATAAACCATAGGGTCCCATGCCTGACCTGCTTATCTGAAGAGGAGTTTGCAGCCTCTGGCTCAAAGAGGAGAAACTGATTATTATCTACTTAGGATCCAGAACTGATCAGATCTGCAGATGAACTGCCTGTGTGTGGAGAGAGAATGGAAGAGGAAGCGGAGACAGTTTCAGGCACTGGGTAAACGGTGGCGCTGTTTATGGGAGAGATGAGGAGGAAGCAGATTTGAGAAGCAAAGGAGGGGAAATCAAGAAATCGAAGTGGAGCTCTTGAGACAGGCGCTGGGTGTAGATCTGCAGCTTAGGGCAGAGGTCAGGGCTAGAGATCCATGTCTGCAAGTTATGGGTCTGCAGATGCATTTAAAGCCCGGGGATTGGAAGACACCACCTAGGGAGCAGCAGCAGATCGAGGGCTCCATCATTCAGAAGACCCATCACTGGGATCCTTGGGATTTGTCTCTGTGTCAGAGGCTAGGACAAAAGGCAAATACTGCCAAACTGCTTTCTAAAGAGGTCTTTTGTATCTTCCGCTTGTGTTGCTATGCAATACATTGTAGGACTTTACACATGAATTGGAAGGGATGTGGAAGCCAAGGATCCTTATAGATTGGTGCCCACAAAACGCAAGCCGCACTGAAATGTTAGCTGGCTAAAGTGGGTAGCCCAAGAGGACTAATGTGCTTCCCAACTACAGAATCACCCAGCAAACTTGTTACAAATGCCCCCCCCCATCATATAATTCTCTCTGGCCTGGAACTTAACCAGGTAGACTAAGCTGGCCTCAAAGTCACAGAGATCACCTGACTCTGCCTCCCAAGTGCTGGGAGTAAAGGCATGTGCCAGCAAGCCCAGAACCCAAGTGCCAATTTTTAATAAGGGCTTCTGCCTCACTGTCTGAGTGAGGTGTGTTTTAAGCATGCTCCTTATTATATAAAAGTTTAAAACCCATGGCTAACTGGGCGGTGGTGGCGCACGCCTTTAACCCCAGCACTAGGAAGGCCAGAGGCAGGCGGATCTCAGTGAGTTTAAGGCCAGCCTGGTCTACAAAGTGAGCTCCAGGACAGCTAGGGCTGTTACAGAGAAACCTCGTCTCAAAAAACCAAACCAAACCAACAAACAAAAAACTATGGCTTAGGGATAGACTAGACTAGGTGTTTCTTAACTCCCAAAGGCTTTTGTGGCTAAGGAATTTCAGGTTATCTGGCTAGGTATGTTTCAGGATGACAGACATGATGGCCCAGGAGTGCTAGTCAGGAAGAAGCATTTACTCTGAAAGTGCCACACTTTCTAGTCCATCACCAGTTCCAAACGAGGCCTCTGCCTCTGTAGATGAAGATGGTACCTTCAGGCTGAAGAGATGGCTCAGAGGTTAAGAGCACTGGCTGCTCTTCCAGAGGTCCTAAGTTCAATTCTCAGCAACCACATGGTGGTTTACAGCCATCTATAATGAGATCTGATGCCCTCTTCTGGCCTGCAGGTTTACATGCAGAACACTCATATACATAGAGTATAAATAACGTTTTGTTAAAAAAAAAAAAATGGTACCTTCTTCAATACAGGTGTAGTCTTCAATACAGGTGCAGAGTTTTGGTTCCCTAGAGCTCTGCCTCCTGCCCTCCAGTTCCACAGCATAGAGGCAAGTTTTTGTTATTGTTGTTATTCTCTGTCCTTCTATGGACTCACTTTCTAATAAGGAAAAAAAAAGCCAGGTGTGATAGAAATCAAAAACAAAATTTATGCCCTGGCAAAGCTGAAGCATGCATGGGCAGCCTGTATATGCTAGTCCTTTTGAACTTGTCCATATTGGGTTTCATGGTCTAAATTGATTAGGACAACTGACCAGGTCTCTCAAGAGGGCACCAGATCTTATTACAGATGGTTGTGAGCCACCATGTGGTTGCTGGGAATTGAACTCAGGACCTTTGGAAGAGCAGCCAGTGCTCTTAACCACTGAGCCATCTCTTCAGGGTGGTGAAACATGCCTGCAATTCTGCCACTCAGGAAGAGGAAGCAGGAGGACTGAGAGAGTACCATCTGGGCTATATATGGAAGTGCTGTCCCAAAGAAACAAAAGCAGAAGGATCTGCAGAACGGTAGTGAGACTGAAGTCAGGATTACAGTTTAGATACATCATATGCTCAATAAGTTTGTGTGAAATGGCTAAAGAACAAAGGAGGGAATTTGCTGTTAGACCTTCTTTCTGCCAGGAGCCAAGAACCTGCCTTGCCATTTTTTTTTTCAAGGCAGGGTTTCTCTGTAGCTTTGGAGCCTGTCCTGGAAATAGCTCTTGTTCCAGGCTGGCATTGAGCTCACAGAGATCCGCCTGCCTCTGCCTCCCTAGTGCTGGGATTAAAGGCGTGCGCCACCATTGCCCAGTGAACCAGTCTTGTCTTACATGTGCCAGCATTTACTCTGCCTGAGTAGCAAGCACTATTTTGGGTTAAGAAGAGAAAGCAATGAACAAACTACACAAAAATCCTCAACCTTACACAAGATACCGTGCTAAGAAGACAGACACAAAAATACAAAAAAAAAAAAACAAAAAACAAAACGGGGGCTGTATTAATGGTGAGAGCTAATAGGGGAAATAAATGACAGAAGGCAGAGACAGAAAGTGTTGGGGGGCTGGGAATAAGTGAGATTACAGGACAAGAATGGATTCAAGAGCTGTGTGTAATACAGGAGGCAATTCAACTTTTCAGGCTCAATTTCTCCATTTGTAAAATATTGCAGTGTTTTCCTGAGGAAGGTTCTGATTTTTGTACCTTTTTTCCCCCTGACACAGGGTCTTCATGTGACAATCTGGCTGTCTTTGAATTCAACCTGCAGACCAGGCTGCCCTTGAACCCACGGAGATCTGCCTGTCTCTGGGAGTGCTGGGATTAAAGGTGCTCACCTCCACACCTGGCCCTTTGTCACTTTTAGGGTGTTGGATTGTTTTGTTTTACATTTATCCATCCATCCATCCGTCTATCTGTGTGGAAGGGTGGAAGTCAACGAACAACTTCCAAGGGTTGCTTTTCTCCTTCTACCATGTGGGTCCCAGGAATCTTACTTGGGTCTTCAATCTTGGCAACAAGTGCCACATTACCCTTGGCTCTTTCATTGGCCCCTGGGATCTGAATATTGACAGAGTCTAAATCAGGCTATTCTGAACTATTTCTCAACTAGGTCCTTTTGGAATTTTATGCCCGGGCATTGTTTACTTTTAGCAAGAATGCTAAATAAGTTTGACCTGAAACGCCCTACTCCAAATCTCTCCTTGGGAGCTGAGCTGAGTTCTCTCCCCTACCGAGCAATCCCTTCAGAGCGCTGTGATGCACAGCCGGTTCCGCACTTCCCGTGAGTACAGCAGTACAGTTCTCCAGGCTCAGCGCCACCAACATCTTTTTAAAAACTACCCAAGTTTCTTATCATCACATATACATCTTTCTTAAAATTACCCAAGTTTCTTATCATCTCATAGCCTCAGTTTCCTTATCTGAAAAAATGAAAATGTTTGCCTAAATTATCTGACAGGGTTTTTCAAACTATCAGATGAGATCATTAAAGATATGTGAAAACAGGCTGTGTCTGGTGGTGAATGCCTGCCTGCACGTTGGGGGGCAGAGATAGAATCACCGCAAGTACCAGGCCAACCTAGAGCAAAAGATCCTGTCTCAAAAGAGAAAAAAAAAAAAACAGTGAAGATATTTAAAAATGTAAATGTCTACTGTGTAAAAGTTGAGATGGAAATCAAAAAAAAAAACACGCACAGGCATTTCTGCAAATCTCACGCTAATGGCCAGAGGACTCCTAGGACTTGAGTGAGCCTCGAGTTAGAATAACTGTAGGGAAAAGCCTATGCAAATTGTCAGCGTGCACTCAGTAGATGGCCAGTCTTATCTGCGATCAGGGATAAAACAATCAAACCAAATGTTCCTAAGTGAACACCTCATAAAATATTATATGGCACTTGCTAGATCTTAAAACACTTAACAACTCTATTATGCTTATGTTTGTTTTGTTTTCAGACTTCTGTTCCAGGAAAAGACTAGGTAGACAAAAAGTCATTTAAAAAACAAAACTAAACTAAACAAACAAAAAAACCTAACCACTAAAATCACTGAGGGCAGATAGTTCATCTTCTGCCTATTTTTGCTAATGTTCAAGAGACATCAATTCAAGTCGATAATGGTTACACACATAGGCTACTGCTTATTCTTAGGTGTTGAAGTATCTGTTTTGGGGGGCATGTACTCCAGGCTGGAGTGGAACTCACTGTATAGCCCAAGCTGGCATTAATCTCTAGATCATCCTCCTTCCTCAGCCTCCCAAACTCTGAGATTATAAGCAAGTTGTACCGAGTGTGTCTCTTTGTATATTTTTCAGCTCTAAATACTTGGCTGTAACATAAAGATGCTAAACCTTTTTTTTTTTTTCTCACTTGAGACAGAGTTCACTATGTAGCTTTGGCTGTCCTGGAACTTACTATTGTAGATCAGGCTGGCCTTGAACTCCTGAAGATATAGCTGCCTCTGCCTCCCAAATGCTGGGATTAAAGATGTGCACCATTATGCCAGGCACTACATATTTTTTTTTTTTTTGAAATTGACAAAGAGTATATAGTAATTATTTTGCTAAGGAACACTTAGTTTGGTTGTTTCATCACCGGTAAGAATGCTAGATCTATTGAGTATCTCAGGATGTACACCAATAAACACAGTATGCATGCACAGTGTCGTTCGTGTCTAGCACACAGCAGATAATGAACGATTCCTATGTGAATCAGATCACGACGCATGAGCCACTTGGAAGTTACAGAACATGCTTAGGAAACATACAATTTCCGCTCTCGAAAATGCTCACCTGGTAAATAATATTTTATGCTCATCTCTGACAGAACAAAACATACATTTAAATATTTGGTTAGAGTATAGCTTAGCACAGAAGACTACTGTTGTTTCTTAAATAAATAAGAAGTACATTGTGAACACCGAAGTTAGACCAGGCCGAATAGTGGGTTCAGAGGCGTTAACGGGATACCTGTCAATTCGCATGCACCTGTTGACCTCTACACAGTCTTCTCCGAGTTAGAGACCCACAGGCACTAAAAGCCAAATAAAAACTTCGCTTTGTATTTTTCCTCTTCAGTGCTCCACTGTCCCAACTGCTATCAGAGTTGGCTTTTGGGACCTTAGCCCCAGCCTAAGCAGCCGGTGGGCGGGCCCAGAGAAAGGCTTTGTGGCTGTTCCTTATTGGGGCCTGGTTGCTATGGTGTCACCGACTTTAAAACGTGTCTGAACCACTTCCGGGAGGTTAAGCTAGAATTACTTCCAGGGCTGCCCGTACTTACTATGGCTCACCCAGCGGTCTTTCGCTTCAACAAATAAACCCTGTACGAAAAAAAAATCTCTGAGAACTTTTCTCTAGCTCCTGACTCCCGTGGTTATGACATACTACCGGGTTTTTCCCGATTTTAAAAATTATTTGTTACACATTCTAATCTCTACTAGCCAATCTCCAAAATGGCGCCAACGGCCTCGCTGGGTCAGAGGCGAGTCACGTGGGTTCCCCCGGTTCCGGCGCGCTAGAGGCCCCGGGTGGTGAACGAGGCTCCGGCACCATGTCTGGTTTGTCTGGCCCACTCTCCTGGCCTGGCCCTCGCCCCTGTGCGTTGCTCCTTCTGTTCCTGCTCGGCCCGAGCTCGGTGCTCGCCATCTCCTTCCATCTGCCCGTGAACTCTCGCAAGTGTCTCCGCGAGGAGATCCACAAGGACCTGCTCGTGACGGGCGCCTACGAGATCACCGACCAGTCGGGGGGCGCAGGCGGCCTGCGCACCCATCTCAAGGTGCGGCGCGGGGGCGGGCGGCTAGACGGCCGGCGTCGTGCGGGGGAGGCCGAGGTGGTGTGGAGGCCGGCCGGCGGGCGGAGGCCGGGGGTTGGCCTGCTCCCCCAACCCCAGCGCTCTGGACGTGCGGTGCGGACCGCCCCTTCACCCGCGCGTTGGGGTTCGCGGGGCGGGGCTGCGCGCCCAAATCCCGGGCCCGTGGAAGGGCTTGGGAGGCGTTGGCGGCCTGAGAGCCTAGAGAGCTAGGGCTATTTCGGCTGTCGTCAGGGTCCTGCCCCTGGGAGGGCTCAGGAATCTTGAGCAATAACGTGATTTCCCCGAGTAATCCTAGAGGATCAGTGGGATTGACATCGACATCATAAGACACCACAACACCTACAAGATAATGGAGACAATAAGATTGACTGTGACTAATAAAAAATGTTATATATTTAAGCATCTGCCATGTCACTTCCTGTGCCTTTTAAAGGTTGTACGGTTAGTTCAAACACTCCATAAATAAGGAAACTGAGGTTCAGGTAGAATGAACAAGTGTTCCCGATGGAATTGGCCCACTCAGTGAATTGACGGAAAAGTGCCACAATCTTCCTTTTGTTCTTAATTTGTGATTTCTGGGATTTATCAGAGTTCATTATTGGTCACAAGATGGTCGTAGTCTCTAGTGTCTTCACTTAGCTACACCAGGTTCGGCTGGACCATTGGATGGTGACAGCTTCTTTACATAATGCCTTTTGGTCCCCGTTTTCAGGGGTGTTTTGCTTGGCCAGATTTTTGAGATGTTAATAGTCAACATCTTGTGTTCTGGGTAATTGTATTCATTCACATTTAACACTGGCAATTTTCTTGCTTCTTTTTAACTGTGTGTGTATGTGTAGCGTGTGGGTGCCTAGGGTCCGTGGAGGGGCATCAGATTTCCATGTGGGTGCTGGGAACTCAGCCTGGGTCTTCTGAAAGGGCACCAAGTGACCTAAACCACTGAACCGTCTCTCCAGCCTGAAACAGTTTACTGTTAACAAGCTTCGGATGTAGTGTTTAAGGTGTCAGACCACTGTGGTGGTACTGTAACATACTTTGAGAAAACCTCTTCAGGGCTATTGTTTTGTGACCCATGGTGTATAACCCTCCTTAAATACTGAACTGTCTTAAGTGGTGATGGCTCGTACATTTTCAAGACGTGGATACAATGTTTGGGCTTTAGTCATGCTTCAGGCTCTTCTCAGTAGAAGTAATGCCCCTAATCAAAGAATTTGAGCAGCCAAAGAGGCCTTGCTCTGCTGCGTTGCTGTCGCCCCTGGAGTCCTGTGTTTGGAAAGTACTTAGTGGCTCGCTGCTGCCTGTCTGATAATTGACGTTTACCAACACGCTCCTCATGAGAACACTCTTGAAGCTTCCTATGTTGTTAGTCTCCCACCCGTGTTCTAACTAGGGCGTCGCTGACCAGAGCTCATTGTCACTACTTCTGTTTACCCTCGTCTCCCCTCTTAGACCAGTAGTTTCCTAAGCAGGCCTTGTTCCCGTTTGTGTTTTCTGGAGTGTTCAGTGTGGTGCTTCACTTCTGGTTGCACTGAGCGGAAGGAGGAGCTGTGCTGTAACCCTAGAGTTAGGAGCATCTGAGGCCGGACCGGAGGCTGCTGAAGGGACCTCACCGGCAGGAGTTTGTGCCTCTGCTCACAAGGATTTCACCAACACTTAGTTACTCTCACTCTGTCTGCTGTGTCCTTACTACGAGCCAGCTTAACTGGACTACTGGAACCCTAAACTCAACTGGCAAGTAGCTAACACACAGGAACGAATTGAGCCAGGTATCAAGAAAGAAGAAAACCGAGAAGCAGCGATGAATAAAGGAGCATAGCTGGCAGTGGTGGAGAAGGAATTTGGGGTGACCAGTACTCCCCTCTTTTTTTTGATGTTAGGCTTCACTGGAAGCCTGGGTTGGCCTGGAACCCTCTCCTCCTGTCTCAGCCTTGCAAGTGCAGGAGTTATAGAGTTATAGGTGTGTGCCAGTATGCCCAGCAGTACCTAGGCCAGAATGAGTTGCCTTGTCTTATCTGGTTTTAAAAATGAAAATTTAAAAAACATACAAATTTTGATGCCAAATTCCTGAGTTTTATCGCCAGCCGCATGGCTGTTGGCAGTGTTTTGTCCTCACTATTAGAGAGAATATAACCGTTACTTCTGCTACCCAGATTCTGCGACTGCTCAAGATCCATGCTGGCTTAATCTTCACTCTTTCTCTTTAGTATTTTATGTTAAATCGTTCTGAGCCCAGGAAACCCTGGATATTTCAGTCTAGTCGATGTCAGCTTGAATCTTTAAAAAAAGATAGGAACATGACTATCATGTTTTATGGCCATGTGACACCCTTCCAAAATTAACAGTGAGCTAGGTACAGTTGCATGTGTCTGTAGTCCTAGCTAGTCAGGGGGCTGAGGCAGGAGGATTAGTTGAGCCCCAGAAATTTGGAACCAGGCTGAACAACATAGTGAAGACAAGGCTAAAGTGAGACGATCCCTTGAGGCCATGAGGTAAAGATCTGTACGCTTTAACAGATTTAGACCCCTTTCTCCAAACCAAACACATTAAAATCCCATCATCATTCCTTAATGTCATGTAATACCATCATATACTAAGATTTCCATAAGTAAAGGCTCTTGTCACTACACCTAAGTTCAACCCCTGGGATGCACGTGGTAGGTGGGGACAGTCGGCTTCCAAAAGCTGTCCTCGAACTTCCACCTGTGCACATATGCAAAATGTGCACACACACAATAAATTACAACAACAATTTAAACATTTCCCACTTGTTTGAAAAAGACCTATTTAAAGTTAATTTGTTGGGGCCAGAGAAGTGGCTTAGCAGTTAAGAACAAGTACTATTCTTGTAGAGGACCTCAGTTAGGTTCCCAGCACCCACTCTGACAGCTCCGCCATTATTTCTTACAAAGGAGCAAGGTATAAATATGGAATCGGGTTCCATTTTATCTTTTTGATGTGGGTACTTGATAGCTGGTGTGGTATAGGGATGGTTGGTTGTCTCCACCCACCATGAGGACTTGGGAGGCAGAGACAGGTGGATCTTTGTGAGTTTGAGGCCAGTTCGGTCTACAGAGCAAGTTCTAAGACAGGCTCCAAAGCTACAGAGAAACCCTGTCTCGAAAAACCAAAACCAAACAACCAAAAATGCAAAGCAAGCTGTTTCAGACACACTTTGTGTTGCAGATTTCCAATTGTCTACTTTATCACTCTCTTTCCCACTCATTGCACAAAATGAAGCTAAGCCATCCTTCGTCATAGATTAGAAAGACTTCGTTACCCAGATGTGAAGTTGGAAGTGCCCCCTCATCATCCGTAGTTAGTATAGACGTTACTCTATTAACTTGAGGTCCTAATAAAGCCTGTTGTAGGAGCCATGGTCCTGAGTGAAGGGACTGTAGATGTGAGCACCATGCTGGACAGTGTGAAGAGACGTTCTATGTAATACAGTTGCCATGGTTTTTAAGAGAATGATTACATTTCTGGTGTCTGTACTGAGAACATTTCTGTATTGTAGAGGAAAACAATCAAAAACCTGTTGCTTATTTCTCAAAAGAAGCTTTTCTTTTATCACTAACTATCGTGTGAATCCTTGCTTGGGCTCACCTTTTTCTTTTAGTGAAAATATGGCCCTGTTAAATTGATATTTAATGATACTGGTATCAGTGGATTAAAACCAGACCAGTAACTAGATGGTTTGCTACAGAAGGCCAGTTGGTACATTAACGTTTGATTGCATTACAGTTGAGTTTCTTCTTGTATTATATACAAATCTTCTAGCTCTTTCTTTAAGCCCTGACCCATTTCCTTCTTCATAAAAGTTAAAGGATGGTGTTTCTTACTCAGTGACCAGTTAAGACTGTTCTAGAAAGGGGGACTTCTTAGATTTTGAAGTCAGTGATAACCTCTGAAGACAGTCTAGTTTTTAGGAAGAGGAACAGATTATAAAGGTGACCTTGAGGGGTGCAGTGACCTTGGTTTGCCAGTTGATGGCTGGTGTTTGATGTTAAGCCTCTGCCTCCATATTCCTATCTTCCCGGCAGCACAGACAGTAGGGCCCTCTGTGAAAGCATCCGGCTGGCCACAGACCAGAATTTGGCCCGCAAACAAGCCTCAGACTTGAGGGAGGCTGATGTCATCTGCTGTATCCTGCGCCCCAACTTCATTGTTCAACATAATGTGTGGGAAATCAAGAGACTACTTGTTAAAAGAGAACAAGGCTTTGTTTGTGCCTAAAAGGGTCATGCTGGAAGTTTTTACCGTAAATAACTCTGGAACAGTATGAAAAAAAACATTTGATCTGGCTTCACCCCCGCAGTGGTGGTGTTGGGGCAGCGACTGGCCTTTCATTCTCCCTGCCTCCCTTCCTCTTTTTCCTCTTCTTCCCCGTGTCCACCCCCGGCAGTCAAACTTGACTGTTGCCTGTGTTAAGTTAATGTAGCAAATGCTGACAGAAGCAGGAAGAGAGCAGCATCTGCCTGTTATCCCACCAGTGCTTGAAGTTTTCCATTTCTGAGTCTCAGTTATACAGAAAGCCCCTTCCCTGATCGTATTTTAGCTTAAACCCCATGGGCGGTGGTGCTGTGTCATCACTGAGTTAGTTGGGTGGGACACTTGAAGGATTTAGAGCTGAGTGCTGCTTGCTGTTTCGGTTTGACTTTGTTCTCAGTAGGATCTCTGTGTTCTTCTGACTTCCAGAAACACAGGCGATAGACTGTATTTGCTCATGACTGGGAATTCAGGGTAGGTAGGGGTATGAATTAACAGGTACTGTTCTTTTTTTAGAAGACGGCATACGAGATTAAGCATGGTGACTGGAGTTCAGACGTGTGATCTCAAGATCCATCATGGAGACCCAAAGCTCAT
>NC_022009.1:23198069-23203504 GCF_000317375.1 Microtus ochrogaster | reverse complement strand
CCTGCCTCTGCCTCCCGAGTGCTGGGATTAAAGGCGTGCGCCACCATCGCCCGGCTAACAGATACTGTTCTTGCAGAGGACTTGAGTTTGGTTTCTAGCATCCCTCTGGGTGGTTTACAGCCACCTATGACTCCAGCTCCAGGGCCACCTGCGCTTCCACATAGACAGCTGTAATTAAAAATAAATCTTACCAAAAAAAAAAAAAGAAGAAAGAAAAATCAGTAAATTCTGTTCATGATCTTCATTTTCGAAATACACTTGTGGTTTGCATATTTCTTTGGGTAGGAAGTTGAACTCAGAGCTTCTAGAATACTCACATACCTAACCCCTGCCCTGAGTTAGCCTGTCTTTTTTTTCCCCCATCTTAAGACATGGTCTCATAGCCTAGGCTAGGCTCAAACTTGCTGTGTAGCTGAGGATAACTCTTCTGTTCATCCTCTCTCTGTTTCCCAGATGTTGGAATTATAGGTATGAATTACTACCCCGGCTCTGCACTGTGTGTGTGTGTGTGTGTACACACGTGTGAGAATCCCATGCGAGCATATGGAAGTCAGAGGGCAACCTGCAGGAGTTGATTGGTGTGGGTTCCTGGCACTGGCTTCAGATCACCAGGCTGGGATCAAGCACCCTTATTGGCTGAACCATCTTGCCAGCCGCAGCCTTTTGAAATGTGTGTCATTCTTTTCCCTGACAAGAACTCCTCGTGGGTTTTTTGGAATAGGATCTTACCTGGAAGCCCTGGTAATCACGAAGAGTTTGGTCTTAAAGTTGAGCCCCCACCTCTGCCTCACAAGTGCTGGGATTACAGGCATGAGCAGCAGAGCTGGCTTCCTGTTGAATTATTCTCGTAGTTTACTTCTTATCAGATTATAAACCACATTCCGGAAGTGCCAGAGTTAACCCTGCTTTCCTCACTGTGTTGGCTGGGTTTCTATTGCTGTGATAAAACACCATGACCAAAAGCAACTTGATCTATATAGTGTGCTGTCCAGGAAGTCAGGGCAGGAACCTGGAGGCAGAAACTGAAACAGGCCATAGTGGAATGGGGCTTACTGGCATACTACTTGAGGCTTGCTCAATTTCTTTTCTTTTTCTTTCCTTCTTGCCTCCTTCCTTTCTTTTTCTGGGGGGTAGTTGTTGTTGTTTTTGTTGTGTTTTTCAAGACAGGGTTTTCTGTAGCTTTGAAGCCTGTCCTGGAACTAGTTCTTGTAGACTAGGCTGGCCTTAAATTTAGAGATCCACCTGCCTCTGCTTCCCAAGTGCTGGGATTAAAGGCATGCACCACCGCCACCTGGCTCAATTTGTTTTCTTATATTATTCAGGACCACCTGCCCATAAGTGACACTGCCCCCAGTGAGTTGGGCTCTGCCACATCAATCAACCATTATAAGAAAATGCCCCATAGGCTTGCCCACAGCCAATCTGGTGGGTGCGTTTTCTCAATTGAGGTTCCTTTTTGGTTTTTCGAGACCGGGTTTCTCTATAGCTTTGAAACCTGACTTGGAACTAGCTCTTGTAAACCAGGCTGGCCCCAAAGTCAGCAGAGATCTGCCTGTCTCTACCTCTCAGGTGCCTGGGATTAAAGATGTGCGCCACCACCGCCCAGCTGAGGTTCCCTCTTAAATGATTCTAGCCTGTGTCACCATGGCAAAACACTAACCAGTACATTTATTCTCCCTTTCTGTCATCTGAAAGGATGGAGTACCTGCTTTGCCAGGCCTTTGGACCGCCCAGTTTCAAATGTCCTACTGTTTCCTTGACGATAGAGCCTCTTGTTCTCTGTTTCCATGCAGTGACCATCTGGGCCCAGTTGTTCTGGGTTTCGTTAACACAGCATACTGCTCTGCCTTTGGCGAGCGGTTTGGCGGGAAGAATGAGGCTAACCTGAGGACTTACGGAGTTCTGAGCTAGGACTGTCAGACAGTTGTGAGAAGTACTGCGAGTCCTTCAGACAGTAATACTCCACTGAGTGCTTGCATGACAGGCACGGTTCCAGGCCTGGGCCCTCTGCAGTGATCTTATGAAGGGTGCTCAACCGTGTCCTTCCTTCGTGAGTAAAGCACACCTTGTCAGAGGCTTTACAGCCAGTAAGTGATGTGGCCAAGAGTCAGACTCTAGAAACTTCTGTTACTTTTCTTCTCTGTTTTTGTTTGTTGATTTGAGACCAGGCCTTGTGAACCCTGTGGCCTCCTTTCTGACCTCTGCCTCTGCCTCTGCCCAGGTGCTGAGATTGTTAGGTACACTATCATGCCCAGCTCAGACCCTCCCAGTTTTTTTTTTAAATTTTATTTATTTATTTATTTTTATTTATTTTATTTTTGTTTTTGTTTTTTTGAGACAGGGTTTCTCTAGTTTTGGAGCCTGTCCTAGAACTAGCTCTTGTAGACCAGGCTGGCCTCAAACTCACAGAGATCCACTTGTCTCTGCCTCCTAAATGCTGGGATTAAAGGCGTGCACCACCACCGCCCGGCGCTTTTTTCTTTTTTAATTATTTTATTGTACATCTGTGGATGTTTTGCTTGCATGTATGTCTGTGTGCCACATTCATGTCTGGTTCAAAGGAAGCCAGAAGAAGACCTTGGCTCCCCTGAGACTGGAGTCACTGATGCTTGTCCGCCGTCATGTGGGTGTTGGGACTGGACTGGTCGCTCTGCAAGAGCAACAAGTGCTCTAACGGGTGAGCCATCTCCCAGCCCAGAACCTTCCATCTTAACTAACACCCTGTATTGTCTCTCAGAGAAAGAAAGGAGGGGGTCTTTGTCTAGAGTATTTTATTCTATACTGGGCTTCTAGGCAGGACCTACAGGGTTGGTAGTTGTCCTTAAAATCATTTACTCAGTGTTCTATCAGACTGACCGTAACCTAACTGACCGTAACCTACGGAGACAAGAGCATAGATAGGGGCCAACTTGAAGGGAGTTACAGCTTACGTTTCTACCAAATTTATTTTTAAAAAATTTAAGAGCACTTGGGAGGCAGAGGCTGGTGGCTCTCTATGCGTTCAAGGCCAGCATGGTGCACAAAGTGAGTTCCAGGACAGCTAGAATTGTTACACAGAGAAACCCTGCCTTGGAATAAACAAAACCCAAAAGGAGGGGAACAATTAAAAAGAAATGTAAGATTATTTTATGTATATAAGTGTTGCTTGTATGTATGTCTGTGCACCATGTGCGAGCCTGTTGCCTATCAAGACCAGAAGAGGGTGTTGGATCCCTGGAACTGGAGTTAGAGATGGTTGTTAGCCACTATGTGGGTGCAGAGAATCAAACGTAGGTCCTCTGGAAGGGCAGCCAGTGCTCTTAACTGCTGGGCCCCCTTTCCAGCCCCTAGGATGGCTCTTCTGTCTGATGACTTTCTCATGATACAGCTGGGTGTGTGTATGTGTGGGTGGGGGGCGGGGACTACAGAGGTCAAATGTCATTCTTATTACATATCAACATGACTGTCACAGATCATCTGGCCGAGTTAGTGTTTGTCAGGCTTCTGCACAGTAGCTATTCTTTATGCTGTGTTCTTTGGGATGAAGTCATTTAGTGCAGCCAGCCCACACTTTAGGAGAGGGGAGTTGGATTGACTTCCTTAAGGGTGTGGTGTCAGTCTTCTGAAAGAGACTTGTCTCTTCTCCCTCAGTTGTTTGCTTAATTGTGTGTTACTGTATGGATTCATGGCTATTGTATACTTCAAATTACAGTCCATTTCCACTGTATTCAATGACCCAGTTGTTTCCAGCTTGGCTGTTCAGAGCGGTTTGTCTTTTCCACGTACTCCTATCCTTGGGGTTTGTTTTTGAGGGCTGGCACTATAAGATACTATGATTGTGTGTATTTTCTAATTGGTCCTAGACTCCTGGGTCTCCATTTCTCCAGGGAGCCCTGTTTTTGTTTATTGGAGCGTCTGTTGTTAAAGTAGATAGCATTGTTAATAAGTTTTTTGTTTTTGTCTGATGCCCTTCTCCAACAGTTGTAGCAACAGGTTGCTGAATAGTCTCATCCTTGCAATTTTGGAGCAAAGCTGGTGTTCGGTGAGCAGCAGGAGTGGGCTGGGATGGAGAAGAGAGTCATGGGAAGGGGGCCAAGTGCTTGGGAGCATTCAGGTTCCTCTGGGTCCTATATGAGATCAGACCATCAGTGCAGAGAGAGGGTCAGTCACAAAGAGCTGAACTTGCACTGTTTGTGTCTTTAGAGGCTGTGGTTGAAAATGGCAGGGACCTTCCTGATAAATGGTTCGTCTTCAGTTCCAGGAAAATCGCCCCGAGCTAAGTTGGTGGGCTTTCATCACTGAACAAATCATATACAACTCAGCTTGTTTGCTTCCAGTCTTTTACTCTTGATTTCGAGCAGACTTGAGGTCAGATGCACCATACAGACACCAGGCTCTTGAGACGCTTGCTTGTTCTTCCTCCAGGTGCGCACTGTTCTGTTTTATTCCTGTGTGCTTTATTGACCTGAGCGACCTACAGCTCCTCTACGTTCAGGCAGGGTGTTTGTTATCGTGAATGTTCCGTGATGGAACTGGTCAGCAGGCAGGCCCCAGGACCAGCTCAAGAACCTGTTCCTAGCCACTGCTTAGACTAATCCAAGAAGAGAGAGAATTCTAGATGAGTTTATTTCCCCAGTGACCCATTTTCTCCCTTAGTTTCGGTGTGAGTATTCACATAGTCTTGAAATCAACTCTTCTGCTTATACAATTAACACCTTTTCCCCTCTTTTCAAGTTGTGAATTTTGGTTTGCTTTTCATTAGAAACTGTTACCTAGAAACAAAATTTTATTACTTCCTATTCCATGATGTCATTTATGGACAAATTTTAGAACTTAATATTACCTTTGTTTAATCAGAGAAGTCTACGGTAAATTATTTTGTTGTTGTTTAGCCTGGCATGGTAGTGCATGGTGACTTATGGCTATAATCCCATCACTGGGGAGGCAGGTTTCAGGAGGACAATCCTATAGTTGAGTTCCATCCCAGCTGGAATAAAAATTTTGTAATTAAAGGAAAGTTAAAAATTTCATTTGTGCCTGGGTTAGTGGTGTACAACTTTAATCCTGTCATTAGGGAGGCAGAGGTAGGCAGATTTCTAAATTCAAGGCCAATCTGGTCTATGGAGGGAGTTCCAGAACAGCCAGGGCTGAAAACCAAAGCAACAACAAACAAAACAAAAGGCAACATCATTTGCTTAGGCTGCATTCCTAGCACTCAGGGAACTGAGGCAGGAGGGTTACCACAAATTCCAGGCTTCCCAGTGCTACAAGGCAAAGCTCTACCTGGAAAACCAATAAATAAATTAATTCATCATTTCAGCCCATAGATTGTGGGTTCTGATTAATCACTGTGTTTGGCCCAGTTTCCTATTCTTTTTTTTTTTTGTTTGTTTGTTTGTTTGTTTTTCGAGACAGGGTTTCTCTGTGGTTTTGGAGCCTGTCCTGGAACTAGCTCT
>NC_022009.1:23188699-23197969 GCF_000317375.1 Microtus ochrogaster | reverse complement strand
TGTAGACCAGGCTGGTCTCGAACTCACAGAGATCCGCCTGCCTCTGCCTCCCGAGTGCTGGGATTAAAGGCATGCGCCACCACCGCCCGGCTCCAGTTTCCTATTCTTTCATTTTATCACCTGCTGGTTTTCATGATGATGTTGGGGTTAAGGGATGTGATTTTTTTTTTCTTTGTAAGACTAATAGCTTTGCTGTTAAATGACTGCAGTTATTTGCACTTGATAGAAAGTTCCCTGGCTTTAAGGAAAATATTAAGATGGATTAGAATGCCCAGCAGTTTGCGTGAGTTAGTCCAATCTGCAAGCTCAATTGCTTGGATTCTAAGTGTCCAGATAACTACTCTAACATGGTTGGGTTAACTTAAGTGATAAGGACAGAGTTGTGATGACCAAGGGAGCACTAAGTATTATTCAAATGGTTTCGGGAAGGCGAATTTCATGCTGTTGAAAGGCAGTGGGTTGGAGTTGGTGTGGGGGTCCCTGCACGTCTACAGCTGCTAGGGAAATAAAGGATCCTTATGAGGTAAAAATGAAACTCTGGTCAGCACAGCTTAGCTGTTGATGGGTCAAATGCTTCCAGAGTCTGACCTCAGGCTTTATTTTCCTTACACATTTAAACACAGAAAAACTTTGGGAAAGGCTTCCACATGGCAGTTATCACAGCAAAACTTCAGGCTACAGCTCTTCAGCCAAGCACCTATGACCTTAACCAGAGGAATGAACTTTTTTGATTGATAAACAGTGTTCAGGGCATGGGCATAGGGGAAGGGTTTGTAATAAGCATAAAGATGTGTTCCATTGACTGAGGATTGCTCAGGATTTGGGGGGATTCAGTTGAAGGCTGGCGTTATAGAATAGCAAAAGATCACCAGGTTATTAGACAAAATCCACTCCCGCCTTCTAGGTGAACAGGTGCCATTTGGTCCCTTTGAAGACAAAAGGCTGTGTGTTTAACAATTCTGGTTTCTAGTGCTTTCTGTAAGTTGAGACCTCTACAGGTTGGAGCTGGAGAGATGGTTCAGCGGTCTTGTAGAGGACCTGGGTTCATTCCCAGCAGCCTCATGGTACCTCACAACCATCTGTAACTCCAGTTTCAGAGTATATAATGCTTCATCTTTTGACCTCTAGATACATGTGTGTTACACATACAAACATACAGGCAAAATACATACATAAAATTAAATCTTAAAAATAATTTTAAAAATTGGGTCCTTCATTCAACCCTCTAGTAATGCAGTTGAATCTTTGCCCTCAAATGAATTTACCGTCTTATGGGTTTTCAGATGTCATGGAGCATACAGAGCAAGTAGTTCTTCCATTCTGTAATTTCTCAGCGCGCAGTGTAGAGGGGGCATTTATAGGTCCCAGTTGTAGGTATGGATTGTGGAGTCCTTAAAGGAACAGTTCTGGATTTGTGTTGCAGATCCAGTTGGAAGTATGGATTGCTGTGGAGTCCTTAAAGGAACAGTTCTGGATTTGTGTTGCAGATGGCTCCATGCAGCATCGTCACCAATGCTTTGCTAAGAGTTTTATGACCTGCATTTAAGGACTTTTATAATCTGGAAAGGCTCCTTTCATTAAATTAAAAAAAATATTGAAGAACACTTTTAATATTTTAGGAGAAAAGGTGATCATGAGCTGTCTTCTAGGAAATAAGGTGGTTGGGCAAATGTGTGCCAGCTCTAATAAATGCTGTTAAATTGAGTTGTT
This sequence comes from Microtus ochrogaster, assembly GCF_000317375.1. Taxonomy (NCBI): domain Eukaryota; kingdom Metazoa; phylum Chordata; class Mammalia; order Rodentia; family Cricetidae; genus Microtus; species Microtus ochrogaster. The sequence continues at coordinate 23,196,259 of NC_022009.1, read as the reverse complement.
TGTCTAGGCCGGTGACCTGGTCCCTTCCTTGCCTGGGTATGGAGAAGATGAAATCTCTGCTCGTTCGCTGCTGTAAGCTTGCTCCTTTCTCCCGTTGTCCTCTACTGGTTCCCTTACGACTTAACACATCTTAGCAGCTCTGTTCCGTTTAGAATTGTTCCGTTTAGAATTAGACTAGTAGCAAAAGCCATAATGGAATTTCTTTGCCCAGATTCACTCTAGAAAAGTTCTGTGTTGTCTGAAGCCGTTCATAGGAGATTAACCAAAGTGGGGTTTTCACATCGCTTTGTTCCTACAGTCTGCCTTTTTAATTTTTTTTAGATTTAATTTTATATGTATGAATATTTTGCCTGCATGTATGTATGCTGTATCACATGTGTGCCCCGTAACTGAGGAGGTCAGAAAAGTGTCGTAGCCTCTGGAACTGGAGTTATAGATGGTTGTGAGCTCACATTTGGAAGCTGGGAATCAAGCCCAGGTCCTCTGCAAAAGCAGCAAGTGCTCTAAACCCCTGTGCCATCTCTTAAATCTGCGTTTTTGAACTTTGCGGTGTGCTTTTGGGAGGCTGGCAGTAGGAAAGTGTCTGGTTCTGGAGAGAGGAAGTGGGGCAGCATACTTGCTACATAATGGGATTTGATTAGTTTCCAGACCTTTTTGCCTTATAATATGTGTATAGTCGGGATTATCAAGAAGTTTGCTTGCTTGCTTTTTTTCCTTAATTGATTATCCAGGCAAAGTAACCCATGAACAGAGGCATTAATGACTCTTGAGGGCCCAGTGTTCCTTAGCTGAGCTCATGACCCCTGTGTCTGCCTGCTCATCCCTCAGGTGCGAATGAATGCAGATGAGCAGTGCTGTGCACCCTTTGAGAGGACTGTCAGCTGCCTTTACGTCTCGGCTTCCCTTGGTTGATGTTCACCTGTTGAGTTTCATAAAGCCCTATGTGCATGTAGCGGTGGTTCTTTGCATTGCATTCCGTCTGTCCTCTTTTGTGTCTTGTTTTCAGCTCCATTTTTGGTATAACTGGTAAATAGAAGTTGTATTTACAATGTTAATGCTTTGACAAACCAAGTTAATTAGATTATTTTACCACTTCATACCAAAAGCCAACAGATATACAGAATGAACAGATACCATCTTTTTGTTTGTTTGTTTGTTTTTTGTTTTTTGAGACAGGGTTTCTCTGTAGCTTTGGCTCCTGTCCTGGAACTAGCTCTGGCTTTGAACTCACAGAGATCTGCCTGCCTGTGCCTCCCAAGTGCTGGATTAAAGGCGTGTGCCACCACCGCCCGGCTGTCTGTCGTTATTAATCATAAAGGAAATGTAAAACAAAGCCAAAACAGCAAAAAGTAAATAGTTAATAACCTTTCCCTCACTTACCCAGGGACCACAGATCTCAGTATCTTAAATATTTCCCAAGTTAATGGGTGATGTGAATTGCCTAAACTCTGAACAAATATTAACCAGTGTTATTAGAGAATTTGGAAATTTTATTAACACATCCTTTCAAATTTGTCTAACAAGTTAACTTTCTTTAGTTATTATTTTTTCCAAAATGCAATAACTTTATTTTTATGCTAAGTAACATATGCCTTTGTAGAAAATTAAAAAAATAGAGGAGTCAGTAAAAAAGACTGATTAGAGTTCAATTCTCAGAACCCCCGTGGTAAAAGGAGACTCTTACTTCCACATGTGTTGTATGGCCCCTGCCCTCATCAAAATAAGTAAATAGATGTAACAAAACACAGAGAGAGGCTGATTGCGTGTGTGTGTGTGTGTGTGTGTGTATGTGTGTGTGTAAAGAGGAAGTCCTATTATTCAGAATTAAACTACTTTTAAAATGTACTACTACTTAGCCAGGGTACATGGTAGTACACGCCTGTGAGTTTGACCCCAGCCTGGTCTACATAGTGAGTTCTAGGATGGCCAAGACCACATAATGGGGAGATACTGTCTCAAAACAACAACAAAACAAAATGAAAGGTGCGTCTACCTCCAATAAAATATCATTGTGTCTTGTGTATCTGATATGTAAATACTTGAGTAGGCATTTTCAGTCATTGCATACATTCCTTGTTGTCTCAGAGCCTTATTGGAGCTTCAGCAGCAGCACCCTGTCAGAGCAGAGTGTCTGGAAGTTTGCAGTCTCTGCAGCCCCTAGAAGGGACTGTCAGGGCTGCTATGGGAAAGGCCCTGAGAAGACCTGGCGTTCTTCAATAGAGAATAGTGGTGGTTGCTAGATAGGTTGATTGTGTACTTCAGGTATGGATTTGCTATGCTTTTCCTTATGGTAAAATACCAGCTGTTTAAGAAAGAAGGTGGTTGGGGCTGAAGAGTCATCTCAGCCATTAAGAACACTTGTTGCTCTTCCATAGGTTCTAGGTTAATTCCCAGCACCAAGTTGGCAGTTCACATATATCTGTAACTCCAGTTCCAGGGGATCTGACACTGTCTTCTGTCTGCTGTAGGCACCAGGCATGCACATGGTACACAGGCATATATGTAGGCAAAACACCCACTGTCTTGTTTTTGAGACAGACTCTCTCTACAGTCCTGGCTGACCTAGAACTCACTATGCAGTCCCGGCTAATCTTTTTTTTTTTTTTATTATGTATACAATATTCTGTCTGTGTGTATGTCTGCAGGCCAGAAGAGGGCACCAGACCTCATTACAGATGGTTGTGAGCCACCATGTGGTTGCCGGGAATTGAACTCAGGACCTTTGGAAGAGCAGGCAATGCTCTTAACCACTGAGCCACCTCTCCAGCCCCCGGCTAATCTTGAACATAGAGAGATCTGCCTGCCTCTTCCAGTGCTGGGATTGAAGGTGTGCGCCACTACACCTGGCTAAATAATTAAGGTGTTTTAATTTCTCCATTTTACAAATATAAAGAATGTGTTAGGCCAGGTGTGGTAGCACACACCTTTAATCCCAGTACTCTGGAGGCAGAAGCAGGTGAATCTTTGTGAGTTCAAGACCTCCCAGATCCAGGGTTTTATATTGAACTTTTACAACATACTAAACACAGTAGTAACTAAGTGGCATGCATGCTTATATGTGCACATGCATAAATAGGCTGTATATTAATAGCTAAATGCCTGTAATCTCGGTGCTCCCTGGAGTGAAGAGGCAGAAGGACGTTGTAAGTCATTATCTGCTACATAACAAATTCAGGGACAGCCCAGGCTGCATGAACCCTGTCTTAAACAACAAAGAGGGCTGGGCGATGGTGGCATACTCAGGAGGCAGAGGCAGGTGGATTGCTGTGAGTTTGAGGCCAACCTGATCTACAAGAGCTAGTTTCCAGGACAGGCTCCAAAGCTACAGAGAAACCCTGACTTGAAAAACAAAACAAAACAGAAAAAATCAAACAAACAAAAAACCCCAAAAAACAACAACAGAAAGGTCTGAATGTGTGCTACTTGATTTTACTTTAAAAATTTCACTTCGAGACTGGGCATGGTGGTATATGACTTTTATTAATTTCAGCACACTGAGATTGGCAGATCTCTGTGAGTTCAAGGCATGCCTCATTTATTTATTTTTCTTTTAAATATTTATTTATTATGTGTACAATATTCTGTCTGTGTGTATGTCTGCAGGCCAGAAGAGGGCACCAGACCTCATTATAGATGGTTGTGAGCCACCATGTGGTTGCTGGGAATTGAACTCAGGACCTTCGGAAGAGCAGGCAATGCTCTTAACCACTGAGCCATCTCTCCAGCCTCCAGCCTGCCTCATTTATATAGTGAGTTCCAGAGCTATGTGGGAAGACTTTATCTTAAGACAATTTTTTTCATCTATCAAAGAATTCCATTTTAACAAATGACATTAGCATATTAAGTTTAATGTAAGGAAGCCACTTTCACATTGCAAAATAGCTTCCTCTTTTAAGTGACGAGTGGTTATTGGCTTTAGCCTGGGATCTAATTCCTTAAATCATCCCCTTGCTTTACACATGGCCACTTACCAAGGTATGCCCTTCATCTGTTCTTGTAGGTGACCCTTCGATCATGGAGCAGTTACAAATGGGGAGGACTGCTGTGACCCTCGAATAAACAAGTCATTTGTGAATGAGAAAGATGTCTTTTTGAAGAGAAAATTAGGGTTATCCTCTATGTCTAAGATTCATTTTTTAGTGTGTGTATGTGTGTGTGTGTGTGTGTGTGTGAGAGAGAGAGAGAGAGAGAGAGAGAGAGAGAGAGAGAGAGAGAGAGAAACTGTGTGTGAGAGAGATGCCCCTCTTTTTTTAAACTAAAATTTGGTATTTATTTCCTACTGAATTGATCTTATTTTATTATTGCAGATCTGAAGTAATTTTTGAAATTTTAAACAAAGTCTTGATAAATATGCATTCTCTGTGTAGTTAAGGATGACCTTGAACTTCTGACTCTCCTCCCAATACTTGAACAGTATTGGGATTGCTGGTGTGCACTGCCACACTGGGTTTTTATATGGTGCTGGGGCCTTTGTGCATGCTGTCTTTAGTGAGCAACATTCCCAATTCCTGGCTCTTTTCATATTATCTCTGTCTCCCCAGTTTCTGTAATTACCCTTCCTCAGAGTTCTTTACCAAGTAACTGTTTTTTTCTTTCTTTAGATCACAGATTCTGCTGGCCATATTCTGTATGCCAAAGAGGATGCTACTAAGGGGAAGTTTGCCTTTACCACGGAAGATTATGACATGTTTGAAGTGTGTTTTGAGAGCAAAGGTAAGTGATCACAATGTCTTCCCTGCATTAAGCCTCCTCTCCCGCTCTGCAGAGCTACTTGCTGTAGTGAGCACTTGATTTCCGGCTTCATTTGGTTCTTGTTTATTCTGACGCAGAGCCTTGTAGCCTCAGTGTGGGTTCATCATCTACAGATTGCTCTGTAGCAGATGCTGGTAATGGTGGAGGCTGGCCTGTGTAGTGGTGAGGTCCTCTGAAGCTGGAGAGGACTCAATTATTTTCCACTTAGTTTTGCTTTGAGCCTAAATCTTCTGTACCAAAATCTGGAAAAGGAAAAAAAATAGATTATCTGTTTGCCAGGCAAATGCAGAGAGAGCGAGAGAGATCTATCTTTCAAAGGAAACAGAATATCTATTCTAATAAGAAATTGTATAGTTTATACTCAGATCAGCCAAAGACCCATGGTTTTGTGGTTTTAACTGGACTTGGAAAATGCTAATGCTGTATGCTGTGGCACACAGAAATGAAAGACTTTGGTAGACAGAGAACAAGAACCAGGTATAGTAACTTGCACCTACAATCCCAGCACTCAGGAAACTCAGGCCAAAGGATTGCTGTGAGTTTGAGGCTATCCTGGGCTACAGTGTAAGAGCATCTTCAAAAATATTTTTTAAAAAAAATCACTTGGTGGTAGTGGCGCGTGCCTTTAATCCCAACACTTGAAAAGCAGAGATAGGTGGATCTCTGTGAGTTCGAGGCCTGCCTGGTCTGCAGAGTGAGTGCCAGGACAGGCTCCAAAGCTACAAAGAAACCTGCCCGTCTCAAATATATATATAATTTCAAAAAAGACAGGAGAAGCCGGGCGGTGGTGGCGCACGCCTTTAATCCCAGCACTCGGGAGGCAGAGGTAGGCGGATCTCTGTGAGTTCGAGACCAGCCTGGTCTACAGAGCTAGTTCCAGGACAGGCTCCAAGCCACAGAGAAACACTGTCTCGAAAAAACAAAAAACAAACAAACAAACAAAAAGACAGGAGAGAAAAGGTGGAATTTTGTTGTTTGTTTTTTTGCCATAGTGGAGATTGCATTTGCTGTGTCACAGAAATACATTCCTAGTCCAAGAAGGAGGGGATCTGATCACTTAGACAAGCAGAACTGAGACCTATTTAAGTTTACTTCACCGTGTGGCTCAGGCTGGTCTTGAACTCCCAGTGGTCTTCTGCCTTAGGTTCCTGAGTGCTGGCATGACAAGTGTGTGCCACCATCCCTGCCGCCTCCCCCAATGTTAGGAGTGGAACTCAGGGCCTTGGATGCGATGCCAACGGCAAGTTCTCTACCACTGAACTTAGTTGGCTTTCTCCTGCTCTGATAAAATGCTAACCAAAATCACCTGAGGAGGAAAGAGTTTTTTTCACTCACAGCTGAAGGGAAGTCAGGGCAGGAGCTGATGCAGTGGCCGTGAAGGAACATTGCTCACTGGCTTGCTTTCCGTGACCTGTGTAGCCTGCTTTCTTATACACCTAGCCCAGGGTGGTATCACCCACAGTGCGCCCTCACACATCAGTTGTTAACCAAGAAAATGCCCCACAGACAATCTGATGAGGTTTCTTTTCCCAAGTGAATTGTGACTGTGTCAAGATGACAAAACACTAACCAGGGTTTGTTTGTTTGTTTGTAGATTTTATTTTTTGTGTATGTGTACCACATGCAGAGAAGGTCAGAAGAGGTCTGGAATTTTGAGTTAAGGATGGTTGTAAAATACCATCTGGGTGCTGGGAACCAAACCTAGGTCCTGTGCAAGAGCAGCAAGTTTAACTGCTGACCCATCAATTCTCCCTGCCCCTTATCCTTCTAAAGGAGGACAGAAAACAAATCTGTACCCCATCTGGACATTGTCGTTCCCAGTAGTACAGATGGAATTGGGCAAAGAGGCTGCCTTGATTGTTAATGAGAAAGTACCCATTGTTGTCTTAGTTTGTTTTGAGTTTGGGTTTTTTAATGTCTTAAATTTTTTTTGGTATGTATGTATGGTGTGTGTTTGTGTGTGTGCTGTATGTGTACATGCACACCTCCGAGTGTTTGTATGTGTGAGTGCAGGCACTTGCATACTAAAGCACATATGTGGTCAGAGGACAGCTTTTCAGATCTTGGTCCTCGCCTGAGTAGAGCAGGCTAGTAGTGACTTGTGTGAGCCTTCAGTCTCATGCCATAGGAGCACTGGAATTACAGACATGCACTACCATGCCTGGATCTTACGTGATTCTGGGAGTTGAACTCAGATCCTCATGGTTTGCACAGCATCTCTCACTCTGCCTTTCATCTCACCTGTGTGGTCTTCTTCTGCTTGCAAGCTCATCTCCCTAGTCTGTCGAAAGGTTGTTTTTTAATGTCTTTTAAACATACTCAGCCATGCATGTTTGGCTTATGTTTATAATCCCAGCACTTGGGAAGTGAACACAGGAGAATCAGAAGGTCACAGTCAGACTTAGTAACTATGTTCTGAGTTCTAGACTAGCCTGGGCTACATGAGACCCTGTGTTAAAGTGGGGAGGGTGCTAGGGAAATGGCTTATTGGTTGAAAATGTTTGTCACTCTCCCAGAGGAACTGAGTTCAGTTCCTAGCACCCAGGTTGGGTGGTTCAGGACCACTTGTAACTCCAGCTCCAGAGGATCTGACACCCTCTTCTGGCTTATACAGATATATCTGCACATCACACCCCCACCCCCACCTATGGTTAAAATACAAAACACTTTAAAAGTTTAAATCCAGGGGCTGGAGAAATGGCTCAGTGGTTAAGAGCATTGCCTGCTCTTCCAGAGGTCCTGAGTTCAGTTCCCGGCAACCACATGGTGGCTCACAACCATCTGTAATGAGGTCTGGTGCCCTCTTCT
>NC_022009.1:23179019-23188004 GCF_000317375.1 Microtus ochrogaster | reverse complement strand
CTTGTAGACCAGGCTGGCCTCGAACTCACAGAGATCCGCCTGCCTCTGCCTCCCGAGTGCTGGGATTAAAGGCGTGTGCCACCACTGCCTGGCTTTCCCATTTTTTTTTTATTAAATTTTTTTTAATTAAAAATTTTCGCCTCCTCCCCGCCTCCCTTTTCCCTCCCCCCCTTATTAACTCTTATAACTTATATTAGCCCATAATTCTTGTCTGTGTTAGCCACTGGCGAGGCAGTCACATCTTGCTTGCTCTGTGGGTGATGACTGCAGACTGAAACTTCCCTCTTCCCAGAATTCCCTTGCCCTGCCTCCACTTCCTGCCTGGCTACTGGCCAATCAGCGTTTATTTAAAATACAAGTGACAGGGTACAGACCATTGTCTCAGCAGTATAGTCTCAGTAGTGTAGTTCTAGCTTCCAGTGAGCATTCCATCAGTTTGAGTTGACTTTAGCCAGTTTTAGAAAATGTCTGTTTCCCAGGCAGCAAAGGATATAGTAACATTCTCTATGGCTAATGACATCAAGAGACCCATTGCTCTAAATGGCACTGGATTGTCTAAGGTTTCTAATTTCATGCAAATAGTTTTTCTTTTGTTGTTGTTGTCGTTGCGTAGTCCCCCAGACAGGGTTTCTCTGTGTAGGCTGTCCTGGAACTTGCTCTGTACACTAGGCTGGCCACCTGCTTCTGCCTCCCAAGTACAGGGATTAAAAATGTGTGCCACCACTGCCTGGCTTCATGCAGGCAGATTTTAATTCTATAACTAGGTGAAATCCAGGAAATTGTAAGCAGTTTTCTGGGGTTTTGAGTCTTTTTCCTTCTCCTGCTTAGTGTCTTAAGATCTGCTAAATCAAATTAACTTTCTACTGTGTATGCTACATTGCTTGGATGGACATTCCCTTCCAAGAAACATCCTGAGGGTTATACTCAGACGATACATTTGGCTTTTTTTCTTTTTTTTTTTTGAGCTTTTGTAGCTCTCAGAGGCTTAATGGGGATGTCCCTAAAATTTTCTTTTAGCCTGTTAAAATAGGCCTAGGCCCTACTTTTGTCAAAATGTTTGAATCAAAGAAGAATATTAAATAAGGCCTATATTTTCAATGCTGAAGTTTGTTTTAAGTAATCTAAATTTAGTATACCCTGTAACCCTAGGAGACCTTGAGTGTCTCTCAGAATTTAGCAGAGCGTATAAATGGTGCTCACTCCTTGCTGACCTGTGCACCACTCGGTTTCATGCTGCTGTGACTTGAGCATCTTAGTGCAGGAAGGTTGTGCTTTCTTTGACTAGTCTGCCCTCGGTAGCAGTTGCAGTCTTTTGTGTCCTGCTCGGGGCTGTTTGCCAGCAGCATGTCCTGCTTGGTCCTCGGCGCCCTGCACAGATGGAAGCTTTGTCTGCAGTGTTGGTGATGTTAGTCCAGGCCAGGACTTTGCTGCTGCAGGGTGGCAGAGAGTTGTGACTGTTTCCTTCTATTGAGAAGATGGGGTTAGGGAGAGGGAGGGTGGACGGGTGATTTCCCAGAATTTTAAGTATTCTGCACAATGAGTCTTTTGATTTCTTTCTTAGGAACAGGGCGGATACCTGACCAACTCGTGATTCTAGACATGAAGCATGGAGTAGAGGCGAAAAATTATGAAGAGGTATGTACTGCTCCAGCCGGGGCTGTGAGGTGCTGTACCTGATCAGGCCAGAAGGCGTGGTTTTCTCAGCAGTCATGTGACAACCAGCTACAGGCTTAGTGATACAAAAGGTTGTAGTAACAGACTTGAACAATAATTCTCGCTGTGATTATAGCCAGTGGACTGAACCGTCTGTCTGTACAGCTGCTATGTTGGTGTGGTAAAGAGTTCAGTCATGCCATTAGCATTCTAGGGGCAGGAAATGCACAATTTTTTAAAACTAGAATTTAGTCAAAAGTTTAAAAAAAATTTTAAATTCCCCTGCCCCCAATACCATAGGTAGGTATAGATCTTAGGGCATAGATTCAATGTCATTTAATCTTGAATAGCTATACTGGTTTTGAGAAATAGTAGTAGTCAAAAGAAAAAAAAAAAACAACCAAACTTCTAGTTTAAGTAATTCCAGACTTACAGAAGAGGCAGGGTGGTACAAAAAGCTACAAGAGAGGAGCTGCTGTCATGAGTAGAAATTTGAAGGAGGCCCTTGTGTGCACCCATGTGATCCTAGCACTTGGGGGACAGAGGTATGAAGACCACCACAGTTTAAGGCCAGCCTTGGCTACCTGGCAAGTTCTAGGTCAACCTGGGTTATATAACAAGACTCTGTCTCAAAAAAAGAAAAGAAAAGAAAGACAGCAGTTTTATTTTGGCAGGAAATACTGTAGAATAATAGAATAATAATGGATGTTTTGGGGTGTCCTAAAGAAAAGTTGCTTAAAGTGATTTTGAAGAATTTTTAGGAATGGTGAACAGACATTGCTCTGGCGAACTTTGGAAGGAAATGCCTGGCTGTTTGCACATCATGTAGTATAGCATGTTGATCATAAGTCCATGGAGCTTTCCTCCTCTGTTAACTGAGTGAAACCAGAGTTACTTAGAAGTAGTAGATAGAACCAGCAGGCTGCAGTAATGAGTAGGAGACAGCTCCCAGTAGAGACTAAATCGTTGTATCTCCAGGCTCACTTAATTAAAAGAATAAAGTAGGAGAGCCTGTGTTTGATGTTTAAAAGTGATCTTTAGTCTTCAAGATTCTGAGGAATCATGATTGTATTGAAATAAGGTAACATATTTAAACTGCTATTATGAAATATTAAACACTAAGAAAATTATGGCATTTTGTTTTGTTTTTTTTGAGACAGGGTTTCTCTGTGTAACTCTGCCCATCCTGGAACTCACTCTGTACAGGGGGCTGGCCTCAAACTCAGAGATCTGCCTGCTTCTGCCTCTTGAGTACTGGTACTAAAGGTGTGCACCACCACCAAAATATGGCTGTTTTTACATATTTTTTTATTCTTTGAGAAATTCATATATGTACATAATGTATTTTGACCACATCCACCCCTGCTTTCCTTACTGTCCCCCCCCCCAGGCCTTCCCAAATATGCTTTTTGTTTATTTGTTTTGCTTTTGTTTTTTCGAGACAGGATTTTTCTGTGTAGCTTTGGAACCTGTCCTGGAACACACCCTGTAGACTAGTCTGACCTTGAACTCACACAGATCCGCCTGCCTCTGCCCCTGAGTGCTGGCATTAAAGGCGAGCACCACTACCACCTGGCCCAAATGTGTCTTTTAAATTCATGTCTTTGTTTTTTTGGTTTTTCAAGACACTGTTTCTCTGCTTTGGCTATCCTAGAACTCCCTCTGTAGACTAGTCTTGCCTCCAACTCAGAGATCTGCCTGTCTCTGCCTCCCAGGTGCTGGGATTAAAGGTTTGTGTCCCCACATCTGGCTTATGTCTTCTTTCTAGCCTGCTGAGCCTAGTTAGTGCTGTCCATATGCACATGGGTGTGGGACATGAGCAACCTAACAGTGGCCCCATTCCCAAAGAACAATGACTCCCCTGTCTCTGCTAGCAGCCAGTAACAGTCTTTAGCTCCTCAGCTAGGTTGGGGACTCCTGAGCCCTTGGCTTGGTCTTGTTCAGCTTCTTGCACAGCTGCTGTGAGTTCTTTGCGTGAGCAAGACCATGTCATATGTAGAAGACAGCATTTCCCAGCACTCCTCCCTGTGTTCTAGAGCTTGTATTCTTTCTGTCCCTCTTCCACGATGTTTCGGAGTCTTGGAGGGGTTGACAGGACAGCTCTGAATTACAAGAGCAGGTGCAGTGTTTTCAGTGCACCGTTACTGCTGCTATTTCCACCCATAGATTGTTCTCTGAAGCATCCATTGTTTCCTACTGTATAACTGTTGTATCTTTGTCCTATCATTAAGGCACATATGTATTAAATAGCAGGGTACCAGAAGCCCTACTAAGACATATCATATTCTCCCCAAAACACTTGGCATTACTGTGCCTTTATAAAAAGAATGGTATGGGTACTACTACCATACCACGTACTGCAGGAGTTATTCCTGTAATTCCTGACATTTCCAGTCTCTTTATGTGTTACACTGGAAAAAGGAGTTTTATCTTTTTTGGCCCCCTGCTTTATATAAAAGGGGAATCCCTAGCGGAAAGGAACTACATCGCTTCCCTTGCCTGCTTCCTGCTTTGGATGTCTGGCATGTCCTAAGCTTTTTACGCACATGATTACCACACAGCTCTAAGCTTCTGCTTCCTAACCACAAACTCTTCCCTATCGCTGTCTTTAATGACTTCCCCTCTCCCAGCTCTCAACAGCAGAACAAATTGAGGCAAAAGCAGGGTAGCTATGACAGGCCAAAATCAGTCCTTTTTTGAGTCTATGGCTAGGCTACTAGACTTCTTGGACCTTGCGTAGCAATAGCCATGACTTATCCTGGGCTAATAATGCCTGTGGTGAAAGAAAGATAACAGAAGCATTTTGTTCCCTAGGTAATTGATGGAGAGCACTGAGCTTATTTAAAGTTTTTCAGATTTATTTATTATTATGTATACAGTGTTCTGTCTGCATGTATGCCTGCAGGCCAGAAAACGGCACCAGTTCTCATTATAGATGGCTGTGAGCCAATTGAACTCAGGACCTCTGGAAGAGCAGCCAGTGCTCTTAACCCCTGAGCCATCTCTCCAGCCCAGAATTTTTGAGACATTTAATTTTAAGCCTTGAAGACCCTTTATCCCTAAAGGAGTTGAATCATTTGGCATCAGAAAGGCAACATATTTCATTTTCTTACATCCAGCATCTCAATATGGACTCTGAATGTGTCCTGAGACCCTGTATTGTCCTGTAAAATTCAGACAGCCTCACCATGTAGCCTAGGTTGGCCTGGAACTCACTATGTAGCCACAGGCTGAGCTCAAACTGTCAATCCCTTTAGTCTCATATTTGATACTAGGACTGCCAGACTGTATCACCAAAGTGGCCTCCAAGTTCTCCCTAATCTCTCAGTCCCTACCTATTACAGGGTCCTCTTGACTCCAGCCTAGGGGCTGGGCTGCCCTTCCCCCAGCTGCTCTTTCCTATAGAATCCAGACATTTTGGTTACCTTGTCCATTTGTCTACTCTTTGTGCCTCCTGGCTCCTGCACCTCTCCCCTGTTTCTTCCCCCTTCCTCACGTGGCCCAGCTCAGCCTGGACTCTCCCCATTGTGTCTGACTCTGGCTATGCCCTTGCACATATCCATAATAAACTTTCTCATCCTTTATACCTAGGAGCAGTCATGTCCTTGCCTTCTTTTTTATTTCTTTTTTGCATTCATCTGGTGCCAAAGGCAGTTCTTCATAAAGAAGGAGCCATGCGTGAGAACTCCCTTAACCTTTCTTGATGTGGATGGCTACATTTTCAACATGAGGAAGTCCTGTGTTAGCTAGGTTCTGTGAGTCTGTCATTCTATCAGTAGACACTCCAGAACACAGTCGGGGCCACAGCGGAAGACTTCCCAAGTGTTCTGGTTCTCTGAATGCTGGCAGGAAAGAGGAATTCTGCTTCTGTACACCACTTCCACAGACTCCTAAGTTAAAGAACAGGACGTGAGTAAGGCCCCTGAAACGTGGTTGATCAGCATGTGAGTTTTAGTTTCTTCCCCTACCCATCCTGGAGACTACCAAATGATCACAACAGAAATAAATAAGGGCCTTCAGATTTCCTGCTGCGATTGAACTTATTATCTGAACTTGACGTTGATAGCCGCTGGCCTTGTGAGCGACTGTGACCATGGCTTATGATCCATGTGCCTCCCCTGGTGCCAGATTAGTCCTTGGATCTTGTTCTTTAGCTTTACCTTTTGTTAACCTAGATTTATTGCTTTGTCTTTGGAGCTTTGAGAGCTGGTTTGTGTTTTTGAGGTGGAACATAGAGGTAGCAAATTAACTTGACTGAATTTGCCTTATGGGTCTTGAAGTTGCATTTATTTGTTCTGCTTATTTTTGAGTGTTAAGTTTTTTTCTCAGTGCCATTGTAGATAAATCTGTGATCTCTGTGGAGTCACGTCATGATCAGGGTTGCGGATCTGGATGCAATTTAGGAAGAGTTTAATTTATTAATGCTCTGAAGGTACGTAAACAGGAAAAAAGCCACGTGGCTTTTAGTTTTTTCTAAGCAATGTGGACTAGTCATGTTAAAGTGGTAGATATTATGGGATGGAGGATTTATTCTGGGCAAGTGGGCTTTATGAAAAAAGATGCAGAGTGATCGTGGCACACAGAGCGCTTGCTTAAGAGGACTGTAATGCTTGAGAAAGCTGGCTCCTTTGAGGCCAGTGCTGTGTAGGTGGTTTCCTTGTATTCAAGCTTGAGATACAGTTAAGACAATAACGTGTCAATATGTCAGTATATGCGTGTTCATTGTGCTAGCCGTAGCTTTAGGCCTAAGGAAAAGAAGCTTTCATGGACAGCAGTGACTGAAGGAGTCCTCATGATTACCCCGTGCAGATAAGTAGGACTGGGTAGAATGAGAATGTATGCTTCTGAACTACAGAAGGAATATTCTTGGGTTTATGGCAGTTTTGATGCTAAGTAAATGCCCTAGCCTAGTTAGAGATTCAAGAGACCATGGTGCTGCTGATCTTAATCTGCCACCAAAAGGGCTGACTATGGAATGTTAAGTTTTCTCCTCATAAAATGTGTACCCTGTTCCTCTAATACTGATTATTTAATGGCTTCATGCGACATCTCAGGAGAGTGGCACCCCCTAGTGGAATATTTGTGTTACCCATTGCCATGGCCTGCCTTTTTCAAGCTCGGGGTAAAATGCCTTATTTCCAGCCTTAGAAGAAAAAGTAGTTAGAATATTAGTCTGTCTTCAAGGAACATATAACCTGATATATGTCTTCAAGAAACCTGGAGCATTAAGTCAGACATTTAGACAAGCAGAACAACAGTTGAGGGTGGTGGTAGATTTTTATTTTCTTTTAAACAAGCATTCATTTTCCTTGTTTGCAAGGCTAGGGATCCATGGCTTCATGAATGCTAGTCAAGCACTCTGCCAGTCAAGCTATAGCCCAGCCTTGAGATGTCTTTCTTTAGATTTGAACTGACTTGTGTATAAAGTCTTGATGTACTTACTCCTGGGCAAGTGAAGGAGGTCTCCTGGAGAATGCCCTCAGAATTTCTTTTAAAGGTTTACTCTTTTATCTACAAACATGAGAATAGTAGCAATGGGAAAACTGGAAAGGTTCTCAAACTTTCTTAGTCTGGAAAACTTAACCAGACCCCTCTGACCTAGTGTAATTGTTCACCTTTTGGGGGAGGGCACTCTTAAATATCTGTCTGTCTGTCTATCTGTCTGTCTTAGGTAGGGTCTTGTACAGCCCAGGCTCACCTCAAACTTATTGTGTAGTACGCAAAGAGCCTCTGAGCCTCTTGCTTTACCTCCCGAGTACTGGGGTCACTAGTGTGTATCTCCACACCAAGATGATTGTGTCTGCATGCATGCGTGTTTGGGGACAACGTCTCATTCTGTAACTGGGCCTGGCCTCAAATTCACAACAGTTCTCCAGCCTTGGCACCCTGGGTACTAGGTTATATGTTACACACCTGCTCTTACTTCACTTTTGATTCAGGAGCATTCTACTGTAGAAGCTGATTTTCTTCATCAGATTTCTAGAACTTACAGAATGAATAATATACTCCGATAGACTGGGTCTCGTCTCAGTTCCACCAAGCTGTGAGACCTTGAAAAGTTATTCAGTGTCTCTGAGTCTTAGTTTCTTTGCTAAAAATGTAGGATACTAATACTTTCCATGATTAAAAGATACAGTAAAATATAAAATACCCCATTCTGAACATGTGTTAATAGGGCTAATTAGTCATGCTGCTTTTTTCACCCCCAGCTTAGCTTAGGCTTTTCTCCCTCTTCCCTTCCTTCCCTCCCTCCTCCCCTCCCTCTTCCCACTTTCTTCCTCCTGTCCTTCCTTTCCTTTTTCTGGTACTGAGGACTGAACCTGGGCCTGGTGCATGTTAGACAAGTGCTCTACCGCTGGGCTGTAATATCCTTAGCCCTTATGTCACCTCGGTATTTTGAAATAGGAACTCACTAAATTGCTCAAGCTGGCTTTGTGCTCACTCAGTAGTCCAGGAGTCTCCTGCATCAGTTTCCCAAGTAGCTCCAGCCAGGCCTGGCTCTCGGCCTTACTTGTGAGCCTTTTATCTGCTGCTTTCTTATCCCCACCTCCAAGCATGCATGTGTTGGTGTGTGTAAAATACACCTTGTAGTTCAGCTTCTAGTATAGCTGATTACCTCTGTGTAGAGTGTGTCTCCTGTACATAACCCGCACCTTGCCATCGTTTGTTTTTAAATTGTTTACAAGGTAATGAATTTATGGCAGTTGTATACATATATACCATTGTACTTTGTTCATATTCTCTCCCTATCTCTTCCTGTCGTTCCTGAATGGCCTGTCCCAACAGATGGTTCCTCACGGGGGTTTAAGTTTACTGAGTTTTATTTTAATTTTATTTGTTTTTTTTTTAACTGAATCAGCAAGTTTTGTTCATATACTCATTCATGCACATATATACTTACATGTATTTTCTCTCTATCTCTTTTTTTTGGGGGGGGGGGGTTGAGACAAAGTTTCTCTGTGTAGCTTTGGAGTCTGTCCTGGAACTCACTCTGTAAATCAGGCTGGCCTTGAACTCATAGAGATCCACCTATCTCTGCCTCCCACAAGTTGGGATTAAAGACATGCACCAGTGTGAGAAAACACACTGATGTTTTCTCAATTTTAAATTAATATTAAAAGCAAAGTTGTTATTCAGCAAAAATGAGACTTTCTTTTTTTAAAAAAACATTTATTTATTCATTATGTATACAATATTCTGTCTGTGTGTATTTCTGCAGGCCAGAAGAGGGCACCAAACCTCATTGCAGATGGTTGTGAGCCACCATGTGGTTGCTGGGAATTGAACTCAGGACCTTTGGAAGAGCAGGCAATGCTCTTAACCACTGAGCCA
>NC_022009.1:23161251-23178299 GCF_000317375.1 Microtus ochrogaster | reverse complement strand
CTCTCGCTCTCTCTCTCTCTCTCTCTGTTCCTGCGCTCCTGATTCCCTTTCTTCTGTTTATTAAAGCTGAATATATCTTAATCCCAGCATTCAAGGCCTGCCTGGTCTACAGAGTGAGTTCCAGCACAGCCTGATTGGTTACACAGAGAAACCCGAAGAATGAAATGAATCCAAAGCTCTGATGCTTTTGAAAAGACCTTTTAGGTGGAAACAGCGAGCCGTAGAACCCTGCATAGTGTGTACTGTTAACAAATACATTTTATTTTGTGTGTTGGGATACACTTGCATATACATAAAAGTGTAAACACTGCATCTCTTCTTTCATGGTCTGAAAACCCGAGCACTAAGCTTATAACTGCAGCTGCCTCTGGAAGGGGATGTGGGGTCTCACAGGAGCTGAAGAGCTTCAGGGTGGACTCTGGATTTTTATTCTGTTTTTAGTAATTAAATTTTTAGCCGAGAGCATTTATGTATTGCTTATCCAGGTGAGAAAGAAATACTGCAAAGGTGGGGAATAGATGTAGTTTTCATAGGCCATCCTTGATAACGATGCTTTTTTTTCCTTTTAGTTTTAGGCCTTTGGCTATTGTCATCTGTCATATCAGAGTCTATCATCATATCAATATCTATCATATCTATTTATAAATTCTAGCTGGCAGAAGCACAACCACAGTTTCACTTCCAGTTCCTTTTTGCAAGTTTCTATTTGGGGACCCTTAAATAATTGATGTCTAAGAAGTTTCTTGCTGTTGCCTTTCTGTCACATGCAGGAAGCTCCAGATGAGGAAGCATAGAGCAGGAAAGATGTTAAACGGACTAAGTTTGGTTTATTATACATCTCATTGGTACCTTTCTCCCGGGGATTTTTGTTTGTTTAGTTTTGGGTTGTTTTGTTGTGGTTGTTTTGAGACAAGGTTTCACCTTGTAGCCCTGGCTGTCCTGGAACTCACTATTTAAACCAGGCTGAGATCCACCTGGTGCTGAGATTAAAGATGTCTGCCACTATACCCGACTTTCCTTGGGGAATTTTGTGCTCTGTAACTTTGTGTGAAATAAAACAGCAGATAAATACTGTAGGTTAATGACAATGCTGGGCCCTCAGCTAGGAAAGTATAAACACCGCATCTCTTCTATCGTGGTCTGGAAACCTGAGCACTGAGCTTATAACTGCAGCTGCCTCTGGAAGGGGATATGAGGTCTCACAGGAGCTGAAGAGCTTCAGGGGAGACTCTGGATTTTTATTCTGTTTTTAGTAATTAAATTTTTTAGCAGAGAACATTTAACTACTGGCTAAATCTTACACAGCTGCTAGACATTCTAAAAAGCGGCCAGCATTTTCCAATGTGAAGAGATAGCCATCCAGTGGAGGCTTAGGTGTCTCATTGTCAACTTAGCAGCACATTTTAAATGTATGCTACACATAAGCTCAGCTTTTCTATCCTTGCTTTAACAGATGGTTCCTGTTAAATTTTTAGATGATTATGCCAGGCAGTGGTGGCGCACGCCTTTAATCCCAGCACTCGGAAAGCAGAGACAGGCGGATCTCTGTGAGTTTGAGGGCAGCCTGGTCTACAAGAGCTAGTTCCAGGACAGTCAGGGCTGTTATACAGAGAAACCCTGTCTCACCCCCTCAAAAAAAATTTGATTATATTATTAATGTTTATCTTGTTCTGTACTCATTCAGCAAAGAATAGTTAAGTAAACTGGTGGATTGTTGCACACGTATAATCCTCGCACATTAGAGGTTGAGCTAGGATAAGTTAAGCCAGTGTAGGCCTCTTACCTGTGTCAGGAAGAAAATATATATAGATTAGAAAAGAAACCATGGAAATCACCCCTAAACCCTTCCGTTCTTTCCATATTTGTAGCATTTCGTAGACAGCACTCCAGAAGCTGGGGCAGGAGGATTGCTTTGAGTTTGCAGTCAGCCTGTGAGACTATCAAATAAATGAATACACAAGAAGTAAATGGTGAATGTAGGGAGGAGTTATCAAAAATTTCTTTTGTTTGGGAGAACGTGAGAGCCACCTTCATGTGTAAGATCTTGGAAAGCTCAGAATTTTATTCCTTTATTTATTCATTTTTGAGTCTTCTTACATAGCCCAGGCTAGCCTTGAACTCATGAGCTTTCTGCCTCAGCCATTGAGAGACTTGCAGTAGAAGGAGTTCAGGAATTTGGAATCAGCTGTGCAAAATGGCTGTAGTAAGACCTTCTTTTTAGGAAAGTTGGTTTGTTTGGGATGGTTGTTACAAATATATAGACATGCACACACACACACATAGCCAAGGCTGACTTCAAACTCACTGTGTAGCCAGCCTAAGACAACCTAAGTCTCCTGCCTCCACTTCTAGAGTGCACAGATTACTAGAGTGTGCTGCTATGCCTGGCCTTCCCCCCTGCCCATTAATGAAAAATAAAAAAAATACAGGAAATAATAACTGATAAGAAGCAAACATAAAGCACCTACATTTTTGCTTGTGTGATATGTGTTTCTATTTATTAATTTTCCATCCTTCACTCCTCACCCTACAGGAAGTCCTTGGAGATTTCTTTTGATAACTGGCTGTATCATTTTAGGAAGGAAGAAGAAAAAACTCGGGGTGATTTTTTGAGCAAATGTAGACTCTGTTCACTCTGCACTGTAGTCAAGCCCAGTGGTGTATGGCTTATATATGCAAAGCAGGATCCTGTTATTGTTTTGTGGACTTTTGTTTTTGTTTTGTTTTTTTTATTTTTTTAAGATTTATTTATTTATTATGTATGCAATATTCTGTCTGTGTGTATGCCTGCAGGCCAAAAGAGGGCACCAGACCTTATTGCAGATGGTCGTGAGCCACCATGTGGTTGCTGGGAATTGAACTCAGGACCTTTGGAAGAGCAGGCAATGCTCTTAACCCCTTGTTTTGTTTTTTGAGACAAGGTCTCACTGAGCCTTACTCACCCTTTCAGCTAGGCTGGCAAGCCATTGAGCGCCTCCGTCTGCATGTCTCCAACCTGCAGTGCAAAAGTCGAGTTTCAAGGATGCATCAGCATGCCCAGCCTTTTAAAAATGTGGGCTCAGGTACTCTGGCTTTCATAGCAAGTGATTTTCCTCACTGAGTCATTTATAGCTTCCTAGCCTTGTTTTTATTTATTTATTTGTTTGTTT
Organism: Microtus ochrogaster; assembly: GCF_000317375.1. NCBI lineage: Eukaryota > Metazoa > Chordata > Mammalia > Rodentia > Cricetidae > Microtus > Microtus ochrogaster. The sequence continues at coordinate 23,175,150 of NC_022009.1, read as the reverse complement.
GTTTGTTTGTTTGTTTGTTTATTTTTTCCGAGACAGGGTTTCTCTGTAGCTTTGGAGCCTGTCCTGGAACTAGCTCTTGTAGACCGGGCTGGCCTCAAACTCACAGAGATCCACCTGCCTCTGCCTCCCAAGTGCTGGGATTAAAAGCGTGCACCACCACCACCCGGCTCCTAGCCTTGTTTCAAAAAGTCTTTTTGTTGTTGTTGTTGTTGTTGTTGTTGTTGTTTTGTTTTCTGAGACAGGTTTCTCTGTAGCTTTGGAGCCTCTCCTGGAACTAGCTCTTGTAGACCAGGCTGGCCTCGAACTCACAGAGATCCGAGTGCTGGGATTAAAGGTGTGCACCACCACCGCCCGACTTAAAAAGTCTTTCTTTGTGCTCTAGGCTGACCTTGTCCTGGACACTTTCCTGCCTCTGCCTCCGGAATGGCAGGTTTACATGTACCACTACTTTACCTATCTTAAAGAAATCTTAATCAAAATTAAACATCTAAGGTGGAAAAAAATAGTTTGTGGAGATAGGTAGAAAGCCAAATTTTGAAGTACATTAGGATGATTGACAGAAGAAAATTTGAATGTGGTAAACTTCTAAAAAAGGCCGACAGTTCATACATGTGTATAATGTGTTCTAATCACATTCCCTCCCTTCTCTTGGCCTCCTTCCAACACTGGCCAACCCTTGTCCTACAAACCCTCCTACTTTGATGTCTTGTTTTGTTTTGTACTTGTTATTTGCTTGAGCAGCCTTTCAGGGAGTGCAGTCCTAATTCCAATCTTTTCCAGATTGCGAAGGTTGAGAAACTCAAACCACTGGAGGTGGAGCTCCGACGCCTGGAGGACCTTTCAGAATCAATCGTGAATGACTTTGCCTACATGAAGAAGCGGGAAGAGGAGATGCGGGACACCAATGGTGAGGGAGGATAGCGTTCATTTCTCAATGGGAGAACTGTAAAGGAGACAGGTCCTGTAACTCTCTGCTAGAAGTCTGGGAAAAGTGGAATATAACCTAGAGAAGAAAATTGCTTCTTTGGGGCTATTGCTACTAAGAAATGAATCAGCTGGCTAGGTTTTCAGAAGAATAAAATTTTCTTCTGTGATATGTAATGTCCATTTTCTCAGTTGGCTCGTAGCAGAGGATACCAATTTGTAATTTTTTTTTAAAGATTTATTTATTATATATACAACATTCCTTTTATGTATGCCTGCACACCATAATGGGGCACCAGGTCTCATTAGAGATGGCTGTGAGCCACCGTGTGGTTGCTGGAAATTGAACTCAGGAACTCTGGAAGAGCAGCCAGTGCTCTTAACCACTGAGCCATCTCTCCAGCCCCCATTTGCAAATTTTAACCATTTAAATGTGATTAGAAGCAAAACGGCACTGGAGCTAGAACGTAGAGCCTTGTGCATGCTAAGAAAGCCTTGTGCATCCCCACCACCCAGCCAGTGCTTTTCAACAGGGTCTTATTACGTAGTGCAGGCTGACCTGGAGCTCAAGACCTGGTCTTAACCTCCCAAGTACCGAGATCACGGGTGTATTACTACACTTGACTTTTTTTAATCGTTTGAACTCTGAGACTTAGGGACAGAATGAGGTTAATTAATTGTCTTCCCCCCTCCCCTCATTGTTTAGGCAACTGAGGCAACTTACTTCATTCCATTTATGATACTCTCTCTCTCTCTCTTTAGAGTCCACGAACACCCGAGTCCTGTACTTCAGCATCTTTTCCATGTTCTGCCTCATTGGACTGGCCACCTGGCAGGTCTTCTACCTGCGTCGCTTCTTCAAGGCCAAGAAGTTGATAGAGTAATGAGGCTCAGTCTTCAGTCCCCTGGTATCTCAGCCAGCAGAACATCGCTGGGACGTGCCTGGCCTACGTAGCTCAAGGCCATCTACTAACAGTATCACCCAGGCACAGTGGAGCTTTCTTGCCAGAACTGATTTCTTTTGGTGTGGGAGAATATGGGGCACCACCTACACCCAGCAAGTCAATGAGGACTTCTTTTTAATGTGGTAGGATTTGGACTGGTTTTTCAACAAGATTATTAAAGTCACCTATGGAAAAAACAAAACAAAAATAGGGGTTACGTAGATAATGCCAAAGCCAGCATTCGCCCTGGGTTCCCTCACGTGATCCGTTTGAGCTGTTTGCTTTTATTTCCCACTTGCTCATCGCCTTGATCTTCCGCTCTAGTTCTCCCCCTGTGTTTCTATGCCCGTGGTCAGCTTGTCTCATGCCAGTTGTCCTCTTCGGTATCCTTGTGAAAACACCGTGGACTTTCTTTTGGCCCTTAGGTGAAATGTTTACATAGCTTCTGGTGAGATCCTTCATAATTCTGTCTCCTAAAAGGGTCGTGGATGGGTCACATAAAAACATGAACTTTGAACTTTAGGTAATCTCTTCAAAGAAAATCTCAATTTTAGACATTAAAATGTTCGTGTTCAACTGCTTGAACTCCATGTGTGTGTTTTTAGTTCTGTCACGTGTAGATCCCAGTGATCATTTCAAGGTACTGCCCTACCTTCTCAGCTCTGGCTCCCTAGTCTGCTCGCCACTTCTGTACCTTTGTTACTGTGTTATGTAAATGGATCATGAAGAGTGTAACCTTTGGAGGTTGACTTCCCACTCAGTATAATCCCTGTGAAATGCCCCTCCAGGTTGTCGCATGTATTGCTAGTTGATTCCTTTTCGTTGCTGATCCTCCTCCAGGTTATGGATGGTAGGCATTGTGCTTAAAGGTCATTATGGGTGGGTTCGGGGATTTGGCCCTTAACTAGTAAGGCTCTTATGTGAATGCAAGTTTTCATCACTCTGGGATGAATGCCTAAGCCGGCATTTGCTCTGCTGTGTGGGAAGTAGTTCTTAAAAGAAACTTCCCTGCTCTGGTCTAGAGTGGCTATAGCATGTTACGTTTCCTCATTTTTATTAGTATTTCTTATCATTAGTGTTTTAACTTAGCCCCTTGAATAGGTACCTGTAATATTTCATTATGGTTTTAATTTGCATTTTCCTTTCATGTGCTAGTCATTTGCCATCCGTATGTCCTTGTCGGTGGAATGTCTGTTCATGGTTTTTGTCCATTTTCTACCTGGGTCACTTGTTCACGTTGCTGGTGAGTTTTGTGTAGGTCTTCTATCAGACGTGCGGTTGCTTGAATTTTTCACATAACTTCTACCAGGGAAAAATAACTACATTTTACCAGCCCTTCATGCATGGCCAGTCACTGACTCCTAATTCCTGTCCTTATATGTCCTTAATTTCTGTCCTCATCTCTAGAGAATTGGACAAACAGGGTTTAAATAGACATTTTAGGAGAGTCACAGAAAAGTAAATACTTGAAAATACTTGTAAAAGCAAAACCAAGGTTCACTTGTTGGGAGTATTAAGCACCTCAAGGCCAAGTCTAATGTACAAAAGAGATGTGGGGCTGGGAGTGTGCCCCGGTGGTCAGGTGCTTGCCTGACACACAGAAGGCTCTGGGCCTGATCCCAGCGCTAAGGGAAAGTAGCTCCAAATGTTTGTGAACAGGAAAAACACTCATTTGTCATCTGAGACCTTTCCCACTTCTCCCAGGACAGTAGGGAGGAGTTCTTTCTGTTATCTTTCTACCCTGCTTGTCTTAATTGCCCTGCTGAGAATTACAGGACTTAGGTTCATGTTACTTGCAGTAAAAAAAAGTGGACTATGGAAATTAGCAGAGAACACTGTTAGGTTGACCCGGATGCAGTATGAGGGTGAAAGGGAATGATTTATGTTGTTAAAGTCCAGGCTGTTCTGTTAAGGTTCCAGTTACTGTAAACTCCAGTCTTCTTTGTGGCATGAAGTGGTCTCTGGTACAATACTGCCATCTGCTGTTGTAAATGACAAGTCTTGCTCCTAAGAATTTAGAAGTTGAGTCCTCACCATAACAACAGATGTTCAGGAATCTGTAAAATTCATATATCAAATGATAGAGGAACAATTCAAGTAAGAAAAAATAAACAAAGTTTTGGGTCAGAATCCATCTGTAGACTTAAGTGCAAAACCGTAGCCTATGCCATTAGCCTAACAAGAGACTCCTATTTCTGACTTGTGCCTTTCCCCCTTTTAAGGAGCAATGAAAGCTACTCAGTTAGTTATGGTTTTCTGTTCTAAAAATGTCAAAGAAAGTAGGAGAGAGTAGAGTAAGTGTTTTGTCCATATTTTTTATTTCCAAGTACGGCTCTAACCTTAAGCCTTGTAGAACTGAAATTCTTTCAAGTCCTTTTCTTTGTTTTGATTCATGCCAAAAACAACCAACTTGGACATTATGTTTTCAGTTACAAAGTTAACTGAAAAGCATTTGCCTTTGACAACAGGCTAGCACAAAAGCATATCAGCTCTATAAACAGGTATGTTATCTGTTTCCCTCCATCTTCAATATTCAAAATAATCTGAGAATAATAGTTTCAACAAACCTTGTTATATCCCATTGTCATGAACCCCCATCAGAGCCATTCTTCTGTTTGTTAATGGAAAGAGGCATGTGAGATTTATACAGACTCACCTGTTGGAGATTTGTGTGTAAACTTTCACAAATAAAGGCTAGCAGAAACCACTTGAGGTGTACTTTACTGTTCCTCTTTAGTGCCTTCTTGTCTGGTTATCAATGATCCCTCTCTGTTTCTGCTTTGTACAGTACAGTAAATGAAACGTGATGGATTAAAGAAGTACAGTTCTTAGTTTACTCAGGTGGGTGAAGTTTATAGTGAACTAGTAAGCCCTTACATACATGCATTCCTTGTGTGTTGTCAAAGGGGACAGGCAGGCCTGTAAACGGGAATTTGTTTCTCCAGTCCCCCCTTGTTTCTGTTCCGGAAGTACCCCTCTCAGTTTAGACTCTGCAGTGCTTTGTTTGTTCATTTTTGGCCTATCTGGGTAAATTGCACCTCAGACAACAAAGCAATTTTTCTTCCCCTTTCACTTTTTAACATTTTCATGAATATTCCTTTTTAAATTTTTATTTATCTTTATGCGTATGGGTGTTTTGCCTGCATGTGTGTCTGTGCATACCTGGGGAAGCTGAAAGCCAGTAGAGGACGTCAGATCCCCTGGGACTGGAGTTACAGACAGGTGTGAGCTGCCATGGGAATCAAACCTGAGTCCCCTGGAAAAGCAGCAAGTACTCTTAACTACTGAGCCATCTCTCCATCTCCCCCTGAATCTTTTTCCTAAAAGCCAACATGAAGTGATCTGGCCACACATACATACAATTAATTAGTAAATCCATAGTCTACTGTAAGTCCATTTTAAATGGTGCTTCCCAATATTTGAGGATTTTTTTTTTCTTTTTTTGAAACAGAATCTCTGTATAGGCCAGGCTGGCCATAAACTCATAGCAGTCCCCGTGCCTCAGTCTTCCAGGTACTGCGATTGCAAGAATGAACCACTATGCCTGACCAAGTGTATTTTACCATCAAAGATTGTGGAAGCTGCAGAGATAGCTCAGTCAGCAAAGGGCATGGCCTGGGTTTGATTCCTAGCACTGATGTAAGAGGCTGGTCAAGTGCTTATAAGAGGTGGCCTGAGATTATGATCCCAGTACTGAGAAGCGGAGGAGACAGGTGGATCCTGGTGGCTCCCTGGTCTGTCATCGTAGTCTAGTCATTGAGCTTTAGGTCCTGATGAGAGACCATGTCTAAAAACCAGATGGATGGTCCTGAGGAGTGGCACATATGGTTGACCTCTCGCCTCTCTGTACATATACCCAGCATACACACCAAAGTGTTTCTCAGTGAGGTTTTAGGGAGCATATTGAGTCCAGCAAAACTTAGAAATGAGCAATGGCTTCGTGCTGAAGAGCACTTCTGCTCTTGCAGGAGACCCTGGTTTGGTTCCCAGCATCCACATAGTAATTCTAGTTCCAGAAATGCCCTCTTCTGACCCAGATACACACACTGCACATGCATGTACGCACATGGAGCAGAACACCCAAACACATGAAATAAAGTCTTTTCAGAAACTTAGAAATGAATTTGTTTCAAGAAAATCACTCATTTATTATATTTAATATATACTTTATAAATTACTCTGGTGATGTCCCATATATGAGCCATATACATAATTTAAATTTTTATATCTGGGTGGTGGTGGGTAGGTGGGTTTGAGGCCAGCCTGGTCTGCAAAGAGAGTTCCAGGACAGCCAGGAACACAGAGGAACCTGTTTTGAAAAAGAAAACAAAAGGCCTGGCAGGGGTGGTGGTGCAAGCCTTTAATCCCAACACTCTGGGGCGTCGCAGATGAGCTCTTGTGTCCGCTGAGCTCTTGTGGCCGGTGGCCGTGTTAGCGGGCCCCTGCAACAAAGCGTTTGGCGAGATGTCTCATACCATTTTGCTGGTACAGCCTACCAAGAGGCCAGAATGAGTGCATGGAAGGTGTTTGTAAGATGTATGAAGAACATCTGAAAAGAATGAATCCCAACAGCCCCTCCATCATATACGATATCAGTCAGTTGTTTGATTTTATTGACAGTCTGGCAGATCTCAGCTGTCTTGTTTTACCGAGCTGATACACAGACGTATGAGCCTTATAACAAAGTCGGGATCAAAGAGAAGATCTACGTACAAAAAAATGCAAATGGTCTGTTTTGACCGAAAGTCTTTAACTGATGAGCATTTATGAATATTCACCGATAATTAGTTTTAGGCTGGGACTGACACCTGTAGTCCTAGCACTTAAGAGGCCGAAGCAAGAAGCATACAGTGAATTTGAGGCTAGCCTGTGATACATAGTTTCAGGCCAGCTTGGGCTACAACATGAAAGCATTGTCTCAAAAAATTAAAATTAGTTTCAGTTCAATCCAATAAAATAAACTCAGCATGAACTTTCTATACACTCTCAAGATGCAAAAGGACAATCTGTTCATTAAACTCAAGATATGTAGGCTTTATAAATAAAGCCATTCACAGTTTTGGGCAGTCAAGTTAAAGAAAGCTACATTCCTGCTTCAGCAAGACTTAATTTTTTGGGGGCTGGAGAGATGGCTCAGTGGTTAAGAGCATTGCCTGCTCTTCCAAAGGTCCTGAGTTCAATTCCCGGCAACCACATGGTGGCTCACAACCATCTGTAATGAGGTCTGGTGCCCTCTTCTGGCCTGCAGACATACACACAGACAGAATATTGTATGCATAATAAATAAATAAATAAATAAATAAATATTTAAAAAAAAAAGACTTAATTTTTTGGAATGAAAGTTAACACTTCTGATTATAAGTAATCTAATCCCCCCCTATTATTTTAGCCCAAATATATACCAACTTTCTGTTCTGTTAAACATAGTTTAGCTAAAATCTACTGTACCCAGATAAATAAGAAGCACTATTCTCAAAGTGCCTTCTAACCACTAGTAACACTTTCCTTTGGATATGCCTCTGAGAAACCTTCACACACCCAACAAGTTCGGCTTGGACCTATGTCTCCTAAATGACTTTCTGGAACCTTGGACTTGTAAAAGCACTTACACAAAATTGTTATAGCCTGTTTTCTCAGGTTATGTGGAAGCCTCTGAACTCCATGAGGGTAGGAGCCATATTTATTCTATTATCCAGCACCTGGCATATGAAGGTACTTGGTCTTTGATAAATGAGAGAGCTTGAAATTCACAACTTGTATAATCTAGAACACTGAAAGCAGCGCAAGTAAACAGGAGTTCTCAGTCAGACAGGATAGCATAGCCAGAGGATAACACCCTGCTATTCACTCAACCTCTACGTTTCTGGTTCTGATGATATACAGCCGTGAGAAAAGCAAGGCCCAAGCTCTCTTGGAGCTTGCATTCTAACAAAAGAAGATAGCAATAAATCAGTAAACGTCAGAATATGAGATAAGCAGCCTTAAAACAACAGCGTTAATGGCTTGGGAGGGCTGTACTAGTTTGGACTGGATGTGAAAAGGAGTTAGATTTAGTTCAGTGTGAGCATCATACGAGCAGACTATCATTACAGAGACTGATGCTGTAATGTACACTCGGACAACAGAAATCCCTTGTGGTCTGCTAGCCAGATGTAGTGTGAAAAGTTACCGTATATTAGATGGAACTCCAATGAAGAGAAATGGGAATGCAACCTTCTCACAGCTATCTTCCTCCTGTGTGGATCATCTCTGTCTACTTACAGCCCTAGACTGCACTTCCTGAACGCCTACATCTACCTTAGCATATCCCAACTGATCACCAAGTCCTAGATGTCGCTCAGATGGCTTTCCCGAATCTGGACATCTTCACTCAGTGATCCTTGCTGCCTTAGCACCTTAGACTAGAAATTGCCTCCTACCTGACCACCTTTCCGCCAGCCTTTGTTGTCCACACTGCTTTCAGAGTTCTTCCTCCTACCCTAAGGGGCTCAAAGTAATACTGAGCTGAGCACTTAAGCAAAAGAATGTTTGGTCACCGTGCTACAGGAAGAAGGCATAAATGAGTCTCCTCAGAGGACTGGAGCATTGAGAGCCTTTAGAAGGCCATGTTGGTAAAGGAGCTTGCCATGCCAAACCATGGAGATGCGAAGGAAAGATCCCACAAAGTTGTCCTCTGACCGCCACGTATGTGCCATGGAAGCGTCATCTCTAACATGAATATACACGCAATGATATTTAAACAAACAAACAGCCGGGCGGTGGTGGCGCACGCCTTTAACCCCAGCACTCGGGAGGCAGAGGCAGGCGGGTCTCTGGGAGTTCAAGGTCAGCCTGGTCTACAAGAGCTAGTTCTGGGACAGGCTCCAAAGCTACAGAGAAACCCTGTCTCGAAAAAAAACAAACAAACAAAAAAAAAAAACAGCAATTGGGGGCTGGGTGGTGGTGGCACACACCTTTAATCCCAGCACTCAGGAGGCAGAGGCACGAAAATCTCTGTGAGATCGAACCCAGCCTGGTCTACAGAGCTAGTTCCGGGACAGCCAGGGCTACACAAAGAAACCTATCTTGAAAAACAAAAACAAGAAATAAATTTAAAAAAGAAAAAACCACTTGGGACACAGAGCCCTGATCATATAGTCCTTTGTCTTTAAAGTCTCCGATAATTTTCCACCGTACAGGAAAAACCAAACGGTGTAAGCTATACTTATTGCTTCTGTTCAACAAGCACAGTGGGCTCCAGCTCCATAACCTCTCAGCTTGTCGCATCCTGTCCCTTTCCTAGTTCTGGGGCCAGATTGCTGGGTTTGACTCAAGCTCCTCTTAACTATCTGTACCGCGATAAACAAGGTACCCCCCCCCCCGCCCCTGACAAACACATACACCTTGTTCCATGGTACTGTGAGGTTGAGGGGGAAAAAAAAAACCTTTTAGCATAGTGTCTTCTCAGGCAACTCTGTGGTGTAGGTAATAGTCTTGTAACTTTATAGGCTTAAAAAAAAATTGAAGTTCATAGTAGTTATGAAGTTGCTTAAGGAAACATAATAATGAAACTATTGACTGCATCGCAGTTCCCTGACGACTTGTGGGTAGGGAACATCCCGTCTCTGTTCTCCAATACGGGGGGATGTTTGGCCCTAGTGCTTCAGGAATCTTTCATGAGATCAGACTGTCGAAGATCTGCAAAACCGCATCTGGTTATGTTGAATGTGGGAGATGAGAAGTGAGGACAGAACAGAGTAAGCAGAGTTAAGAGATTTTAGTTACGCCAGGCGGTGGTAGCACACACTTTTAAGCCCAGCACTAAAAGGCAGAGGCAAGTGGATCTCTGAGTTCAAGCCCAGCCTGGTCTACAGAGTGAGTTCCAGGACAGCTCTGGCTACACAGAGAATCCCTACCTCGAAAAACAAAACAAATTATTTGAGGAGTTGTGAAGAGAGGACCTATGGTGGTCATAGGGGAATGAGCTGGACCTGCTGAATGCGAACTCAGAAGTATTTCAGTTTGCTACAGTATCTTACTATAGTGTCTCTTCAAACAATTCAAGTGACTGCCACTCCAGTCACAGCTCTTGAGAGGAGACTGGGCCACCGCGGAAGTGTGATGCAGCTCGGGGAGCCGGTGGGGGGTGTAGGGAAGGGGTCTGTAGGCCCGGAGACACCGTGGGGTAGCCCTTCGGCTCCCACGACTCCCACAGACGCCAAGCCCGGCGTCGCTCAAGGTACGCGGGACTCCTGGGCAACAAGTGGGCACGCGAAGGCGGAGGAAAAGCTCAGCGAGCCGGAAACTCCGAGAACCGCTTCCGGGTCAGGGGGCAGGAGCCACCATGGAAGCTCCCTGGGCCGCGGGGCCGCCTAAGCCGCTGGCGGGCTTCTGAGGCCAGTGAGGCGGTGCGCGGCCGGCGCTGCCCACCGTGGATCCGCGGGCCTCCGCCATGTCGGTGCTGGGCGAGTACGAGCGACACTGCGATTCCATCAACTCGGACTTTGGAAGCGAGTCCGGAGGTGGCGGGGACTCGGGCCCAGGGCCCAGCGCCAGCCCGGGGCCGCGAGCCGGCGGCGCGGCGGAGCAGGAGGAGCTGCACTACATCCCCATCCGCGTCCTGGGCCGCGGCGCCTTCGGGGAGGCCACGCTGTACCGCCGCACCGAGGTAGCGGCCCTCGGCTCCGGCCACTGCCGGGCCGCCCCGCGCCCTCCTTCCCGGCCCCGCTTGCCAGTCCCGCTTGCCCTCTGTGTTCAGGATCCTCTGGGTTTATACCTCAGGGGGCTCCACCGCGCTTTCGGTTCACCCGCACTAGGAAGTTGATTTGATCACCTCTGTCACTTTTATTTCACCGGGCGAACCGAGCGAGTCACTGAGCAGTCTTTTGAACTTTCGTTTTCCCGTTTGTAACTGGACTTAGCAATAACTACCCTAAAGAAAGTTACCTTTACTTTTTTAAAGGTTATTTTGAGGTCTAAACGAAGGTGCTTTGCACATTGTGAACAGTCATCCAGCTGTTCAAGGTTGGGATGGGGAGTTGGTGTATACTTATGAATACCCCACTGACATCAACTCTGCTCGTAGTGTCGTTATTTTTAAGTTCATAAGTGATCATCCAGTTGGAGGATTTTCTAGATCACCAGGAAGATCATCGTATCTTTTTTTTCCTCCTTGCTAATCCTTCAGTGCTTGTGTAAGGGAAATACTTTATTGGTGTAGCTAGCTCTTAACTATAGGAGGGATAAGGACCCCTTTCTTTGAGAACCCGGGAAAGCCAAGCCATCTTTCCCTCCTTGCAAAGTTCACATCCTTTGGAGAGACCCAGGGATCACTGACTCTCAAATTAAGAGTATGCACTGATTTAAAACCCTGTAGTGATGGTTCTGCTCCCCAAAACTCACCATGCATTGGGCTTAATCACGCCAGCCTTAAAGCTCTAGCTTTAGGGTAAACATTTAATGAGAACTTGCTGAGCTTGTAGAAGGTGATTCATCCACCTGCAATTCTAGCGTCTGCTCCCAGCCAGCATTTTTTTGGGCTGAGGATGAAACAGGCTCTGCCAATGCTAAGGAAGGCATTCTACCACCGAGCCACACCTCCAGCCCCCAGCGTATGCCGTTCTAACAGTGGGAGAATAATGTCATCGGTCTTCTTACTCGTGCTCAGAATGAGTGTCCGCGCTGTTTTCTAGCATTGAAGCCAGTGTATTTAAGTGGCTTACTCACTCAAGGTTTAGAATAAATCTTAGAAGATAGCTCCAGTCTCACGTTTCTTTCCTTTGTTAGCGTGTCGGACTCGCATGCTAGCCTTGAGTTCCTTTTTATCACGCTTCTCAGAAACGTTGGCATTATCTGTATCATCCACTGTTTCTTAGATCTGGATTTACAAAGCTTATTAGAAGCAGCCCTTCCCCTCTAGATAGAATTTGGTGAGAAGGTTAGTAAGCAGGGTTTCAGGCGCGGATGTATGTCAGGAAAAAGAATGGGGGGACTCTGAGTGCAGAGGTGCCGAAATAAAAGAATGGCTCACTTACATGTATGATAAAAGGGCCAGAGTTTTCCAGAAGAGAGTTTTAAAGGCCTTGCAGAAGCAGAGACAGGAATGCTAATGTCGGTGATGGTGCTGGTAGGATAGGAAACATATCTAAAGAATTAGAAGTATCCCAAAATCAAGTTAGGGCATTTTGCATGGAAGTAACTGCAGATTATGAGGATTAAAACAATAAGACGGGGCTGGAGAGATGGCTCAGTGGTTAAGAGCATTGCCTGCTCTTCCAAAGGTCCTGAGTTCAATTCCCAGCAACCACATGGTGGCTCACAACCATCTGTAAAGAAGTCTGGCGCCCTCTTCTGGCCTTCAGGCATACAGACAGAATATTGTATACATAATAAATAAATAAATATTAAAAAAATAATAAGACTAGGACATTCTGATCCTGGAAGAATAAATAAAAATTATGAAGTTTAAATGTATGGAATCAGGCAGGCTTAATACTTTGTCAGCTGTAGAGGCTGCTGTGTGTTCTCTCTCCCCCGCATTCTCGCACTACCACCAGCCCTTTATGACTAGGGACCAGCAGCATCCCTCAGTAGAGTCCTTAGCTCTGCTCTCGTCTGAGACTTCTACCTGAACAGATACTGTGCAAATTATGCAACAAAAGTAATGGTTTCATTTTTTTCTACACTTATTTATTTTGTGCATTTATTATTATGTGTGTGGAGGGGTCAGAGGACAACTTGTGGGTGTCAGTTCCTCCACCATGCAGGCTGTGGGGCTTGACTTCAGGTCATTAGGTTTGGCAGTAGCACCTTTACCCACTGAGCCATCTTGCCAGCCCTCAGAGTAGCTTTTTTTTTTTTTAAGATTTAATTTTATTTTTAGTTCACTGTCTATACATGGGTATATGCAAGTGAGTGCAGGTCCCCTCAGAGGTCAGGGACATTGGATCCCACCTCAGTCCTCCCAAGATCTAAAGTTATAGGCACTTGTGAGCTGCCCAAGGTTGACACCAGCAATCAAACTCTGGTCCTCTGCAAAAGCAATACACCCACTTAAACACTGAGCCATCTCTCTAGGCCGGAAAATTATACGTTAATGCTTTACTTCCCCTAGTTCTTCAGCAAATTATAATGATTGTGTGCAGAACCTTTAAAGTCTATTAAAAGGAAAAAGTAAAGAGTCATTCTTTGCCCCTCTAGGAGGTTTTCTTTCTAGGCTCACAGGTTGGGTATGGATCCGTGCACTGCCAGGCAAGAAGAAAACACAATGCTCCTGCTACTGTGTTGTAGGATGACTCACTGGTGGTGTGGAAGGAAGTCGATCTGACTCGACTTTCTGAAAAGGAGCGTCGTGATGCCTTGAATGAGATTGTCATTCTGGCGCTGCTGCAGCATGACAACATCATTGCCTACTACAACCACTTCATGGACAACACCACCCTGCTGATTGAGCTGGAGTACTGTAATGGTAAGGCCGATTGCAGTGAGGGAGAGGAGTGTAAGCAAAGACGGACAGTGACAGACTGTGAGTGGATTCTGGAGTAGGAAGGGTTGAGGTCTTGAAGCATTTGAGGTGATGTTCGGAGTATGGGGGGAGTTCCCTTCCATTGTCACTTTCTTGTGGTGTCCATTTTTGGCCATCTTCAAATTATTCTTACTGAGTTTTGTGGGGGAGGATAGGTTCTTTCTGGGTTTTTAGTTGTTTTTATGAGTCTCGCTGTATCTCAGGCTGGTAAAGAACTCAATATCTAACCCAGACTGGCGTAGAACTGGTGGCGGTCCTCCTGCTTCTGCCTCCCCAGCGCTGAGATTTTAAGCCACCACTTCTGGCTCTTTAAATTATTTTCAGTTGTGTTTTGTATAAATTTTTCAAGATTTTTCCTCATGGAATGGCATTAGCTCATCATTTTAGATGTAGTGTAGACTAGTACCAAACAATGTAGTGTTTATTTTAAATTCTTTTTTTTTTTTTTTTTTTTTTTGATTTTTTGAGACAGGGTTTCTCCGTAGCTTTTGGTTCCTGTCCTGGAACTAGCTCTTGTAGACCAGGCTG
>NC_022009.1:23158354-23160666 GCF_000317375.1 Microtus ochrogaster | reverse complement strand
TAGACCAGGCTGGTCTCAAACTCACAGAGATCCGCCTGCCTCTGCCTCCCGAGTGCTGGGATTAAAGGCGTGCGCCACCATCGCCCGGCGAGTTTGTTGATTCTAAAGATTTATTGAGTTCTTGTACATAGCAAGTGTTTGATACAGACCTTACTATACATAAGAGTCCCCAGAGCCCTTTTCTGAGCTTCACGGTGAGGAGGCACCAGCATATTCACCTACACTGTTTCTGGCTCTGAACAGCCCTAAATGTGCAAGTAGTTTTTGAAAGAGCACAAACCTTACATAATTCACTTCCTTTGTGGTTAAGGGGAACTAGAAAAAAATTATTTTCTTTCTTATTTTTTATCTCCATTACTAAATTGCAGGGAGGAGAACTGTAAAACTTTAATCATAAACTGGAGCTGTGGGTAGGGAATAAGATGAAGTTTACACTCCTTCCACAGGAAAAAGTAAAAACTTGAAAGGAATAATAAATAACTTAAAATGATCTGGGGTAAACCCTAAATTTTAGTAACCCTCTCCATCCAAAGCAGGAATTGTTGATAAACACTGTATTTTTAAATCTGTGCATCAGAGGTGTAACCCACAGGTCCTAGTAGTCATGCTGCCGAAAGTGCAGATTGCTTCTAGGGAGTCTAGCAGAGAAGAGCTTTGAAGCTGTCCCCTAGAGGCACATGAGTGGTCTTAAGGTTTTCTAAAGCTGATCGTTCCCTTTCTTGTATTGAGCCTCTTGTGTTGGGGAGGAGACTTTGGACAAATATTTCTGGCTTGGAGATTGGGAGAATTTTGTATCTATGTAAAAAACCAAGAGGGGAGAAATAATTTCCTTTGGAAAGGAAGCAGAACCCTTCATTTCCTGATGTCACTTGTTAAAATCCCTATTAACACAGGATCCACGCTTTTATCACCACTGAACTCCTCAACCTGTTTCTTGTTAATTGCAGGAGGGAACCTGTATGACAAAATCCTTCGTCAGAAGGACAAGTTGTTCGAGGAAGAGGTAATTCATCTGTGTGGAAGAAAGCTAGAATTATATTTAATTCTTGCATTCTGGTTCTGCATTTACTCTTTCAACAATGAAGAGTGTTTTTCTCCTTTTGTTCAGACTCCTTCCAGGCTCTGAGTGATATTCATGAGAAAGGAAACCTCTAACAAGGAAGCTGTCTATAGCTGCTTCCTAACGCTTTACCTCCACACCATGATTCACTATGGGCTTTCTTTCCTGGTTCTATTACTGCATACTGGTATGCCCAGTTTTCTGTACCTTTGCATTCTTCCTGGGGTTCTTTCCACAAGTCTGCTTTACCATCCTGTATGTCATGACTTTGGAACTATTTTAGATGACCTGCGTTTTCTTTTCACCCTTACTACTATTCTTTGCCTACTCAACCTACCAGCAAGGGCTGTCAAGTCATGTTGAGTTGTAACCTCTGGTTGCACTTCTTTTGGTGTGTGTGTGTGTGTGTCTTTATTTAAATGGAGGTTTTGTTTCTAATCCAAATGTGACTTTGAATCTGCAGATGGTGGTGTGGTACCTTTTTCAGATTGTGTCAGCAGTGAGCTGTATCCATAAAGCTGGGATCCTCCATAGGTAATGACTGGAAAGAAACTTGTGGATTGGAATCTCTACTACCTCCCATTCTCTACCAGAAGGATCTCCCATTGTCATACTCTTGTCAAGGTTTCTCCACGTAAATTAGGGGGAAAGAGTGGATAAAGAGGGATGTTGTCTTCAGTCTCTGAGGGTGGACAGGTTTGTGATCTGAGAAGAATCTCAGCTGCTAAGTCGCTGAGCTCTTAGTCTTTGTTTAGTTGTACTCTAGAGTTGAGTTCACTCATCTATCTCTAAAGCCACCAAGTGCTGGAAAGGGAATTCACCGTGAATGTTTTCTCTGAGGTAGAGTAGTTGGCAATTGTTTCTACTGTAATTTTATTTTGATTTAAATAAAAGCCTGTTCATTTCGTATGATTTGGCCAAGTCTTTACTTGATGAAACTTTGGGGAGAAAAGGTTACCATTCGGTTCTTGCAATAGAAGAAAGCTCTTATAAGAACATTTCCAAATTATTGTATTCTTGCTCACAATTGATTATAATATGCCAGAGTTTCTTTTAGTAGTTAGTCCATTTAGTTAGACTGTATTTCTTTGAAGATACAAAGTGCCTACATTGCATGGTAATCACTTTTTAACTATATTGTTCCAATTTACTCACATTTTGCAATAAAAGAAACCAGAGAAGCCGGGCGATGGTGGCACACGCCTTTAATCCCAGCACTCGGGAGGCAGAGGCAGGCGGATCTCTGTGAGTT
>NC_022009.1:23151617-23158254 GCF_000317375.1 Microtus ochrogaster | reverse complement strand
GGATCTCTGTGAGTTTGAGACCAGCCTGGTCTACAGAGCTAGTTCCAGGACAGGCTCCAAAAGCCACAGAGAAACCCTGTCTCGAAAAACCAAAAAAAAAGAAGCCAGAGAGTGAGCCATATAGAGATTGTGTTATATTACCGGTTCATTTTTAGAAAAGTGGCCAGTAGCTTATTTAGATGACTGAAACAGCCTAGAATATTGTTTCTGAGGCATGCAGTCTCTTGTGCCTTAACAGATTATTTGAAACTTTGGCACCATCTGTCTGTTACGGTATTTAATTCAAGGCCTAGCTAGTAGCTGAGAAGGCAGTGTACGTCATAAGAGTATGGTTGTCTGGAGCACTGTTTCATTATCTGACTCTTCTCTCGGTGCCTCACTGATCTGTGAGACTCTCCGTTGCTGTGAAGTCATGCTCTGCCTTTACTTCCTAAGCCCTTCTTCAGTAGTAAACTGGTGCTGACTGCTGTAGGAGGCATTAAAACCTTGTGACAGAAGCCCAAGTGGTGGTAGCAGTCACTTTTATTCTGTATGGATCCCAGGAAAGGGGAAGGGGGGAGGTTAGGTCATTGTCACAGGGATTTAATACATGACACCTTCTTTTTTAGAGATATAAAGACATTAAATATTTTTCTGACCAAGGCAAACCTGATAAAGCTTGGAGACTATGGCCTAGCAAAGAAACTTAATTCTGAGTATTCCATGGCTGAGACAGTGAGTATTGCCTTTATCTTGAACTTGTTTTGAAGTTTTTTAAAGTGTGTGTGTGTGTATGTGTGTGTGTGTGTGCGCACGCACGTGTGCCTGCATGAGTTTATATACACCACATGAGTGTAGGTGCCCACAGAGATCAGAGAGGGTATTGGAGTTATAGGCAGTTGTGAGCCACCTAATGTGGATGCTGGGAACCACACCTGGGTTCTCTTCAAGAGCTATAAGTACTCTTAACCACAGAGCCATCTCTATAGCCCCCTTAACATGTTCTTTGTTACATTTTGTTTTGTGTGAGTATACATGCATATGTGCATGCATGCATAGGTGCTTGTGGAGCTTATAGGAAAACCCATGGGAGTCACTTCCCTCCTTTTACCATGTGGATCCTGAGGATTGAACTCAGACGTCAGGTTTGGCACCAAGTCCATTAGCAGCTGAGCCATCCTACCTAATTAACAAAGATCATTAGGGCCAGGCGGTGGTGGCACACGTTCAGAGGTAGGCGGATCTTTGTGAGTTCGAGGCCAGCCTCCTGTGTGAGCTTTGAACCACTGAGCTTTAGTCTTCCAAGCTCTCCATAATGGGTTACCAAAAATTGCCCTTTGGTAAGTGACTCAGGAGTTGCTATGAATACTGTTTCTCCTGCTCTGCTGGACTGCTCCTCTATCCACTGACCCACTGAGCTTAATTCCCAGTATCACTATTTCTCCTTAAGTTGGCATCATATCATGAAAACCTTTTTGCAGCTGACTAATGGACGTTTTGTGATTGTTATTGCTAATTCCTGCAGTTTAGCTATTGAAGTGTTTATATGGTTACCTGAGAATAGAAGATAATTCTGTATTTCTTGTTTTTGTTGTTTAGCTTGTGGGTACTCCATATTACATGTCTCCAGAGCTCTGCCAAGGAGTAAAGTACAATTTCAAGTCTGATATCTGGGCAGTTGGCTGTGTCATTTTTGAACTACTTACTCTAAAAAGAACATTTGATGCCACAGTAAGTTGGATATTGCCCCATATGTCTTTGCAGTGCGATACATGTTGAAGTGAATCAACTTTATTTATCCCTGAATTTCTAATTTCCTGAACAGAAATCACCTGTAGTAAAACAAACAAACAAAAAAGCATATAGTTACATTCTGGGTTATGGTCTGTAATTAAAATGCTATAGCCAGGTTTATCTCCAGCTTGATTTCATCTGTTGAGATGACCATAAGCAAGGAGTTGGAACACTGAACTTGAATTTGTTGACTGTAATTTTAAATAGTCTCTTAGTTTTGTCTTGTTTTCAAGGTAAAACATATAATGTATAACACTTACCAGAGTATTTTGAAACATCACACACTCTCTAAGTAGAGATCACCTTTGTTTCTGTGGACAGCAAATCTCTTTAAATCTTTTTTTCTTTTCTCTTCTTTAAACCCTAATGTAAAAACAAACAAAAAATCTGTTTCTCAAACTTTAATACACATTTGGAATCATGTGGACATCTTATTACAATGTAGATTCTGTTTGACCAGGTAGGGGTGGGATGGGCAAAAGTCTTGTGCTCCTCACCAGCTCCCAGATGCCACTTTTGGCTCTACTCCACGGACCTCACTTTGGAGCAGCTGAAGAGGATTCTAATTACCCACTTTGCTACAACCAGGTGTGGGAATGTAGACAAATCATTTCTGTGGTCCTGTTTCACCACTGTAACATGGAAATGATGTGTATCTCCCCGTGGAGATTTCCTGATATCGAATATGGAGAAAAGCAAATGTAAGGTAAAGCAGACTCACTGGTCTATTTCGAGACCCATTTCTTATCCCAATTGGTATCTCCTCTAATTCTCCCAATAGTAGAGTGGAAGAGAAACAACTATGGAATGCACAGACTTTGGATGGCATGGTGCCTTGCTTTTTACTATTTGTGATTTTGGACAAGTTATTTTATATTTCTGAGCTCCATTTCTCTTGTGTACAAGTCAATGATCTAATAGTTTCCTTACATTATATTTTTAAAGATAAAAACGATGTGTGTAATATGCCTGTCTGGTTTGTAGTAGTTCCTCAGTCAGGCGATTGTAGCTCTGTTACACTGTGTTAACTACTGTATCTTAAGATACTTTGTGATTGTTTTACTGGAGGCAGCTTAGTTAGCAAGGGAATTAAGGAAACCAATCATGCTTCTTTTTGTGCGTGTGGAGGGGGGCACAAGGTCTCCTGTAGAGCACGCTGGCCTCACTGTCTATCCAGGGATGACCTTGATCCTCTTGTCTCTGCCTCCCTGTGCTCCTGCACCTGGTTGTTTCCTTTTATCTTGAGATTCAGCTGAAGGGTGAGATTGTAATCTGAGGAAATATACTGTTCACTCCACAGTCCTGGTTTTGGTGTCTGTGCTAGAGTTTGATTCATTCCATCTGACAGCAGCAACACATCTCCCCTTCTTCCCGACACATTCTAATAGTTCTAAGATGGAATCAGCTCATACAGAACTGTTGCCACTTCCCTGGAGAGTCACAGATACCTCCGGGCCCCTGCTTGGTAGAATGCTTTTTGTTTTCCTTTTAAAAATTTTTAGTTAGGGCTGGAGAGATGGCTCAGAGGTTAAGAGCACCGACTGCTCTTCCGGAGGTCCTGAGTTCAATTCCCAGCAACCACATGGTGGCTCACAACCATCTGTAATGAGATCTGGTGCCCTCTTCTGGCCTGAGGGCATACATGGAGGCTGAACACTGTGTACATAATAAATAAACAAATCTTAAAAAAAAAATTTTTTTTTAGTTATCTTGTTCATATGAGTATTTTGCCTGCATGTATATCTGTACACCACTTGAGTTCCTGGTGTCTGCAGAAGTTAGAAGAGAGTGTTGGATATTCTGGAATAGCAGTAGCACATAGTTGTGAGCCATCATGTGGGTGCTGGGGATTGAACCTGAGTTCTTTGGAAGACTACCCAGTCCCCTTAACTGCTGAGCCATTCTTCAGACCCCAATAATGCTATCTTTACATAACTAGGAGCAATGCAGTCATCCTTTTCTTCTAGAACCCACTCAACCTATGTGTGAAGATTGTGCAGGGGATCCGGGCCATGGAAGTTGACTCTAGTCAGTATTCTTTGGAACTGATCCAGTTGGTCCACGCTTGCCTTGACCAGGTAGGCTTAATGTAGTTATTCATTTATTTCATGTAGCTGCCATGTTTGCGGTATGACGTAGATATGAAACACACAAAACCACATCTCCCTCCTCAGACTTGTCTCAGGATAAGCATTGGTAATTCATGGCATCTGTGTGCTTTAGCAAACAAAGCCTTACTTCATTCTACTTTTTAAAACAGTTTTTTAAATATTTATTTTTATTTTATGTGTATTGGTGTTTTGCTTGCGCATGTTTGTGTGGCAGCGTCTGATCTCCTGGATCTGAAGTTACAGATCTGAAATTATAGTTGTGAACTGCCATGTGGTTGCTGGGAATTGAACCAGGTCCTCTGGAAGAGCAGCCAATGCTCTTAACAGATAAGAAGTCTCTTCAGCCTTTACTTTTTTCTATTTTGGAAATATGTAATTTAAGATGATTTTAACATCTAGATTGTGTTCCATTTTTTATGGTCCAGTTTTGCTTTTTGTTTTAAACAAGGTGTCATTACATAGCTCAGGCTGGCCTGGAGCTTGCTGTGATCCTCCAGTCTCAGCCTCCTGAGTGCTGAAACTCTATACACCATCACACCTTGTAGGAAGATTAGTTTGATTTTATAAAACTACAATCATTCTGGGCTGTGGTGGTGCACACCTTTAATCCCATCAATCAGGAGGCAGAGGCAGAGGGATCTCTGTGAGTACAAGACCAGCCTGGTCTACAGAGAAAATTCCAGAACAGCCAGGAAACCTGTTTCAGAATAAACAAACAAACAAAAAACAACCTACAGTCAGGTACTATTTTAAATTCTGAACATAAAGAATATATATAGCCATATTAAAGTTCCTTTACTGTGTATTGAGTCCTAGTGTTACTAATGGTATGGCCAGAAAGCCACCAGCATCAGAATCACCCAGTTGGAGAGTTTTATAGGGAAAAAGAAGATTCCTGGGTCTTACCTCAGACCGCAGAGCCTCGGAATAAAGCCCAGAAATCTCTCTTTACAAGTGCCGAGGTGACTCAGTGCTTATGTGTTAGGCTTTGAAAGTTGCTGTCTTAACTGAGTAGATGAGGAGGGCACATTATACAAATCCTCATCATAGCAGGGTTTGTCATAGCAAGATGATTGATAAGCATTAAACATGAGAATAAAGTCATTTTTATGAAACAAAGTCTGATTATGACTGGCCAGGGACTTGCATTGTAGACCAGGCTGAATCACAAAGATTTATTTACCTGCCTCCACATCATGAGTGCTGGAATTAAAAGTGTGCTCCCCCACACCTGGCAAGAAACTATAATTTTTTTTATTATAGTCTTCTTGTTGTTTTAAAATTTTATTTATTCATATATTTTACATATATGAGTGTTCTGTCTTCATGCACACCAGAATTGGGAATCAGATCCCATTATAGATGGTTGTAAGCCACTATGTAGTTACTGGGAGTTGAACTCAGAGCCTCTGGAAGAGTAGTCAAGTGTTCTTAACTGCTGAACCATCTCTCTAGGCCCTTTTTTTGAGAACTTCATATATGGATGCTACATCACCCCTGCCCCCACTCTCCCCCTCTAATTCCTCCCATGTCCCTCCTCCCAAATTCTTGATTTCTTCTTTATTATTGACACGTAAATATATTCATGCATATATATGTACACGTGTCTATAACCTATGGAGTCCAGAGTCTAGGGAGAGAAGGATAACTTGCATTGGTCCTGGTTATATAAAGTTAGCATTATTGGGCTGGAGGGATGGCTCAGCAGGTCCGAGCACTGGGTGATCTTCTAAAGGACACAGGTTCAATTGCAAGGCAAGCACCCACATGGTGTGTTACTCACACTCACAACTATGTGTTACTCCTATTCCAGAGGATCCAACACTCTTGCCTTGTATGTACATGTGTCTAGGGCTGACCACTGGGTTTGGACAACCCATGAAGGAACTCGTTTGTGGAGAACTCAATTGTTCCTTGTTTAGCAGCATTGACTACTGGTAGCTCTTGATGGAGAGCTGGGACCATGAGGACGTTCCCATCCTTGTTGACGTATTAACTGGTGGAGTCACTATGCTGATCTTACTCAGCAACCATATTATTGAGAATTCATGGGTGCATTTTCCCTATTGTGTCTAGGAGACAGGATATATTAACAGGCATTTTGGGCCTCTCATTCTTGGAAATTATAATTTTAAAGATGAAAGTATGTGCATATTGTTCTTTAGCTAATTTATCTACAAAAGTAAAATTCTTCATTATATTCCATATTGTCCATTCACTGTAAAAGAAAGCTAACCTTTTTTACTGTTTAGGATCCTGAGCAGAGACCCACTGCAGATGAACTTCTGGATCTCCCCCTTCTCAGGAAACGCAGGAGGTAATCTACAAAGAAATCACTTCATCCAGAGATGGTTGACAGTACATGAGGAAGGGTGCTCTTTCCTTCCCCAAC
This sequence comes from Microtus ochrogaster, assembly GCF_000317375.1. NCBI lineage: Eukaryota > Metazoa > Chordata > Mammalia > Rodentia > Cricetidae > Microtus > Microtus ochrogaster. The sequence continues at coordinate 23,151,978 of NC_022009.1, read as the reverse complement.
ACCCTGCTCTCATTGCTTAAGGGTACCTCCTCACTTTTACCTCTTTAACTATTTACTCTGGAATTGTCCTGATATAACCAAGAGCTCTCTGTCTCTTCATATCTTTTATTCTACAGTTGAGGCATTAGTAGCCTAAGATTTGCATTTAGGTGCTTAGGGTAGGGGTTTTTCTGTTTGGAGACAGGACCTTGCTCTGTAACCCAGGCTGACATCAAACATGCCATCCTCCTGCCTCAGCTTCCCAAGCCCTGAGATTATAGGCATCCATCAGCCGATTTTTAGTTTTTTTGAAGAACCTCCATACTAGAGCATACTAATTTGTATTATCTCCATACTAGAGCATACTAATTTGTATTATCTC
>NC_022009.1:23091789-23151517 GCF_000317375.1 Microtus ochrogaster | reverse complement strand
ATACTAGAGCATACTAATTTGTATTATCTCCATACTAGAGCATACTAATTTGTATTATCTCCAACAGTGTATAAGTCCTGTCTCACCACATTCTTGCCAGTTATGTTACTTTTTAGCTCTTTTGATTGGGGCAAGAAAATCTCCCCAGGTTTTGGTTTGCTCTCTTGGTGATGGTGATATTGAATTTTTCTTATATACATGTCATTTTGTTTCCTTTTTTATGTTTAAGGGTGTCTATTCAAATTACTATTTTAAAAATGAGGTTATCCCAGCACTCAGGAGGCAGAGCAGGAGGATCTCTGTGAGTTCGAGCCAGCCTGGTCTACAGAGCGAGTTCCAGGACAGCCAGAGAAACCTTGTTTACAAACAAACAAAAAAATGAGGTTAGGGTTATTTTCTTAATTGAATATTCAAGTTCTTCATGTGTGTTCAAGAAATTAGCCCCTTATCAGATGAACTTGTCAGTTTTTCTCCTACCCTATAGGCTTTTCTTCACTATGTTGTTTCCTTTGCTTTATAGAAGCTTTTTAATTTGATGTATCCCATGTTTCAGTTTTGCTCTTATTGCCTCTGCTTTGTCTTGTCTATGTTCTGAACCCCTTTTTCCTGTATTTTCTTTTAATCCTTTTTTTTTTTTTTTTTTTTTGAGACAAGGTTTCTCTCACTTTGGAGCCTGTCCTGGAACTAGCTCTTGCAGACCAAGCTGGCCTTGAACTCACAGAGATCTGCCTGCCTCTGCCTCCCAAGTGCTAGGATTAAAGTCTTGTGCCACCATGGCCCAGCCTTCTAATCCTTCTATAGTTTAGGGTACAATGAAATTTTTGTTCCATAATTATTTCTTTCCTGGTTTTTAGTTGTTTTGTTTTTTAAGATTTATTTATTTTTATTTTTTGTGTGTCTAATTGTATGTATGTTTGCACCCATACATACCTGGTGCCAAAGAGAACAAAAGAGGGCCACAGATGGCCTTGGACTGGAGCTACAGTCCTCTGTGAGCTGCTGTAGATACAGGATCAAAGCCCTGGTTCCTGTCAGGGCAGCCAGTGCTCTTCACCACTGAGCCGTCTCTCCAGTCCCTTTGTTTTATTCGTTTTTTAGGATATCTTTTATTTATTCTTTTTTTTTTAAAGATTTATTTATTAAGTACGCAGTGGTCTGCCTGCATGTATGCCTGCAGGCCAGAAGAGGGCACCAGATCTCATTTCAGGTGGTTGTGAACCACCATGTGGTTGCTGGGAATTTAACTCAGGACCTTTGGAAGAGCAGGCAGTGCTTTTAAACACTGAGCCATCTCTCCAGCCCTTTTATTTATTCTTGTGCAGTTTAATACATGTATGCAATATATCTTGATCATATCTACCACGAACTCCTTCCTTTCACATCCCCAGAGGCTCCCAGAATTTCCCCCTCCCACCTTCATACCATCTCACTTAAAAACAACAACAACCAAAAAAAAAAACCTATTGAATCTTAGATACTATTGCTTAGGGCACATTAGCTGGTCCTGTTGGTCAGATCTGCACAGGTAGCTCTAACTTCAGTGAGCTCATGAGAACAACAGTCATGCCATGTCAAAAGACAGCCTTTCATAGCTTTCTTCCCATCATCTAGCTCTTAAATTCTCTCAGCTCCCTCTTCCCCAGTGTTTCCTGAGCCTTGTTGTTTTATAATCAGTATTTCAATATCTAGGATTATGTGTTATACAGCCTATATGTTTCTATTTATGTTCTGTGCATATTTAGGCACTATTATCATTTGCAATTCATTAAGCATGTTTAAATTTATATATAGCTTATTTTTCAACAATAAAATCATGGCTTTATTTCTTAACTGAAATTTTTCAATTAATTTTTAATTAAATATTTTATTTTGCACTTTGTGCTTTGTAAAATATAAGATGCAGTATTCTAGGCAGAGAAAAAATAGAATGAAAAGCATAAATACAGTAAGTTGTGTAAAATATTCTGGGGACACAAATTTTATTTGGCTAGATTAGTGATTCTAGACCTGGCCAAGTTCTCTGAAGAGCTTTCAAAAGTTATTGATGCCCGAGAATTCTACACATACATTTGTGTAGAATGGTGAGCCTGGCTGGAATACAGGCTGTGAGTAAAGAGAAAAATGGTGGGGACACTTGAAGGTCAAACTTAGTTCTCAAGAGAGTGCACAGGCTGGAAAGATGCTTTAGGGGTTAAGCATTTGCTGCTTTTGCAAAGGATCTGAGTTCAATTCCAGCACTCACTTGAGAACTTGAGACAGCTCACAGCCACTTGTAACTCCAGTTCCCGGTAATCTGACTCCTCTGGCCTCTGCTAGCATCTGCATTCATGTGCATATATGTCCCCCCACACACAAATAAAAATAGAATAAATCTTAAAAAGAAAGAGAATACAGAAGAATTAGGTGTTTGAATTAGAAGACAGTTTATGTGATGAGAGGGGCGCCTAAAGAAGTTGGACAGTAGAACTTGTATCCCTTGTTGGGTTAGGTTAGGACGTAAGGACTGATTGGGATTCTCCCAAGCAAGGCTGGCCAGGAGGCACTGCTGTGTTTTTGAGTCAGAAGGGAAGCGAAGCTGCCTAGAACCAAGGTAGAGAGCTTGGGCAGGAAGAGTAGCAGAAAGGGTACAGTAGTTTAGTATAATGTTGTATAGCAATGGAAGGCCACATCCATTGGGAGATCACAAGTTCAAGGCCAGTCTGTACTATACAGGAAGTCCCTATGTCAGGGGAGAGGAGAGAGGGAGGGAGAGGACATTTTAAAAGGTGCTGTGTAAGAAGACTACAGAAGTGGCATGGTGAAGAAAGGGAGAGGAGAGTCAGAGTTGACGAGAGTTGATTAGAAGAGAAGGAAGGATTGTCAGTTATAAAAATAGCAAACTCAGAAAGGAAAGCTGGCTTGGCAGAAAGATAACAAGCCCAGGATTGGGGATATGTTTGTGAGTCAGTGGGCAGACCAGATGGAGAAGCTCTCAAGGCTTCCTATTCCAGTCTGGACCATTTCTCATACATATAAAACAAAAACCTCAAATGCTACCACCTTGTATTTAACAAGTCATACACTGTCAGGCCTGTGTAACTCAGTTGTACAATGCATGCATATGGTTATAAGATTTAGTCCAGGAAATGTATTAAAGGAACATGGTTGCAATGTACCTAGTATTTCACTCACATAACTTTATTTTTCTTTTGTTAGAGAGATGGAAGAAAAAGTCACTCTGCTTAATGCACCTACGAAGAGACCAAGGTAATGCTCAAGAGACTCTGGGAGTATTATGTGTCCTCAGTTCCTGATATGGGAGGCTTACTTGAGCCTATGCATTATTTGATCCCCAAAACCTTTGTGTCAATTTAGGAGCTACCAAAGGCTTAAATGTCTGATAGTCATTTCTTGTCTTTTATTTTTAAGATTTATTTGTGTGTGTGTGTGTGTGTGTGTGTGTGTGTGTGTGTGTGTGTGAGAGAGAGAGAGAGAGAGAGAGAGAGAGAGAGAGAGCGCACCTATATCTGTGTCTGCATTGTGTGTATGCAGGTGCCTTCAAAGACCAGAACAGTGCATTGAATCCCCTGGAGCTAAACTTTCATCCAGTTATAAGCCACCTGATATGGTTGCTGGAAACTGCTCTCTGAAAGAGCTCTACACACTGCCGAACCATCTCTCCAGCCCCTACTGAGTGTTTTTGTTGTTTTGTATGCTTTTTTAATGTGTGTGACTGTTTTGCCTACTTGTATGTCTGTGTACGTGTGTGCCTGGTCTCTACAGAGGCCACAAGGTATCAGATCCCTTGGGACTGGAGTTTGAGCTGTCACTGAGTGCCGAGAATCAAACCTGGATCCTCTGGAAGAGCGACTAGTACTCTTAGTCACTACGCCCTCTCTAGCCCCCAGATAGTCTTTTCTGAAGAGAAAAAGAAAGCCATAATTTCCCCTCAAAATAAAGTGGATGTTAGTACCATGATGAATGTTTTAAAAACGGAGCTGTTAGGGACTGGCTGGAATCTGGTCTGGCTGAGCTGTGATGAGGCCTGTTATGAAAAGGGGTTGGAAGAACATACTTTCTCATGCCAAAATTGGCATTTTCCCAAGGGAATAGTCTTTTTTTCCTTTTGTAAAAGAAACATACATCCCACACTGCTCTAAAGATCAAACCGAGGTTTCATGCTTGCTATGCAAGCACTGAGCTACACCCCTAGTCTGATTAGAAACAACTTTTATGTTAAATATGCCTTTGTTGGGACTTGCTTTCAGGTCAAGCACTGTGACTGAAGCACCCATTGCTGTGGTAACATCACGAACCAGTGAAGTCTATGTTTGGGGTGGTGGAAAATCTACACCCCAGAAATTGGATGTCATCAAGAGTGGCTGTAGTGCCCGACAGGTGTGCGCAGGGAACACCCACTTTGCTGTGGTCACTGTGGAGAAGGAACTCTACACTTGGGTGGTAAGTAGAGTAGGCTACAAGCCCCATTGCGTCTGGACTGTAGGCGTCTGTTAGCTGTCCTTGTGCAGTAGGAATGAGACGGACGATCGGACATGAGCCCTGTGAGAGCAGCTGTGGCTGTGCAGTTTATCATGGAGCTCCACTCCTAGGGCGTAGTGGTCACCTAGTAATGGTTTCTGGATAAATGGATGAGAGGAAAAGAAAATTGAGAGAACCTTGGGTTTGGGTTCAGAAGACTGGACTGTCTGTCACGGACAACTAGATGATTTCAGCTATGTCAGGTACTTGTGTTCTGTGATCATGAGGTTAGAGCAGCTAGTACCTGTGAAATAGCTTTGTAACAAAGGAAGGACTTGGCATCTCAGAAAACCTCCCAGTCCCTCATCATGAATGAAAATAGCCAAGAGTTTTCCTTTGTTGTCCTCTGACTTTGGGCTCTGTCTTTCAGCTTTTGTTGTTTATTGTTGCATTTTTGTTTTTTGAGACAGAATCTTAACTCTATAGCCAAGGCTGATCTAGAATTTGCAGCCTCCCAAATGCTAGGGTTCTAGGTATGTACCACCAATGTGTACCACCAGATCTCCAACTCTCCCCACCTACAGTACAGCTTCCATCCTTGCCACACAGTTACCAAATGATCTATAAACTGCTAAAATAAACACCCTTTGTCCTGACCTAGGTTGACTTCTCTATAACACCTAGCGCAATTGACTGTTCCCTCCTTGAGGTTCTGTTTTGACTTGACTTTCATAATAGCTTGTGCTCTTGGCTTTCTTTTCTTTTTTCTTAAAGATTGATTTATTTATTTTGTTTACAGTGTTCTTTCTGCATGTGTGCCTGCAGGCCAGAAGAGGGCATCAGATTTCATTGCAGATGGTTGTGAGCCACCATGTGGTTGCTGGGAATTGAACTCAGGACCTCTGGAAGAACAATCAGTGCTCTTAACCTCTGAGCCATCTCTCCAGCCCCACTCTTGGCTTTCTAGTTCATTGCTGTGCCTTCTGTAGGTGCATTTCAGGCTACTTGCTACTCCCCAGCCCTGCCCTGATCCTGCTTCCTCTCTGAGGGAGCTCTTCTGTTTTTCTGTGGCTTCAACTTTCTTCATAGGTGCGTTGTGTGAGAGTAGACTATGAGTAATTGTAAAATGTTAAAAGAATAAGTGATTTTGCCTTATCAAGGGATGACCTTGTCCCTTAAAGAATTAGCCTGAGGCAGCTGCCTGAAATGGAATGAAAGTAATACCTTACAACTATTTATTAAAGGGTTTGTACCTGAGTCGGTGCATGGAGAGATTGCTGTCTCTATGAAACAGTTGCAAAACCATGAGAACTGTTCTCATCACTGTGTCCTTGATAGAACCAAATTCTTTTTCCTTATTTTTGTTTTCTTTTGATATAGCTATAGTCTTTTTTAACTTTTCTGTTTTAAGGGAGCCGACCAAAGTTTATAAAACTTCTAGTCCAGGTGGTTTTCAAGAGGTTGTACTCCTTTAAAAAGTGTTCTAGTTAGTTTTCGTCAACCAGACACAAACTAGTCACCTGGAAAAAGGCAACCGCAGTTGACAAATTGCCTCCATCAGATTGGAATATTGTGGGGCATATTCTTCTGCTTTTAGTTCCTGTCTTGAGCTCCTGCCCTGGCTTTCCTTGATGATAGACTATAAGCTGTAAGCCCTTTCCTCTCCAAGTTGCTTTAAGTCATGGTATTTATTACAGCAGCAAATTAGAACAGAAAGCAACCAAATTAAACTCTATAATGAACTTTTCAGCATCACCCATAGTTAAACATGTAGTTCACCTTATACTAAAATAATGACAAAATTTGAAATTTGCCCTGATGCCTGATGGATATGAATCTGGATGTGTTTTAAAGTCTTCTTTACCTGTAGGTAGGGGTTTATATTAACCTTTGAAATGCTTTATCTTACCAAGGCATAGCAGTGAACACCTTTAATCTCAGCACTCAAGAGGCAGAGGTAGGCAGCTTGCCCAGCCTGGTCTACAGAGAGTTAGTGTGAGGACAGCCAGTGCTATATAGTGAAAACTATTCCCCTTCCCCACTTGTTTTTCTTCAGAAGTTATGTTAAAGATTAACTTTTATTGTAAATAGTTAAAACTGCACAAGATCTCTTTTTTAACAGAACATGCAAGGGGGCACTAAACTACATGGTCAGCTAGGACATGGAGACAAAGCTTCCTATCGACAGCCAAAGCATGTGGAAAAGTTGCAAGGGAAAGCTATCCACCAAGTGTCATGTGGTGATGATTTCACTGTTTGTGTGACAGGTAAGCCACTTACAAAAAAAAACATCTTGAGGACATTTAATATGGGACATTGTGCTAATGCTGTGCAATTTTAGTTGAGATTTTATGGCAAAAGACTACCAAAAAAATTCCCAAAAACGTTAAGCAAATATATTTATTAATAACAACATTCCCAAGCCTGGGGAGAATAGCTCAGAGCACTTGTATAGCAGAGGCAAGGCCATAAGTTCAATTCCCAACACTAAGACAAACAAAAGAAACTTTCCAGGTTGCTATGATGTATAGTGATGAGCAAGGAGAAGAAAGGTAGATACTGGAGAAGATGTGAGATAGGAGAAAGCTACTGTGTGTCCTATTTAGGCTTTGCACAACACAAAATCAGGATAAAAGTTATATTTAGTTTTGATCTATCATACTTTATAAGTCCTTGGCATTTTTTCTTTTCTTTTTCTGGAGGCAGGGTTTCTCTGTGTAAAAACTTGGCTGTCCTATAACTTACTTTGCAGACCAGGCTGGTCTCGAACTTACAGAGATCTGCCTGCTTCTGCGTCCCGAATGCTGGGATTAAGGCATGTGCCACCACCGCCTGACTTTGGTTTTGGTTATTCAAAACAGGGTTTCTCTGTGTCACAGCCCTGGCTATCCTGGAACTCATGCTGTAGACCAGGCTGTCCTCGAACTCACAGAGATCTGTCTTCCTCTACCTCCTAATTGCTGGGATTAAAGGTGGGCACCACCACCTCCTGGCTACTTTTTAATCTTATGTATATGTGTATATCTGAATGTGGATTTGTGCACATGAGTGTAATACTTATTGTGAAGGCTGAAGGAGGGCCTCAGATCTTACTTAAACTGGGCTTATAATTGTGAGTTTTCCTGACATGGTTGCTAGATATCAAACTAGGGCCCTTTGGAAGAATAGTACATATTAACTTCTGAGCAAACTAGTCCCATCTTTGGTGTTTCTTTCTGTCTACAAAACAGGGAAGGCTCCAGGAAAATTTGAAGATCATTTAACATGATAATCCTAGAATCTCCCTTACAATAATAATACAATACATGGTTCCCTATCTACAACAGCTCTGCTTGTTTGTGTGGGCTAGCTTTCTGACTCTGATATGATCATGTCTTGTGTGACACCATTGGCTAAGGTAGTCCTCATTCCAGCTCTGCCCAGCTTTATGACGGGACACTAAGTCCTTTCTGTGATGGGTTTTCTTTCCTTTTGCAGATGAGGGTCAGCTCTATGCCTTTGGATCAGACTACTATGGCTGCATGGGGGTTGACAAGGTTTCTGGCCCAGAAGTGCTAGAGCCCAAGCAGCTGGACTTTTTCCTCAGCAATCCAGTGGAGCAGGTCTCCTGCGGGGACAATCATGTGGTGGTTCTGACCCGAAACAAAGAAGTCTACTCGTGGGGCTGTGGTGAATACGGTAGGTGAAGCCTGCTTCTTTCCACTTCTTTCAGGTGCTCCTCATGATTTCAGTCTTTGAGCTCCTTTCTTCAAGGCAGGTTAATTCAGAAAGAGTTTTAGAGCATCTTTCTGGAGAAGAACGCCTCGATATAATGACCGTCATTCTTTTGTGTGTTTCAGGACGACTGGGTTTGGATTCAGAAGAGGATTACTATACACCACAAAGGGTAAACTGAGAAACAGCTTCTTCTCTAGCCTGTCTAAAACACAGTCTCTAACCAAAAAGACATCTTCTCTCCCGACTCTCATAACAGAGTTTTATTTCTGAAGTCTTTCCTGTCTAGGAGACTGATGATCTAGGGTTCCTGATTTAGTCCTATGTGGTCTTGTCATCTGACTAAATCACAGAAAATTGAGAAAGTGGATACAGCTAATATGGACACTGGAGTCATATCTTACTCAGATATGAAATTAAAATCAGCACATAAAACAGAAAGTGTCACAGACAGCTAAATCTCCTTAAGGAAGTGACATGTTATCTGTTACCCCAGCTTTCTATTTCCATGGTTGAACACCAGGTGGAATGGTCTTTGCTTAGAGGCTGTGCAATAGGAGACATCATATCTGATTACTGTCTGAACTGCCTGAGCTGGCACTGGAAGAGGCTGCCAGGACCTGAGTCAGCTAAAGGCACACCTCTCTTACATGCCTCAGGGCCCAGGCTTACCTGACACTGGAAGGTTAACTACCGCTATCTACAGTGCTCTGCCATCCACAGTTGCCAGTTTGTATGTGTATCTTAAGGATTAAGTGATGCATATAGAAATAGCCGTTCCTCTGTGAAAAGAATCTGAGGGCCAAGGTTTCACACATATTCATGGTCCCATCTGATACCCTTCGTTCTCTAACCCTGACTGACAAACTGTAGAAGGATGCAGAAGTCCTAGCTGCTACCTCTGTACACTGTCTAAAAGACTGAGATGTTCAGGGTGCTATGTTTCTTCCATAACTATCGAGGAGCCTCCATGTCTGAAGACAAAGCCAGATAGAGATTGAAGCTCCCCTTCTCCCAAGCTTATCTGCAGTCTCCCCTCTATAGACTGACAGGGAACATCTGTTCCTTCTATCTGCAGCCTTTCCCTCCATGCTGTAAAACTGGAGTGCCGTGCTAGCAAGAGTGACCTCCAAGCTGTTGGGCAGCATGATGATGGAACTTGAGGGTTCTTTTCTAATATGAATTATGTACTTGGGATTTTTTTTCCCAACTTTTTTTCTTGCAGGTAGATGTTCCAAAGGCTTTAATCATTGTTGCAGTACAATGTGGCTGTGATGGGACCTTTCTGCTCACCCAGTCAGGCAAAGTGCTGGCCTGTGGACTCAATGAGTTCAACAAACTGGGGCTGAATCAGTGCATGTCTGGAATCATCAACCATGAAGTGAGTGGCCCTTGAGACTTTAACCACATCAGCAGAATTCTGGGTTGGGATTCTTTGACTTAAGAATAAAGTGATCTCACAGACGTTATGTTCAACAAAAGAGCATATGATTATTTTGTATGACGTTCAGGGACAGGCTAAGTGAGCATGATGCAGTAGTCAGACAGAAGCTACTTCAGAGAAGAGAAGTGTAGGTCTTCGAGGGGTTTTGTTTTGGTTTTTTTATCTTATTGTATTTCTTTGCTTTGTTCGGGGACAGGGATCTGAATCAAAAGTAGGAGAATTGCCTAAGTGGCCTCTGTCTTGAACAGGGTGGTGGTTTTACAAATGTGTTGGTACATAGGCTAAATGATGTTGCATGCCTTTAATTTTAGCACTCAGGAAGCTGAGGCAGGAGAATCTTTAGTTTGAGGCCAACCTGGAGTATGTAACAAGACCCCTTTAAAAGCCAAAGGCGAAGCCACAGAGAAACCCTGTCTCGAAAAACCAAAAAATAAATAAATAAATAAATAAAAGCCAAAGGCGAAAATCCCACAAATGCTTACGTGCGGTAGGTTTTACAGTTCCACCTCAGCAAAGCTGGCTGCAGAGGGTAAAGAGAGAGTTTAGATTGTATCTTTTTGTTTTTCAAGACAGGGTTTCTGTGCTTAACAGCCCTGGCTGTATTGGAACTCACTCTGTAGACCAGACTGGTCTCAAACTCAGAGATCCATCTGGCTCTGTCTCCCGAGTGCTGGGATTTAAGGTGTGTGTCACCTCTGCCCGGAAGGGACAAGAATATTGTGCCAATGAAAAGAAGTATTTCGCTGGGCGATGGTGGCGCACGCCTTTAATCCCAGCACTCGGGAGGCAGAGGCAGGCGGATCTCTGTGAGTTCGAGACCACCCTGGTCTACAGAGCTAGTTCCAGGACAGGCTCCAAAGCCACAGAGAAACCCTGTCTCGAAAAACCAAAAAAAAAAAAAAAAGAAGTATTTCTTTGTCTCTAGATTCCTGACTTACTGACCTCACATAAACTTACCAAGACTAACTACCATTCCACATCTTCGGGTTGTGTTTTTTGTTTTGTTTTGTTTTTTGGATTTTTTTTGGTTGTTTTGTTTTTGTTTGGCTTTTTTAAGACACGGTTTCTTGTGGCTTTGGAGCCTGTCCTGGAACTAGCTCTTGTAGACCAGGTTGGCCTCTAACTCACAGAGATCTACCTGCATCTGCCTCCCGAGTGCTGGGATTAAAGGTGTGCGCCACCACCGCCCAGCCAGGTTGTGTTAATATCATGAATTTTTGATATTTCTAAAGATCAAGTCTGTTCCCTGCCCTTTCCCCTTCAAATGCAAAAAGAAAAAAGAAAAAGAAAAAAAATCAAGTAAATTTACAGTTCCCTAACTTGATGAAAGAGTTAATTTGTATGTGGTGTCTGAAGTCCAGTCTCAGAAGAGGACAAACTCAGGGTGAAGCCTGGAGAGTGATAGTTTGAAAGGCATCTTCAAGTTTGCCACTTGATTTGTGGTTTGTTAAGATGCAGATTTGTTGTGAACTTCATGTACATGGATTTTTGTTGGTGGTGGTTTTGGTTTTTCTCTGTGTAGCCCTGACTGTTCTGGAATTCTCTCTGTAAACCAGGCTATCCTTGAACTCAGATACACCTCCTGAGTGCTAGTATTGAAGGCATTCACTACCACTGCCCTGCTACATGTTTTTTGTTTTGTTTTGTTTTGTTTTTTGTTTTTTAACAAAAAGAATCAGAGGAATATGTGTTATGAAATTTTGTGAAACACTACCTAGTAGGTAAAATTAGATCATAATAACTGATTTCTTTGTAAGCTGAAGAGCATATTTACCCTGCCCTTCCTTGTTAAAAAGGCAGAGCGTGCAAGCAACACAGATTCAATTATTCCATCCTTAGACCATAATCTCCTGAGATGAAGAGTTCTTGTGTTGCATGCTTTAATTCAGAATGTGGGTTTTATACTCAGAAATCCCTGCTTCTTATATCAAATTCTGATTCTGTACTGAGCTTATTTCTTATGTCCTGTTGAAGATAGGAAGCTATGTGGCACCCTGTCTTAGCAGGATTTGTTTGAAAGCCTTTTCCATCCTCAGCCTGCCCCACCACCACCATCACCATTGTTCGCTTTATGAGTCTGTTGCTCTGTGTTTTACTTGTCTCAGGCATACCATGAAGTGCCCTACACAACCTCCTTTACCTTGGCCAAACAGTTGTCCTTTTACAAAATTCGTACCATTGCCCCAGGCAAGACTCACACAGCTGCTATTGATGGTAAGTTGTTCAGCTGTATCATATGCCTTCAAAGCTCAGGTTCTTTTGTGCTATGAAATATTAGCTTTCTTAATAATCCTCTTAATGCATCCTCTGACTTCTCCCTAGTATTCAGTATTATGTTATTAACAAATTAGGCATTTAAGCACAGATTTTTAAAAAATGATTTCAATAAATACAAAATGAATGTGCACTTTAATAAGAACACCATACTTCCAGCTGGAGAGATGGCTCAGTGAAGTGGTTAATAGTGCTTACTTGCTGGTCTTCCAGAGGACCCAAGTTCCATGTCCAGCACCCAGTTTGGATTGCTCAAAAGTGACTATAACTTCAGCTTCAAGGGATCTGATACCCTCTTCTTACCTCTAAGGACACACCTACATGTGACATATACACAGACAGATATATATATATATATATATATATATATATATACACACACACACACACACACACACACACACACACACACACATATATATGTATATATATTCAATAATTAAATTATTATTTGTTTGTTTTCTGAGGCAGGGTTTCTCAGTGTAGCCGGGGCTGACTTGGAACTTGATCTGTAGACCAGGCTGGCCTTAATCTTGGAGATCCTCCTGCCTCTGTCTCCTGAGTGCTGGGATTAAAGGCATACACCACCATGCCCAGCTATAAATACTCTTAAAAGTATTCTAAATTAAGGGTAGTACCCTTTCTCTGAATTAAGGTAGCTACCCACACCTCAGTTTGGTCCCAGGAACCTACAGGGTAAAGAGTTTTGTTCCCTGAAAGTTGTCTTCTGACCTCAGTTATGGCATGTTCATCCACCTATGCATGCACAATAAATAAATTGCTTTATTTGGGGGGGGGTGTTTTGGTTTTAATATTGTTTGAAATATTGGAAAAATGCTATGGTCAGTTAGAGGTTCTGATTGATCACACTGCTTATATACTCTACCTCAAGATCATCTGAGTAGCTTCATATTTCTGTCTTCTAGTGCATGGAGCCGCATTGCTGTATCTTCTCTGTTTCAAGGTTCATTTGTGATTGGCTGTTTATTTTTGCTTCTCCCTCAGAACGAGGCCGGTTGCTGACTTTTGGCTGTAATAAGTGTGGGCAGCTTGGTGTTGGGAATTACAAGAAGCGCCTGGGAATCAACCTGTTAGGGGGACCCCTTGGTGGAAAGCAAGTAATCAGGGTCTCCTGTGGCGATGAGTTCACCATTGCTGCCACTGATGGTGAGTCTGTCTATGCTTTGTTCCTGCTTCCCAGACAGGTAGCTGGTTTAATTCTGATTAGGAAACAAGGTTTTGTCTAACTGGCATATGTCCAATGTAGCAAATTTTTTACAGGCCAGATTTCTAGATAATGGCAGGTTAATATCCTAAGTTCACCTGGTTTTTTTTAATTTGGACATTTTTGGTAAAGTATCTCCAGAACCATTGAGTACTTTTGTCTGTCTTGTCCAGTACGATGTTGGTCCTGATCAGCATTGGCTGGGTATGTGGGAAGAAGCACATAGGCCATCTTCCTATAGCACATAGGTGCTGTGCTAGAGATGTTCACCTCTTCTCTGTGAACCCATTCCTTTACACTCCGCTCTGTTCCTCTGCAGACTTCTTAGTCAGCGCCATCCTGAGCTCTCCATGCTGTGTTCCGAATATACCCAACAACTTCTTGCTATATCCGTACTTCAACTGGTCTTTGCTTCCACCTTTTTCTTTTGCGGTTGGTTCTTATTATAACCTCAGAGGTCCTCTTAAATACCTCCTGCTCTTACGGCTTGGTACATCAGTCAGGCTTGCACAGCCCCTATGACCAGGACCTCTTCTACCACTGTCCCTCTGTCTTACTTTGCTCCTGAGAACCGCCTCCTTCTCTGCTTGTGCAACCTTGCTCTTGCTCTTAAGTCTGCCTGGAAACTCACTCAGTTCAACTAGTTCTCTGCTCAGTGTCAAAGAGTACGCCTCTGAGCACTTTCTCTCAAATAGTGAAATGCCATCCCACGTTACTCACATCCTTCGTGTTGCACAGCACCCGACTTGCCATTGTCTGAAACAGGAGAGAGCTGTTCCCTCGGTGTTGTTATTCTTCCCACTGAAGTCACTGGAGCAAGGACTTGGCTTTATGTCCTGCCTCAGACAGCTTGAGCAACATTTGCTGTGAAGTAGATTCTCTTACTTGTTGGAATGAAGGACAAGTGAATGAGTGAACGAATGAACAGCAGACATAGAGGCAGTGGTCATTTTTACCAGGGTGGGATCAGGAAGAGTTTTAGGCTCTATAGAGAGAAATACTCAGTTTTTCTTTAATTTGGTATTTACTAGGACATCTTTCTAGTCCCAGACCTAGGCAAATAGTGTCCTATTAATCTGCCATTTAATTTTTTCCTAGATAATCACATTTTTGCCTGGGGAAATGGTGGCAACGGCCGCCTGGCAATGACTCCCACAGAGAGACCACATGGCTCTGATATCTGTACCTCATGGCCTCGGCCTATTTTTGGATCACTGCATCATGTCCCAGACCTTTCTTGCCGTGGCTGGCACACCATTCTTATTGTTGGTAAGAGTTTCATATATATGGAGTTGGGGTGATTTGGGCAGGACTGACATTGTTGGAAACAGAAGTATCCTAAAGCAGAGGCTGCTTTTTTAAGACATGTGCTGGATGGAGATGCCATACAAAGTGATAGGAACAGAACAGTTTTGTTTCCCAAGTTAGTCATCTGATATTTCTTCTCTATTGGACTGTTTTGTGTCAGGGTCATGTAGCTCAGGGTAGCCTCAAACTCAGTACTTAGTAGCCAAAAATTACCATGAGTTCCTGATCCTTCTGCCTTTTTTTTTCTTTGTAGCCTTAAAGCCTGTCCTGAAACTCTGGATCTCACTCTGTAGACCAGGCTGGCCTCCAACTCACAGAGATTCATTTGCCTCTGCCTTCTGAGTACTGAGATTAAAAGCATGTGCCACCACCACCTAGCTCATTAATTCTTTTAAAAGAAAATTTCCATGCTTTTTTGCAGAAACATTACTTTGAACTCCATGATAAAAACCTTGGCTTTTATAAATCTTAGTGCTGCTCCATCCTTGACCAGTTTTGGGTAGGATTTAGGAATTGTTACTTTGTAAAGCTTCCATGGCACTTCCAGCAGAGGTAGAAAACTCCCACCCCAGTACTGTGTGTATAGTAGCTCAGTAAATGTTTCACTTCTGAGACTAACTTGTAAATAGTTAAGTACTAAGTTACTGCGAGTCAGTGATGCCAGTGACCACTTCCTCCCTGCTCTGTCTCCCTTCACTCTTCCTGCCAGTGTCTGTATACAGTGCTTACCTATTGCATATTTTTCCCCAGAGAAAGTATTGAATTCTAAGACCATCCGTTCTAACAGCAGCGGCCTGTCTATCGGAACCGGTAAGTGGGTTGGAGAGCTGTGATGAGGAGGGAAGGTTGTATTGTGGTGAGTGTTGCTGCTCTGACATGGTTATCAGGGTTATTGTGTCTTCCACGCCTGCATCAGCTGTGGAAGTGAATAAGAGGCTTGCTCCTCATTGTGATGTGAAACCTGTATCCTTACCATCGCTTGAGACTTTTACTTCCATGGCATTCCAGGTATTCTAGTCTTTAAAAATTTATAGCCCTTTGAAGGCAGAGGCAGGTGGATTTTCATGAGTTCGAGGTCAGAGTGGTATATATAGCAAGTTCCAGGACAGCCAGAGCTACATAGTAAGACCCTGTCTCCAAAAACCATACAAAATTTATGTTCAAAATAGGCCCTCAGAAAGAAAAGTCATTTTAACCTGAACTTAGGAAAGTCAGCCCAAGCCCTCTATTGGCTTCCCAGCTAGAGCTCTCTTCACGGTTCTCTAGTACCTGACCCTGAGCCAGGAAAGAAGTCATGTGTGCGCCGATGTTTCAGAATTTACCTTGTTATTTTGTGGAAACTTAAGAAGTGTTTGGCTCAGTGTTGAAGAACTTTTTACATAAGGCAAATGCTAGTGGAAGCTACTGCTAGTGAATTGCCTGCCAGACACGCACTAGGATGTAGAAAACAGACATGAATTATGGTGATCATAACATAAAAATACCTTCATGTAAGCCTGACATGGTGGCACATGCTTATAATCCTAACACTGGGAAGATGTAGCAGTAAGATCAGAAGTTCAAGGCCATCCTCAGCTACATGCCAAGTTTAAGGCCAGTCTTTATGTCTAGAGACTCTGTCTCAAGAATAAAAATTTATAAACTGGGCGGTGGTGGCTCATGCCTTTAATCCCAGCACTCAGGAGGCAGAGGCAGGCTGATCTCTGTGAATTTGAGGCCAGCCTGGTCTACAAAGCAAGTTTCAGGATAGCCAAGGCTACACATGGAAACCCTGTCTCCAAAAACAAAAGAAAACAAAATAATAAAAATTTGGACCCATAAGATGACTCATGGAGTAAAATCTCATGCTGCCATTCTGACAGCCTGAGGGCTGTGTGCACATGGTACACAGACATATATGCAGGCAAAAACACTCATACACATAAAATAAATCTTTTTTGGTTTGTTTGTTTGTTTGTTTGTTTTGTTTTGTTTTTCCTGGAACTAGCTCTTGTAGACCAGGCTGGCCTCGAACTCACAGGGATCCGCCTGCCTTGCCTCCTGAGTGCGCCATCACTGACCAGCTTTTAAATTTTTGTTTGTTTGTTTGTTTATTTTTTAAATATTTTAAAAATCTTTTTTTACAACAATTTTTAACAGTTTAGTGTCAGATATTTGTCTGAACACTCCACTTCGTGCAGCTCTAGGAACTTAGAGGATTGGTGGGTTGGTCAGATGATCAGTCTCTGCAGCATGGAAAGCTCTCTCCTTTTGTACCACTTCTACCAGCGGTTCAGAGCTCCAGCCCAGGCGGTGGTGGTGAAGAGGAAGACAGCCGGCGGGAATCTGAAACTCCAGATCCAAGTGGAGGCTTCCGAGGAACAATGGAAGCAGACCGTGGAATGGAAGGATTCATCAGTCCCCCGGACGCCGTGGGCAACAGTTGTGGGGCTAGCAGCTCCTGTCCTGGCTGGCTTCGGAAGGTAACAAATACTTCAGAGGATGAATCTGTAGCAGGAGTCAGTAAGGGTTGCGTGGGTCTCCGTTTCTTGTGTCTGCTAATTTAGACAGGAGACGAGGCTTCAGGCTCCCACCTGGAAGAAGGCACTGCAAAACTAATCCTGTTTTTTGTTTTGTTTTATTTTGTTTTTCTTTTTAAGAAAGGGTCTCAGTTTGTGGCCCCAGGCTGGCCTGGAACTCACAGAGGTCCACCTATCTCTGCTTCCCAAGTGCTGGGATTAAAGGTGTGTTCCACCAGTGGGCCCAGCTTCTTTATGCCTGTATTATTAAAGTGAATGTAATAAATTCCTGTAACTTAACTTTTTTATCTTTGTAACCCATCTCAAAGATATTTTTTATTTTATTCTTTGAAAATTTTGTACATTCTATTTTGGTTATATTTAATTCAGTCTTCTCCCCCAACTCTTCCCAGATCCAGTCCCCCTTACTATAAACCCAACTTTGTCCCCTCATCTTTTTCCTAAGCCCATCAGGTATAGTGTGTGCTGCCCATATACTCTTGGAGTGTTGTTAACCTGCAGGAGCTACCCTTCAGGAATTCTGACTCTTCTCTCCCAGCAGCTAGCAGTTGTGGAAGGTCTTTCACTAGAAACAGGACTTCATTCCCGCCTTCTCTTCATGCTGGGGCTGGGGCTGGGGCTGGGGCTGGGGCTGGCTTGTGCTTGCACAGCTGTCACAGCTGCTGTGAGCTTCTGTGTGCAGCCGCCCTGCTGTGTCCAGGGAGTCCTCACAGCCTGTGGCTCTTACAGTCCTTGTCCCTCTTCTTCTGCTGAGCCCTGACCTGGGAGGAGAGGGTATGGTAGAGATGTCTCATGCTCTACACAGGACCAGTTGTGTGGGTCTCTGTGTTAATCTATCTACTGCCAAAAGAAGCTTCTCTGATGAAGGTTGAGAGAGATGCTGGTCGGTGAATAGAAGAGTAAGTCATTAGGAGTCAGTTTAATACTATGTCCATTTAACAAAGTAGTAGTACTTAGTAGGTCCCCCTAGGGCCTATGAGCTATCTATGCCACGTTTTTGGTCCCAGTAACAGTGCCAGGTATGGCATTGAACTTGTGGTGTGGGCCTTAAATTCAGTCAGAAAGTTGTTGGTTACTCCAGTGATATCCATGCTGCTGAGCATGTCTTGCCGGGCCAGTTGTTAGTCACAGGTGGTTCCCTTTCCTCTGCTGGTGTACATAGTAACTTTCAGCAATTTGGAAAGCTCACTGGTAGGGATAAGACTTTCAGGGGAGTGCCAGCTTGGCTTCTCTATGTTCTAGGACTCAACTATGTGATGTCTTCAGCGGTAAAGCCTTTTTTAAATACAAGGACTCACTTGTATCCCCCCGGCTGTCCTAGAACTCACTATGTTGATGAGGCTAGCTTTGAGCTCACAGAATGACCTGCCTCTGCCTCCCAAGTGAGCAATGTGGTCTTACTCTTAAGTTCTAGAGGGTAACCAGGAACACTGTCCATAGCCTGTAATGTGGGGCTGTATGGACTCTCACTTGCCAACAACTCAGAAGAGGTAACCCATTTCTAGCACTGGACCTTTTGTTTGTTAGCCTGTGGTATCTAGTAGGGGCATCATTGCCCCATTCTAGAGTAACTCTATACAGGGAGGTATAACAAAAGTCATTAGGTAACTTACTATTGTATGTGCTTCCTAAGTATACACATAGATAAAACAAGTTTAAATGGTGTTGGAGTGTACCTGTGCAAAAATTACGCTCATGGATTATATACTGTTTGTAGAAGTGAACTATTGGGCAGTTGAAGTGCCTTACAATAGAAATACAGTTTATTAAAGATAAGATACAGACAGTAAACATGTAAACTATTGTCAGGCAGTGTTGGTGCACGCCTTTAATCCTAGCACTCAGGAGACAGAGGCAGGCAGATCTCTGTGAGTTTGAGGCCAGCCTGGTTTACAGAGCAAGTTCCAGGACAGGCTCCAAAACTACAGAGAAACTCTGTCTCAAAAAAACAAAAGAAAACTAATATTAAAAGATGGAATTTCTATCAATAAGGCCTTATTCTTTCAGAAAATAGATTGCACAAAAGCAGGTGGACGAGACTATCTAGTGACCACTGTACTGGTGGGGTTATTTCTCAGTGATGAAATTGAAATTGCTGACTTTTTGGTGTCCTTAACACACCTCTTGCTTTATTCCCCTTGCCTCAGTCACTAGTATGTGCAGCATGGCCAGCAAACATTTACAGTTTATGGATTTTTTTTTTCCTGACTGGCCTGGAACTCTCTATGTAGACTAGTCTGGCTCCAAACTCACAGCCTCTGCTGGTATTAAAGGCATGCACCACCACGCATGGTGGAATTTTTAGTTTTGTACGAAGGGGTGGTGTGTTGATCTTCCAGTAGGGCTTAGCTGGTCAGCTGAGGGTAGAGAGCAGAGGTAGCAGCACACCTCCAGCCTCAGCCTCCTGACCCACTAAACAGTGTGTGGAGAATTGTGTTGGGGAAATGAGTCAGCTACAACTGCTCTTGAACTTGAGTTTGAATTTTTATTACTGAAGAAAGGGTAGCAGTTTGTTTCCAGGTTAGACAATATATGTCGTTAGCCACCACTATTCTGTCCCACTAGAGGGCGCTGATGTCACAACAGAATGAAAGAAAAAGCTACAAGGGACTTGGGAGACTGTAGACTGCTGCAAACACACTGATGAGGTTCTTTCTTGCGGACCTAGGAGCTGGAAAACGCAGAGTTCATCCCCATGCCTGACAGCCCAACTCCCCTAAGTAGAGCATTTTCAGAGTCTGAGAAGGACACCCTGCCCTATGAAGAGCTACAAGGACTCAAAGTCGCATCTGAAGTTCCTCCAGAACACCAGCCCCCAATAGGAGCCTGGGTAACTGAGTTTTCTGTCTTTAACCTCAACTAGGTAGATGGTGATTGTGAGTTCTGCCTTCACCACGTCTTCTGGTTCATTGGGCCACACCACACTGTCTCTTTGGAAGTTCTAAGAGCCACTCTACCTGTTAGCACCAGAGGATTATCTCCCCTCTTCCTCAGAAGTACAAAACTGAACTGTACATTTCCAAATTAGTCTTTTGTTGTAACGGTTTCTTTGTTTCTTTGTGAAACAAATTCTGTAGCCCAGCCAAAGATGGAGGATGACCTTGAACTTCTCTGCTACTCCTACCTCCTAGATGATATTACAGGCGTGTGCCACACACCCAGTTAGGCAGTACCGAATATGCTACCAGGGCTTGTGCATGCTAAGCAAGTACTCCACGAACAGCCACAATCCTAGCCCCCAGACTCAGTTCTCATGGCACCATGAGAGCGAGTTGTGCCAAATATTAGAAGTAATGCCAGGGCCTGGCATGGTGGCGCACACCTTTAATCTCAGCTTTCGGGAGGCAGAGGCAGATAGAGCTCTGTGAGTTTGAGGCCAGCCTGGTCTACAGAGTGAGTTTTAGGACAGCCATAGGTTTTATAGAGAAACCCTGTCTTAAAAAAAAAGGAAGAAAGAAATAATGCCTGTAGTGTACTGAAGGAGCAGCGCATATACATCCAGCCTGTGTAGAATGCATTGTGGTAACTCAGCAGCTCTAAAGCGGGGCTGTCAGGCTTGAGAAGCCACATAGTTATCACTTGACTTTGTGAGTTGGATAGTGTGATTGGTGTGTGTGTGTAGTTTATAGCACAAATGCAATCACAGGTACAGGGTGAGTATCTTTTATCCAAGTGCTTGGGACCCAGAAGGTTTCTAAATCTCATATTTTGCTGGATTTTGGAATTTTTGCATATACATAATGAAATATCTTAGGCTATCTAGGACCCAAGGCTAAACATAAATTGCTTTTTTTTTTTTTTTTAGGAGACAGGGTGTGTAGCCCTGGCTGTCCTGGAACTCACTCTGTAAACCAGGCTGGCCTCAAACTCACAGAGATCTGCCTGCTTCTGCCTCTCTAGTGCTGGGATTAAAGGTGTGCACCACCAACTGTCCAGCTTGATTTTTTTTTTAATTGATTTGTTTGTTTGATTTTTTTTTTTTTTTTTGAGACAGGGTTTCTCTGCAGCCCTGGCTGTCCTGGAACTCACTCTGTAGACCAGACTGGCTTTAAACTCAGAGATCCACCTGCCTCCAAGTGCTGGGATTTTGACTCTGACCTACTAAAAAGTATATAAGGAAGAAAAATCAGGCTAGAATAGTAATTGAAAGCCTTCCCAGGAGAGAGGTGACAAACCTTTAAAACTTGAAGGTGGACTTTCCCCTTGCTGTGTGGGCTGTCTGTTTCCTTTAGCCAACTCTCCTCAGATCTCTTCTACAGTGTCACCAGCTACATTTTGTGAACCACATCCTGTGATCAGAACTTGTTCCAAATAAATTCATGCTTTTTTCCTCACCGCAGCATTTTTAAAAAGAGCATATAAAAACATAAAGATTTTTTGCAAACTCCTCCCAAATAGATGATTCTTACTGTAGACTAATGAGGCCTAAGCACCGAGAGTTCCCTTGTCCTATTAGTACCGAGTGCAGTTGAAATCCCGGCATTTCTGTTTCACTGGCTCCTGTTCTCGTGTGCATTTGTCTTGCTGTGTTGGTTGAAGTGAAAGCTGTTTGCATGGGACCATGGCAGATCCTCCTGCATTCTCTCTCTCTCTCCTTGTTCGCAGCCACCCCGACTGAATCCTGCAGGCCTGTGTGCTGGGAAAGCATTGGCCTCGCCCGCCTGTGCGTGCAGCGCTCTGCAGGCGGAGGTCGAGAGGCTGAAGGCTCTGGTGTTAAAGTGTCTGGATGAACAACAGAAGCTACAACAAGAAAACCTCCAGATTTTTACCCAGCTACAAAAGCTAAACAAGAGATTGGAAGGAGGCGAGCAGGTGAGAGCATTCTTGGAGAGTAATCGAATTTCTCAGTCTGCTTTGAAAGTTCACAAACTGTAAGGTACTGAGTCAACTTCGCCCTTTGTGATTCGCTGTCTCTTAATGATGTGACTCTTGGGCTTGATTCCAGGAGCCTTGGACCTACCTGGTTCAGATATCTGGATTTTATCATTTTTAACACCTAACTTAGTTTTCTATTACTAGTTGTTTGTTTTTTCTTTACTTTTATTATGAAAATGTCTAAATATTATAATGAATACCCCTATGCCTACCATATAGGTTCAGTAATTATTAAAATGTCATTCTATTTGGTGTTTATATGTATTAATAATTACTTTAACCATTTTGTTTGTGTATTATTTTGTGCAACAGTGGAGATTGAACCCAGTGTCTTGCACATACACAATAGGCAAATGACCTACCACTGAGCTATGTCCCTAGCCTTGCTGATTAAAGGAGATTCTAAAAATGATGTAGGACTGGGGAAATGGCTCAGCTAAGTAAAGTACTTGTCGCATAGACCTGACAATCTCCCAAGCAAGGGTTGTCCTCTTCCCTGCAGAGAGTGGCACGGGCACACTCATGCTCTTTTCTGAAAACTAAGTTAGAATTATGGCTTTATTGAGGTCAGGTTAAATAGTTGGGGAAAACGTTTCGCATTTTCCTGGTATGAGTGAGGAAGAATCCTTCCTTGGCTGTCTTATGTGAGTCTGGACTCAAAACTTTGTCAACAACCTGCTCTATGTAAGTTGTTTAGAAGATGGAGGGAAACAGTGTCTATGAAACACTTCAGAAGGTAATGTCCATTCCTGAGATAAGGTTGGCGTGGTAGCAGGCACAGGACTGATGGTGGTGATGGGGGGAGAGGGTTGTTTTTTGTTTTTGTTTTTTGAGACAGGATCTCACTATATAGCCCTGGCTGGTCTGAAACTCATTATATAGACCCAGGGTGACTTCAAACTCATGGAGACAGATCTTCCTGCTTCTGCTTCCTGAGTGCTGGGATTAGAGGTATGCACTACGACCCCCAGCCATTTTATTTTCATACTAATACCCCAACCCCATGGGCCTAGGCAAACCAGAAGTAGTTATGCTACCTGCGTAAATGTAAAGATGGAGACTGTTTCCAAGGCAGTGCCACCAGAGCCTTCCACAACTGGCAGCCACTCTTGAGCGTTGAAAACACATCCGGAAGTACTGTGGCCAGTGCTAACTCATTCACTGCTAACGTGAAACTGCTTTGTCTGGACAGGTGGGGTTGCATTCCAAAGGAACTCAGACAGCAAAGGAAGAAATGGAAGTGGATCCGAAGCCTGACTTAGATTCGGATTCCTGGTGCCTCCTTGGAACAGACTCTTGTCGACCCAGCCTCTAGTCTCCTGAACCCACATAGCCCTCAGGAAACTGGGACCCAAAGAACTTCACCGCACACTTACCGAGTGCAGAGAGCAGCTTTCCTGGCTTTGTTCACTTGCAGACACGGAGCGCAGGGCAGAGGGAGGCTCTAAAGCACTTTCCTTGTGCATTTGGAGAGTGGCATTGCCTTTTAGGTAGGATCTAGGAGTGATATTATTGTTTCGGAGAATGGAAGGGTCCTGTGGCCCTGGCTTTGTCATCAGTGACTGCCATAGCAACAGCAGCTCTGTACCTCATCTTTTGATCCCACCTTTGAAGAAGAGACATAGTACTCACCTTGTTTGCGCTGGTAGCACCTCATATCCCATTTATCATTTTCATCATAAATTGGAAGTTGCCTTCAGATTTTAACATCAGGCATCGCACTTCTGGGTGAAGGAAGGGAAAATGTAAAATCGGAGTGGGCTGTGGCCAGGCCTGGCCTGCCCAGGGTCCTCCCGAGAGTGGTAAAGTATCCATGTCTTCTCAGAAGCCTGGAGTCCAGGAAAATTTCTTGGCAGTCAGTCTAGAGCTTGTGTTCAGGAAGTTGTTGCTTCATGCAGCTGACTGCTTTATGGGGAAGCTTAGATTGCGTTCCCTGTGGAGGCTGCTTGAAACATCAGTGAGAAGCAGAGAAAGGGCAGGTCCCTCGTCACACAGCCAAACTTTCAGGCTACGGTTAGTACAAGGTGGGATTTCCCAGCTCTGAAGGACTCCTCCCAGAGAGGAGATGTCTAAGAGAATACACCAGTGGGTAATAGCTAGAGCTGTAAAGATCAGCAGGAGGGACGGTAACACTTCCCTCAGTGCCTTGTCTCAGTGGCACTAAAGTCTTCTGCCCTTGTGAAGGCTTCTTTGTACTTCTAGTGTCGTGACCGTTAGGGGTCTGACTGGGATAAGTAGCCCCAGGCACCCTCTTTCTATGTCTAGTCAGTATTTTTCCTCTTTGGTGTGTTTTGAAGACATATCATACCCAGTAAGTCAGTATCATCTTTCATACTTGAGTGGCCCAAAGCCAGCACCAAATCCTTGGGGTCCCAAAACTTGACAGGTAGAACCTGCCAAGTGAAAGGAAACTGGCTGCAAGCTCACTTCTGCTGTGTTCTTATTGAGAGGAGCAAGCTACCTTTTCCAAAAACAGGATTGTGTCCTAGAAGAGCCAACCTTCTAGGCAAGCATCTGATGGTTTCCCTTAAATGTGAGCCTTGTGCTTCCACCAAGTCTAATGAATTGCTTGTGTTTGGGGCCACAGCAGCTGCTTTGATAAGTACCACATCCTCTATGCTACATACAGCTAAACTAATATTGTTTCCTTTAACCAAAGCAAAAAAAGAAAAGTTTGCTATCTATTTTAATATTGCAGGAGGACCTACCTGTGCAGAAGAAATTTTTGCCATTTCCCTAAACCAGCGGTATAAAGGCTGGTGCTGGGAGAAAGCCCCATCTCTGGGGGATGGGCAACTCTGTCCGATGGGATCATTGATGTCCCATTGTTTTCTCAATTCTGAGAAGCCTAGTACAATAGTACTGATGTAATCACTGAAGCCTTTTCCCAGAATAAGGGAAGGCCCAATCCTGACATAAGGTCACAAGTTCTAGGGGTCTAGCCATTGGCTGTAATCCCTGTCAGAGAGTTTTGGTTCATCATGTCAATGCAACTTTGGTTTTCTTCAGGACTGGCTGGCCTTTCAAGGTCCTGTATCCTTACGCTTACCATCTCAGCAGGCCTGAGAGGCAGGGCTTAAGTCTTCATTCTGAGCATTGCTTTTGCTTGGGAACTGAGGGCCGTGGGCATGTCGCTGACTGTGGGGTGAGAGTGAGTGTTGAGGTGGGCAGGAGCCCTGGAGAGTCATTCTCTAGCAGAGCATGGCAGTGTTTTCTCTAGTGTGTTCCCATGGGAAGTCTAGGTTTGCCATTAATCCAGCTGAGAAGCTCAGTTCTGTGCCTTAGAGATAATTTGCACTTTTCAGAATTGTGCCTAGGACAGCCATGAGATTGTTTCCTCCACCAAACAGCTATGCAAGCAGAACAGTGAGACATGGCAGCCATGCACTGAGTTGAGCAAAATACAAGACAGCAGAAAAGTATTCAAATGGTTTCCTGTAGCTAAATCTTGGTGAATTGCCCTGCTTGTCCTCTATGCAGTGCTAGGTGTTTGGAGCTTTCCAGTAGCGTTGCTTTGAGTTACAGTATAGCCTGCGTTAATCCTCTGTGCCAACACTTTGCTGAAAAGCCAGCTTATTGTTAGCCAGATGCTAGAAAGGGTGAGGGTGGAGTGGTGTGGCATTTCTGTTTAAATAAACATTTAAACTCTCAGCTTCAGTAAACCTGTGCACCAACTCAGTCACTGGAGACAAAACACCCAAGGTTCTAGGCCATGGGAAAGCTCTGATTCTGTGAGTCTACTATAAATAAATAGTAGTAATGAAAAAATGGTCTTTTAACAGAAATAATGCGAGACATTACACAGAAACAACCTCGGCTGTTTTCCAATCTCATTCTTGCCAGAAAAATCATTTGTACTGCAATAGTTTTTTTTTTTTCCTAAGAAAGTTTGTAAAAATTCAGAAAGCCCAGAGGGGGAAAAGGAGACATTAAAAGAAGGGTCCTGGGCTAGCAGGGTAGCTCAGCAGGTCAAAGTGGCTTGCTGGGCAGGCCTGGTGACCTGAGTTCATCCTGCTGAATCACAGCACTGCCTCTGACCTCACACACTGGCGTGTGTGTGCCTGCAGTTGTACACACCATGTGTGCACAGTGATAAGAGGCATCAGGTTTCTTTTACGCACCTCCTTGGTCCTGATGAGAGACCATTCCAAGTGATCCTGCCAGTTTGTTGCTAAGACTTCCTCAAGACAGCTGAGTTGTATTTGGTATCCTTGGAATAACAGCTGCTCCTTTTCTTGGCTGAGCGCTGCACTGCAGTTTGAAGCAAAAGGCTCCTAACGCTCAAATTTCATTTGGTTTGTTATCTGTTCAGAAACATTCATGATAGGAAGAGCAGCCCAGAGGAAAACATATATTTTACAGAAAGTCCTTCACATGAGGTCCCCAGGCCTCAAAGGAAGTATCAGTCATAATAGCAGGAGGTGTGGTGGGCTGTAGTCAAGACTGAGATCCCTACAAGGCCAGAAGTCATTTATTGTCCAGTGATTAACTGCCGACATAAATGTGCTGATCACTAAACCTCACAGGTCATGGGCCTAGGGGAGGAAAATCTGTGTCACAGCTTTGCTTGCCAGTCTGTGTAGTCGTGAAGGGCAATCCAATGTTGACAAGCTTTGTGAACTAGGAAAGCTCAGCATGTCTGTACACACTTCTAAATAAAAAGAGCTACCTTGTGCGTTTCACCACGAGAATTTCCCATAGCTTTTTTAACTTTAAAATGTATGATGTTTATGACATGTGCTTAAAGTAACAACATACGGACTTGACAAGCAGCATCTATGTGACCTCTACTGAGGAAGAGACTCGAGGTTGTAAAACAGCTCTGACCTCCCCGGAGCAAGCTGAATTCAAAAGACTGGCAAAAGCTGAGGTCAACGGGAACACAAAGACAAGGGCTCTTGTTTTCTTTCTTTGGCAACTCAAGAATGAATAACTGCTTGTGTCTATAGTAAGACCCACACACAGTTGTTTCCCCTTGAGGGCTTTAAACTGTGACCCTAATAACATTGTGGGATCCCAAATCCATATGTCTAAGAGGCCCAGCAGATGAAGGAAGAGAATCTGGCTTTACTTGCTATCATTCCCAACTGAAGGAGTGGCAGATTGTGAACCCCTTCCAGTGTGTCCTGTGTAGGTTACGGCCCCGTGTTTCTACAGCCTCCAGTGTGTTAAGACATGCTCCTATACCAAGTTTTTAAAAGTTATATTTTTTGAATGCTTCATGACAAAGGATCTGGGGCAGGGCAAGGTGATGCACGCCTTTAATCCCTGCACTCGGGAGGCAGAGGCAGGCAGATCTCCATGAGTCCTCCATGTAGCCTGGTCTACAGAGCTAGTTCCAGGACAGCTAGGGCTACACAGAGAAACCTTGCCTCGAAAAAACAAAAAACATATGAACAATAAAGCATCTGGGGTGGGGTGGGGTGGGGGCTGGAGAGATGGTTCTGAGGTTAAGAACCTTTAGTCCCAGCACTCAGGAGGCAGAAGTGGTGGATCTCTGTCAGTTCAAGGCCAGTCTGGTCTTTAGGGTAAGTTTCAGGATCACCAAGCTACACAAAAAACCCTGTGCCAAAACAAAGAAACAAAGAACCTGGGTTCCTAGCACATACATGGTGGCTCACAACCATCTGTAACTCCAGATCCAGGGGATCAACACTTCTGACTTCTGCAGGTACCGGTGTGCAGTCAAAACACTCATAAGATAATCTTTAAAAATTGTGAACATCCATGGGGATACAACATTGTGACTTCTTTAGCCACGGCTGCTTATCTGTTCCCTTTAACCTGATGTAAAGAACTGTGTACTCCTCAATAAACTTGCCAGGATTGGGGGCATGTCAGGCTAAAAATCCAGCATTTTTAAGAGCTTCAGCGCCCATCTTTCTAAGCTCCCCAAACCCCCTAGTTGAAGGTCTAACTTGAAGTGAGCAATGTTCTCACTGTTAAGAAGACCTGATCCCTTTCAGTGTTTAAAATAGAAGTCTGACTACGCTCTGATCACAGGGCCATGAAAATGAACATTGTCTATGCTTGCTTAGACTGGTTCTGCTGTCTCAAGGTACCCAGACAATATTGTTTGAAAGGGTCCTAGGGGCTTCTTTCTTTAACATATGAGATGCGTTTAAAAAGAAGTAAAATTGTTTTCTATTCATCCCTACCCTGTAAAGTGCAAAAAGATGTTTCATTATACAGCACACCATGGGGAAGGTTAAGGATACACTGGTCCCCTAATGTTACATACTTTTGTTGGCTAGCAGCCAGAACCATGGGCCATGGAGGCCAAGGATAGATTTCCATCAATAATTCCTGACAGCACAAACTTCTATCTTTTATAAGAGTTACCATCTGTATGGCAATGACCCTCTGACCTCACTCCTCTTTATTATCCCTACTTTGAAAAGCAAGAAGGGCTAACAGAAACCCTGGACACGTGCCATGGTCAGAAAGCACAACTGAATACAGGCACTTCACAAACCACGGTCGGGCTCAGGAGAAGAGCGCTTTAATGCGGCCTCACTACCCAGCGTCCTCTCTCTCACACACACCCGCCCCAGTCCTTCAGGCAAGAACATAAACACACAGCCAGGGTTATGATCCAGTGAGAAGCTGAGCTTCCACCCGCCTCCTGCCAGGCAGCGGGCTCTCCTCCGGAGTGGTTTGGCTCAGCAGGTGGAGCCTGAGTTCTGCAAAGGTTCCGCTTCTCCCTGCTTTCTGCCACTCATGCTCTGGTTTACCGCTGAAGGGAAGCTCAGCCTCCTCAACTAAGTAAGGCGGGTTCTGCCATTGTCTGCTCAGCTGTCGTGCCTCCTCGGGGGTGGAGGGCGGTTCTTGTTGGTCTTACACTTGGGTATGTGTCGTTCAGCCACCTTGGGAGCAAAGTGGCGGCTGCAGTGGGGACACTGGACATAGTCTGGGTTTTCCGCAGGCAGGATGGGGGGCAAGTCTGAGGGATTCCCACCTCTGGCGATGACCTGCTGGACCTGCCGAGCATGACGGAGGGTGCGGATAAAAGACTCGTGCTTCTGTCTCCAGGTGCTCTTCCGGGGAGGCTCAGTCTGTAACAGGAAAAGGACAGTGAGCCTCCAGCTGAGACTGAGCCTCCAGCTGCCTTGGATCTCTCCTCTCTCGGGCTCCCTGACAGCAATAAGGGTGTGAAAAGGTCCTCAAATCAAAGAACACAAAGGAGGAAGAGTGATGACTGACCTGCCAGCACTGAGGCCCAGCCCAAGAGCCTCCAAGGAGTGGAGTGGTCCTACCTGCAGGCCAGGCATCTTTCTGCCAGGTCCCCTGAGGGAGCTGGCTCAGGTAGAAAGTAGGAAGGTGTGGGGAAGAAAACAAGCTGAGTTTAGAACTCCTCTCCTACCCTGTGTACCCATGTGCCTAGCACCCCTGCTATCCTCCCAGGAGAAGAGAGACTTGTTCTCTGGAAAAACTGAATTAGATAGGTTTTAAAGATTTATTTGCTTGTTTTTTTTTTTATTTTATTTGCATTGGTGTTTTGCCTGCATGAGAGCATTAGATCCCCTGGAACTGGAGTTATAGACAGTTGTGAGTTGTCATGTCAGTAATGGGACTTGAACCTGGGTCCTTTGGAAGAGCAATTGGTGTTCTTAACCACTGAGCCATCTTTCCAGCTCCTTAAAGATTTTTTTAAAATCTTCGATTTGTGTCTTTCTTTGTGTGTGTACCATATGTGTATAAATGCCCATGAATGAAGGTCTGGAGAGGGTGTTAGATCTCTTGGAGTTACAGGTAGTTGTGAGCCACCACCAGACGTGGGGGTTGGAAATTGAACTCAGGTCCTCTGGAAAAGCAGTAAGCATCGTTAACTGCTGAGACAGCTCTCCAACTCCTAGATAGGTTTCAGTGCAGAAAATCCAGCCAGGATAAGGAACAGGGTTCCTTTCAGCGCTGGTGGTGGGGAAGCCTAAGTAAGAGCACCCAGCAGCCACGGAACTGTCAAACTGCTTTAAGAGCAGCTCCCAGAGCACCAGTAACTAGCATCCTCTTGGGAGGACAGTAGTTCTTCGGATCCACCCAGTAGCCAGAAATGAACCTCCCAACACTGGCTTTGGGGGTCACCATTACAGGGCTCACTGATAACTATGAAGTCCTTTAGTGAATAAATCCACTAAGCTTAAATGAACAGCAGGGTGTGCACACTTTTAATCCCAGCACTCAGGAGGCAGAGACAGGAGGATCTCTGTGAACTCAAAGTCACCAGTACCAAATGATGAGACGCTGTCTCAAATGAAAATCAAAAACAAAACCACCAAATGAACAGGCAAGGATTGTGAGATCCTTGATGAGCGTTTAACTAAAGAGAAAAGGTCCGCAAAGCACAAGAACAAAAACTCGGGAAACTGAAACACACACACAGAAATATCTACACAGGAAAATATGGTATCAATGAAGTATTAAAAGATATTGTGTCCAGAGTATAGAGATAGCTCAGCAGTTAACAGCACTGACTGTTCTTGCAGAGGACCCAGGTTTGATTCCCAGGTCCCACGTGAATCCCATGCCTTCTTTGGCCTCCTTTGACAGTGCATACACATGGTGCAGCCATATGCACAAGCAAAACACCCATATATATAAAACAAAATAAATATTTTTTTAAGATTTATTTATTTATTATGCACACAGTGTTCAGCCTCCATGAATGCCTGCACGCCAGTAGAGGGCACCAGATCTTATTATAGGTGGTTGTGAGCCACCATGTGGTTGCTGGGAATTGAACTCAGGACCTCTGGAAGAGCAGTCAGTGCTCTTAACCCCTGAGCCATCTCTCCAGCCCCAAAATAAATATTTTTAAAAGAAAGATTTTGTCCATAAAAGGAGTGTATTATGAAAGATGAACAACCAGAAATAAAATAACAATAACTATAAATTAAAAGCCTGATAGTCAAAACTCAAATAGAAGCATGACAAAATAATAAAGAAAAACACTCAGAATGGAAAAAAGAGAAAGCAGATGGACAGTAGATATGATCTGAAAATCAGTTCAGAAAGTTTGACATGTGAGCAAACTTGTTCCAATAAGGACAGAAAGTACGAGAGGAAGTTGTTAAATAATATAATTAATACTTGTAGACTCAAAGATCACAAGTCTTGAAACTGAAATGACTTATCAAAGCTCTGAAGCAAACACTATAAAATCTTAAAATTTTAAAGAAAACCCTGTTGGCTTTGGAAAATGAAACAAAATAGGTTTCAGAAAATGAAGCAGGAATCAAAACATTAAGAGTTCTCAACAACAAACACTAGGCAATCAAAGCGACAAAGAAATACCATCTTTAAAGTTCTGTAATAAAGTGAGGGATCATGAAATGTCTCTTTTCTATTTTTATAGCTTTCATTAAATTTGTTTTTTGACAAAAAAACAGAGTTCTAATAAAGGGCCAGGCATGGAGGCAGAGGCAGGCTGATCTCTGAGCTTCAGGCCAGCTAGGGTTACAGAGTGAGGCAATGTCTCCAAAACGAAGTTCTGATATACCCAGCCAAATCATCAAATAGGAAGCGTTTATGTAGACATTTTCTTTAAGTCCATGAATAAGAATATACCATCTATGCATATCTCTTGGTAAATTTCAGCAAAACAATGAACAGGGAAAGAAGAAAAAGACAGGACCAACACAGGAGAAGCAGAGGGAAGTTCCAAAGCCAAAGAATGGCCAGATCAGATAGAGCAGGAGCAATTTCCAGAATGGGGTGGGGGCACCTCAAACTGATTTGTCGTAAAAAAGTATCTGGACACTTAGAAAAAGACAGTAACAAATTCCTAGCATCCAGAAGGTTAGTTAGGGAAGGTTTTAAGTACAGACTAATTGTAATTGTAAGTACAGACTGATTGAAGGAGATGGAAAGTTAGTAGTGATTAGCCCCAAGTCCACGTGGGCAGGAGCGGAATTTGCTCCAATATCAGTGAAGGAGATGGTATAACGGTCGTGTAAAGTCCCACTGTTTTAAATCAGAACCACGGCCAGCTAGAGTGGAAAGGGGAAATAGTGGAGAAGGCAAGGGGGAGAGGGATTGAGACAGAGCTTCGTCTGTGAGGACGAGCAGCCGTCAGAGGACACGGAGGGTTGGCAAATCAAGAAAATAAGTGTATTATTTAGAATCCTGGAAACACATGCCAGAAGACATATTACACAACGGAGACTCAAGAAGGAACCTGAAAAGGAAGAAGTAAGAGTGCATTATAGATCATTTAATACCACACGGTGTCTAAGATGTATATACTTAACTATTTAAAATAAAGGTGGGCCCAGCAAGATGTCGCAGTGGGTGAGGGCGCCTGTCATCAAACCCAAAGACCTGAGTTTAATCCCCAAAACCCACGTGGGGGAAAAAGAGAACCAACTCTCACATTCCTCTGATCTCAACAGGCATGCATGCACACTCACAAACACAAAATAAATATTAATTTTTTGTTTTGGCTTTTTGAGACATGATGGAGGAAGGTCATTGGTAATAAACAAACTGCCTTGGCCCATTTTGATAGGCCATCCCTTAGGTGGGTGGAGTAGGCAGAACAGCATGCTGGGAGGAAGAGGAAGTTAGCTCAGACTCTATAGCTCTGCTCTCTGGGGCAGACGCCTCAGATAGACGCCAGGCTCCTCTCTCCCAGGCAGCTCCGACCCAGGATGGACGTAGGCTAGAATCTTCCCGGTAAGACTGGTGCTACACAGTTTATTAGAGATGGGTTGATCAGGAGAATTAGCCAGTAAGGGCTAGAGCTAATGGGCCAAGCAGTGTTTAAAAGAATACAGTATCCGTGTAATTATTTCGGGGCATAAGCTAGCAGGCGGCTGGGGTGCTGGGGATGCAGCCCCACCACTCCTATTACTACAGAGACAAGGCTTCTCTGTCTGTGTAACCATCCTAGCTGTCCTGGAACTAGCTCTTGTAGACCAGCCTGGCCTCAAACTCACAGAGATCCACCTGCCTCTGCCTCCTGAGTGCTAGGAGTGATTAACCCCAAGTCCTGGCGTGCGCCACCACAGCCTGGCTGTAAATATTAATCTTTAAGAGAACGAAAAAGACAAATACCTCTTAGTAATAGGTAATAGGACAAAGCATGCTCTATCGGGTATGTCTTACTGAGACAAAAGACAAAGGGACTGGCATTAAAATATGGCCCCCAGGAACCTTAAAAGAATTCAGCCAGAATTCTAGGGGATACAGTAGCTGTATTTTCATTCTGTGTCCTACTGAGATGTTCCTTACCACATTAAGCACAAAGTCGTGTGTGGGTTCCTGCCTCACGTGCGGACAGCTAGTAGACACGGTGTGTGTCTGCTGGATGTCGTGTGAATAGGAAGTGACTTGGAAAAAGCCGAGCTGCAGAGTATGTGGGAAAAGCAGCAAGGAGCTGCAGCCACTTAGCTCAAAGATGGCGCAGAGCTCTGGAGTGAGACTTGAGGCACTCCCTGGGTAGCTCACAGTCTGCCGAAGTCCTTTCTGCCTTGTGTCCCTGTGCAGCTCATGACCTCAACCCAGTCTTCTCAGAGCTGGGCTGTGTGGTTTAGCTTTAGTGCTACCATATTTAGGAACTTAAGAAGCACAGGTTCTTTTCGATGATGGCCCCAACTAAGTTATGGTAGGCCATAGGGAATCCCCAGTGAATTACCAGGCCGACCAAGGAGGAAAGAATAGTAACTGGCCATCCTGTCATTATCTGTCTGCAAAATGCTGACTTCTTGTTGGAAGCTGGATTTTAGGAACATTATCTCTAAACATGCGGGAGACATTCTTGTGGCGATCTCTCAAATTGTACTGAGCAAAAACACTATAATTATTAAGTTATCTTCGAACATCCATCACACCAGTGGGTGTTTTTAAAGGCTCCAGCGAGAGGACATTTAAACTGGAAAGTCCTGAAAAGAGAGAACTGGGAACTGGATGCAGTGACCCACATCTCTAATCCCAGCACTTGGAAAGCAGACAGGTGAGTCTGAGGCCAGCCTGGTCTACATAGTGAGTTCTAGGCCAGCCTGCAAGGAGGGGGAGGGAGAAGTGGGAAGGGGAGAAGAGGGAGAGCCCATGCGGGCTCACATGCTTTGGGAAGAAATGAAACCAAAATATGTTCTGTTTTTTTCCCCATACTGTTACATGGGGGCCTTTGAGATCACCTAACATGGGTTTTTGTTTTGTTTTGTTTTTGGTTTGGTTTTTTGTTTTTGGTGTTTTTTGTTTTGTTTTTTGACAAGGTTTCTCTGTAGCTTTGGAGTCTGTCCTGGAACTAGCTTTTGTAGACTAGGCTGGCCTCAAACTCACAGAGACCCGCCTGCCACTGCCTCCCGAGTGCTGGGATTAAAGGTGCCACCACCGCCCAGCTCTAATGTGGGTTTTTCCCAACCCTGTTCATCTTATTCTTTTAATATTTTTTTAAACTCATGACCCCACAGAAATCACAGACTGAATATGATTTTCTACAATAAACACTCTGGAGAAGCTTATTTTACAGACCAAATGGCATACTCTCAAAGACTGGCTATGGGGCAATGGTCTCCAGGTGGGTCTAAATCAGCCCACAAAGTCCTGAGCCGTATCAGTTAGATGTCGTGAATCCCTCCCTAACGGTTCCCATTCTGGTTTTTCTAAAGTGAGGGATGTTTTGGAGAGCTAGCTAGAAAAGAAAAAGAAAAAGAGTCCTCAAACAAGTACTTTATCCCTGTGGTGTTAATACCCTAACTGGAGAGGTGGATCCAAACTTACATGTGTTTCTGGAATTTACTACGAATACATCAAAACTGAGCTCACTTTTAAAGAGTAGGTACAGCTGAGCACGGTGACAAATGAGAGAAAGCAAGGAATTCTCATAAGTCAGAAAAATGTCATGTTCGTTTTAACTCAAATTGCAAGTTTTTAAAATTTTGTTTTTATGAGTTATTTTTTCCCTGCAGCAAATATGAATTCGTTTTTACAATAATCAAAAGGACATTATATTTTAAAATCTAGATTTTGGAGTCAATTCTAGTAAGATTTAAATCTAATAAGATCAAGAGCAGGGACTATTGATCAGCAATAGACTGTTTATCTAGTATGTACAGGTCCCTGAGGCTAACACTAAAAGATAAAAAATCTACTTAAACTGTCCAAGCTTTGTGTGTGTGTGTGTGTGTGTGTGTGTGTGTGTGTTGAGGAGGTAGGTCTGATGTGTATGTGTTTAGATGTCTGAGCCTTGTGTGTGTGTGTGTGTGTGTGTATGTTTAGATGTCTGAGCCTTGAATTTTGAATGGATACAATGATAGACAATAAGATTCATACAGAATTGTGAGGCTTGTAGAGAAAGCTCTGATCACAGAGACTAGCAAAGGGAAGTTGTGATTCTCCCCTCCGCTCTACACTGTCCCGGTTCCCAACGGGAACTAGCGAGGACGCAGCAGTCCATTACACGCACCCCCATACAGAGTCAAACCTAGGAGGCTCTTATTACCTCGGCGGCGGTGGCTGGCCCCTTCCAGTTCAAGTACTGCTCTAGCTCTGTGCCCTTAGCCCGGGCCCTGGAGGAGTCGAACACTTTCCTCTTGGACCCTTGCATCCTCCCACAGACGGTGGAGTGTCTCTGCAGCCTGAGAGAAAGAAACGAGCGTCCACAGTGGCTGCACTTGCTCAGCTCTGGCTCTTCTGTGGAGGAACCGGACCCCAAGGAGCTTGGTGATGCCGACGGGCTTGATGCCTGCAATGCGCTGCCCAGCTCTTCTGAAGGTTTCAGGAATTCGTCTGCGGGAGGCCCTGAGTCTCGGACTTTGTTGTTGCTTGCCATCAGCCTCTCCCTTTTGAGCCTCTGGATTTCATAATCAGAGAACTGGAGTGGGCTACAGGTTTTCTGAGCCCATTCACAAGGTTGACCCTCTCCCCTATCTCTACTGAATTCCTCAGAACTGAACTCGGGAGATAAACTGGGTGTCTGTGTGGCGTTGCTGTTACGGTCCCTAACTCTCCCTGCAGATAGGGTCGTTCTTAGTAGCTCTCTGTCTTCATGCTCCTGGGCCCGTTTCTTTTCCTTCTGAATCCTTCGGAGACCCTCCTCTGTCTTCTTCAGCTTCTCTCTCAGGAGGCTCTCTTTTCTGCGGATTTCCATCTCTAGCGTCTCACCTGCCGCTTCTAGTCTTCGAATCTGTGTCCACTCGGTCCTATGGAGGTCCGCCATGACCTTCTCTGCCTGCACAGAGGCAAAAAGAGACGAATTCAACCAGCTTCTCAAGCCAAAGTTGCTGTCTGAAAGCTCGCTCGAGTTAGGGAGTCTTGGATAGGCATTCTGGTCCCCATCGGTGCCTACCTCACCTGTACTATGAGACTTCCGGTGGGCCATGGGTTTCAGTGGGTATGCCCGATCTACTCCAACTCGTTTCTTCCTAAAGGGAATGAAGTCTTGGTCATTTGCTTTGGGATACCGGGGTTGAGGGCTTGACAAGGAAAACGAGCCCTTTCCTTGGCCCTGGGGATTGCTTGCTGAGCTCTGCTGGCTGATCCTGGCACTCTGGGGACAGGAGTGCCTCCGGGCTTTTGTGCACATGTTCCCTTTGGGGTGAGTGGAGACACCCTCCTCCGGCTCAGGCTCTGTATTGTTCCAAAACTTCTGCTGGAAATTGTTCCTCAAGTGTCCCATCGAGGACCGCTGGGAAGAGTCACCTTGTTCATAAGGGTCCCTCTTAGCTGAGTGGAGCCCTGGCGCTTCTGTTTTATTATGTGGGAACATAACGCCCACAGGCAGATGTGGAGCCAACTGGAGACCAGCCATTCAGGGCCTGGACCAAAGCCTAGGGGAAGATTTAAAACAGATACATGGGAAGAATTAGTCTGAGCTTCACTCCCCACTGCTAGGCTGCTAGAGTAAACTGTTCCTACATTTGCCCTGCCCACATTCCCTTTAAACGTAGTGCGGAATCAGCCAGGACCTTCCTTCAGTAAGCATTTATTTAGTGAGTGACGATTATGTGCCAGACATTGTTAAGCCCCGAGGACCAAATCATGAACGGGACACAGGTGTTCTGCCGCTGGCTTTCCTCCACACCCGTGTCCGATCTGCCGTACACTATTGTGGAATGGGTGGAAAGAGCCTTAGATCAAAGGTCATCTGTGACCAAAACAAAACAAAAAACCAAAACAAAAACCAGGCAACCTGCTCTTACTAGCCCCGGTTCTTGTAAACTGCAGAGTCTGCTCCGAGCCCGGTCCCACATTTTTACAGGGTGAGAACAGTGGCCTGGCGACGGGGCCTGGCACCGAGCTCTCCCTGGGCTTTCCCCCTGCTAGGAACTACAAAGAGCACCGGGCGCCCCGGATTGAAGCAGGTGCTTGGCTGTCAAACCCTCATCCAAAGATGCTCTATGGCCCAAACCGCACCAGGTACCAGTGTATAGGAGCGCGGGGCGTGACTCCTCACCGCTCCAGTCAGCTTTAGATCCGGAACTTGAAAGTTCCCAGAGGGTCAAATGGTAACCCTCGCGGGGATTCGGCCTCTAGAGACAAACTCTCACTCTCTGGTCCCTTGGGAAGGTGGTGGTAACGATTCCGTGTCTCTCCTCCTTTTCGCATACCTGAGGCGCTTGGGGGCCACTCCTGCTGAGGGAAAAATCCCCAAGATCCACTTTTTCCACACCTGACTAAACCCAACTGCCGTTCGCGCAGGCGCTCTTGTCCACCTCTGTTATTCCCGTTGCCTGGAGACCAGAGCGCCGCCTCTGGTTGCGACCTTTCAATCCCAGACCAGCGCAGGCGCAGTCCACAAGCGGTCCGGCGCTGCCCGGAAGATGAGTTTGGGGTGGAGGAAGGTGGGGTAAGAGTGCCGGCGGGTCACTTGACGCAGGGTGCAGCCAACTCTGCAGCTCAGATCAGCGCTGCCCTTGGGGCGAGGGGAGGAGAGGCTTTTCTGGGGCTACATCAAAGAAGAACTTGCATTCCTTGAGAACGATGCTCCCAGACCTTAGGGAGAAGGGTGGAGCCCCTAGATGGGCTGCGGAGTCACCCTGCCACAAGATTCGGGGATCCGCCCGGCTAGCGGGAGTGGGACTGCTGATTGCCCTTCTGAGCGCACTTGGCTGCTGCTCCCAGGCCCCAGGTAGGGCTGCAAAGCTCCAGGCTATATGC
This sequence comes from Microtus ochrogaster, assembly GCF_000317375.1. Taxonomy (NCBI): domain Eukaryota; kingdom Metazoa; phylum Chordata; class Mammalia; order Rodentia; family Cricetidae; genus Microtus; species Microtus ochrogaster. The sequence goes on along the minus strand of NC_022009.1, from coordinate 23,113,602 downwards.
TCCTGGGCTGTTCTCCCCTTGCAATGCTTTGGCGCTTGCGATCAGATTTACTTTTATTTTGTTACGTGTTATCGTCCCAGGGTAGTTTCTAAGGCCAATCTAATTATGATACTATTATAATGTTTTACTCTTACGAGGTAAATCTGACCGTTTCTACTTTGGGCCCCCGGAATGACTCAGCCAAATGTAATGATAATAAAGTTAAGTACCAGATCGCCAATAATGAGCGTAGCTTGATTTCAACAGTAAATGATCCCCTGTAACTTTTCCACATCAGAAGAGGGTTTATTTGTCTTCTTCGTGCTTCAGTTCATTTGGATAAGCTTTTTGGAACAGACAGCTCAGTTTTTTTCCTGTAACTAAGCAGAAGATTCGTGCACGTGGGAAATAAAGTGGACAGCAGTCCCGTTAATCCTTCAAAATATCAGATGTCAGCTCTTCTGTGCTACAAAGAAATTCCTTGGTGAGCTCTCTAGGGCAGACTGTCAGTCCTTGTTTTCATTCCCAGTTGTCCCTTTTGCCTCTCCACACTGCAGACTTTTCCCAGGGACTCGGGTCCAGGGAAATTTCAGCTTCTCCCTGCTTAAAGTCTTCTTCTATGGCTTTTCCCTATGCATGCATCCCTTTTAACTACTTTCAGGACCCTCCGTGTTAATCTCTGGTTTTAAAATATGCATGACTTCTTCGTGCAAAAAAGTTGCACTTCACTGGACTCCCTTCCTACTTGTTTCTCTTCTTCTTCTGTTTTGTTTTGTTTTGTTTTGTTTTGTTTGTGTTTGTTTTGAGACAGGCTCCCTGTCCAGCCCCCTGGCCCTCCTGCCTATGTAATCAGCTTGCCTCAGATTCCCCCAGGCTGGGATATAGGCCTGCACACACACACACACACACACACACACACACACACACACACACACACACACACACTTTTCCTTATCCTTCTTCCTTGTCCAGGCCCCTGCGGTCTGACTTCTGTTAACTGCACAGTTATTCATGTCCTTCCCACAAGTAAAGGCAAGAAGGCAAGCTTCTATTTCTGCAGCCTATTCACTGGACGGTGTTGATCATTCATTGCCTTAAAACTCAATTCCCTATAGTGAGATTTCATTTATGTCTTCTAAATAAAGCTGCCTGAAGACCAAAAGGTAAAACTAAACCATTAGAAAACAGGCTGTGGTGGCCCACACCTTTAATCCCAGGATTTGGAAGACAGAAACAGATGGATCCCCGTGAGTTCAAGGCTGACCAGGACTACACAAGACCGACTCAGAAATAGATTCTGATAGTGATGGCTCACACCTTTAACCCTGGCACTAGAGAGGAATATAAACCAGGATGCGACAGGAACTCTTTCTCTTTAGTCTGAGGATTTCTTAGAGATTTCTTGTGGCCGGCTGCTTTGCTTTTCTGATCTTCAGGTTGAACCCCACTCTGTCTCTGTTTTATTGTTCATGCTATCCTCACTATTCCTGTGTCCTCTTGCTCTCTTCTTTCTCAGCCTTGCTCCATCTACTTCTATTAAGGTTTCAGGCATTTATACTTTCCCCCTTATTGGCCTCCTAAGTTTGGATGTTCTTCCAAGCATTCTTATTTTCCTTGTATATGCAGTTAGAGGCATTCTCTTCCTTATCTCTACCCAGATGCTGAAATCTGGAATTTTTTTTTTTTTGGTTTTTCGAGACAGGGTTTCTCTGTGGTTTTGGAGCCTGTCCTGGAACTAGCTCTTGTAGACCAGGCTGGTCTCGAACTCACAGAGATCCGCCTGCCTCTGCCTCCCAAGTGCTGGGATTAAAGGCGTGTGCTGAAATCTGGAATTTTGTCTTTGTTTATTTTAACATGTTCCTTGGGGAGCTGGGGAGATGGTTCGGTGGTTAAGAGCACTGGCGGCTCTTCCAAAGGACCTGGATTCAATTCCCAGCACCTACATGGTGGTTCACAACTGTCTGTGGGTCCAACACCCTCATACAGTCATATATGCAGAAAAAACACCAATACAAATGAAATAAAAATAAATGTTTTTTAAAAAAATATCCCCTGCTTAGCGATAGTCTTCTCAGTTATAAATTTCTAACTACTCACCTGTCACCTTCTCATGACAGCTTCCCAGGAGCCCCAATCCGTGGGACCGAGCACTGGTGATCTCCATATTCTCTGTCTGCTGTTTCTCTATTTCATGTCCTCTCCCCCTCAAAGCATACATCATCTTCCTAGCTCTCTCTAGCCATCTCTTCCAACTGACCTACAAATTCTACTGCGTTTACAGCTGCAGTTTTTTCTCATAGTTAGCTGTATCCTCTCATGCTCTGCCTGTGTTTCTTGTGGGATGGATGGCTTTACCCTCTTCACCATCAGCACCTGCGTCCCAAATCTGTCCTTGTTGTTTTCTAAATGAGGATTCTAAAACCTTCTTTCCTAGCTTTCTTGAGATATTAACAGGGCTTGGGCTTACAATTGTTGGACTCTAGTGTCCAAACACCAAGGAGGAGTTGCCCCCAGAGACCATCTCACACACCACAGCTGATGCAAAAGCATGAGGATTTTATTAATTCTGTCATGACAGGGTCCCCCAGCATTCGGGAAGCCGAGGGACCTCAAATAGCTGGTACAGTCTACTTTTAAAGGGGCCACAGAAGCAAGGGGGATTGTTCTTTGACTATTCTGATTGGCTTATTCGAAAGGGCTATTACCAATAATTGACTGGAGAGCTGTTGCCAGATCAGATGAGGTAAGAGGTCATTTTGACCCTGTTTCCCAGGGGACCGAACCAAAGCATACGTATATGGGTAATTGTTCAGGAACTGAGTACGTGCGAGTGTAGCTGTTAGGTCCTTGGTTCCCAGGGGAGGAGGGGAAGCACTATGGCACAGAGGCTGAGAGGATTCAGAATTGTCAAAAATGGCTTCAGGATTGTCTTAAAGTCTTACACAATCAGTGGTAGAAGGTATACTTAGAATGCACAGGACCTAGATTCCATTCCCAAGCAACAAAAGTGTGTATGTGTGTGTGTGTGTGTGTGTGCGCGCGCGCACACACACACACACACACACACACAGAGTGGGGAAGGGAAGGAGGAAGGAGGGAGAGATTACAAATTAAAAAGTGTATATAGTCCCAGCACTCGGGAGGCAGAGGCAGGCGGATCTCTGGGAGTTCGAGACCAGCCTGGTCTACAAAGGGAGTTCCAGGACAGGCTCCAAAACCACAGAGAAACCCTGTCTCGAAAAAACTAAAAAAAAAAAAAAAAAAGTGTATATAGTACTTTGGAATCATGTACACTAAAAATTGATACTAAGATTAGCACAGCTCCTGCTCAAGAATGAAACACAAACCAGGCAGTGGTGGCGCACGCCTTTAATCCCAGCACTTGGGAGGCAGAGGCAGGCGGATCTCTGTGAGTTCGAGGCCAGCCTGGTCTACAAGAGCTAGTTCCAGGACTGGAACCAAAAGCTACAGAGAAACCCTGTCTCGAAAATCAAAAAAAAAAGAAAAAAAAAAGAAAAAAGAAAAAAATAATATAAAATGTGAGGTTTTGATACAAGTATACATTGTAAAATGATTAAATTTAACTAACTAATAAATCATTCTGCCTTTTGATCTATAGTTTCTCTTCCATAATGGTTCTTTTTTTTTTCTTTATTTGGTTTTTTTTGAGACATGGTTTATCAGTGTAGCTTTGGCTGTCCTGGAACTCACCTTGTAGAACAGGCTGGCCTCGAACCATTTTCTATCTTCCACATTAGATGTAGAATATCCCTGTAGTCCTGTCTCCCTTTAATAACCTGAGGCAATCTCAGGAGCTCTCAACCATGGCTGTGCAGTGGGAAGCAATGGGAATAAAATGTGGGCGTATATATTCAGAAGGTTCGCCAGAGGTCCTGACGTGCGCATGGCGGTGAGTGCTCCCGGCTTCATCACAACTACTTTTACCTTCTTGTCAACGGGCACAACTTTACCCACAAGCTGGGGAGTGGTAGAAGGCCGTATTTTGGGAGTGGACTTTGGACTGGCCGCCTGAAACTAAATTCTGGCGACATCACTTTCTGGTTGTGACTCTGTAACTATGGAAAAATGCAGTCTTCTCCACAAGCCCTTTCTCAGTCTTTCCAGTCAGGATTAATCTCTGCTTCTTCACAATGCTTTCTGTCTCGTTATAATGCAGGGCTGGTTCGTGAGGAACTCCCAAGAATGTTTATGAAATGCATTACCGCATTGCACATTATCTTGTCATTCTGTGCTCACATTTGTCTATGATAAAGAACTCTTTGAGGGCAGAAATGATGTATCATTCATCTTCGTACACCATATGGTGTTCTGTCCATATGATGCTTAATGGGTTTGGAATCTATGGGAAACTTATTTTAAATGAGTTTTAGAGAAATGACATCAGTCGAATACACTGTTTAGTGTTGTTTTCGAATATTGCCAAGGACACCGTCCAGTCCAGCCCCTTCACCTCCCAGCAGGAAGGCTTCAGGACTCTGTAAGGAGAGCTACTGCCATGGTGGATCTCCACAGCTACCCCAGCAAACTGTCTCCTCTTGCCCAGTCGGCCAACCCGACATATTAACAAATGGGACCCAGCGTTGGGAAATGATCTAATATATACAAGCAACCCAAAAGGAGAAATAAACATCACACACAATTTGTTTCATACACGTTTTTAATCCTAAGAGTAGCTGAATTCCAATGTATACGCGACAGTTCTCATTTTAGCAGTCCCGACCTAAAAACCCCTTCGTAATTTTCTTTTTCTAAAAGTAAATGCATGCAATTTGGTTATTTTGCTGGATTTTTAGATTCAGTTGAGATTCTGGAGCCATGAATCACTTGCATGTACTTTATTTTTTGTTTATTGTTTTATTTATGCATAATCTTAGTAAGGTAGACTCTGGGTGGCAGCTTCCAAGAACCCAGGTAGAATAACTTCATCGTGATATCTTGTGCATTTACTGTCCCTTCCTACCAAGTCCAAATTATGCATGACCCAAAATTGGAAGAGAATTGGAAGGAAGAAAAAAAAAACAGGCCAGAAAATGGGTATAAACCTTATTCTATTGATTTACTTATGATGCTTAATGTTTGTTGTCTGTCTCCCATCTCAAGAATGGCTAAGCTACTCGAGCGCAGGGTTCTGCTATTACAGTCAACGGATATATACCAACAGCCCTTGGCACGTAGGAAGCAGTCATGTTACTGCTTAGTTTATGAGTGGACATATTCTAAGTGTTTCATCTATGCCTTTCCATACCCACGTGGAAATGAGACAAGAGGTACGTTTAGAGACAGAAAAGGGAGCAGACAGGCTGGTCAGTGAGCAGAAAGTCTGACTGTTCACATGATCAATCCAAATCCAGGTTTACCGGTCCTGAAGCCCCGCCCTCGGGCGGGCTCTTGGCCGATAACCTACCTATGATTGGTTGGACCTTGGTGATGGGCGTGCAGGCCGCGTTGGAGGAGCCGCACTCTAAACTTCCGGGAGCGGCGATTATCTTAGCGCGGGCGGTTGATCTGGAGGTCTCTGGAGCGTTTCGGGCGCCTGGTGGGGAAGCCCGGGAAACCTGAGTGTCCGCCGCTCGGATCATCCAAGTGTCAGTGGAGGGGATTGCGGGTCTCACGGGGAGAGGACGGATGGCGGCAGCGGGGCTGCGTGGGTAGCGGGTTGAACAGGTGAAGGCCCTCGACCCCCTGGGCCTTGCGTTAACACCAACCCACCCACTTACTCCAGCAGTTCTGGGACCCTGAGATTCCGGAGAGGTCCCAGGGGTGATGGAGTATGGGTGCAGCCTCTTCTTAGAATGGGGTCCTGGCACAGTGCCTCACCTTGCTGCTTTCCTGGTTTCTGACAGGTCTGAGCATGGCAGAAGGGAACACCTTGGTCTCAGTGGATTATGAAATTTTTGGGAAGGTTCAAAGGGTGTTTTTCCGCAAGTACACGCAGGTATGTGTCCTATAGCCTTGAAGAGGTGTCGGGGCGCAATACTAGGTGATGGAATGAGGCCTTGTTCTGACAAATGGGAATTCGGAGAGGCTGGCTCTTTGGTAGCTTCAAGGGGACAGTTGCAGCTGGAGATGAGCGATGGATTGAGACTGTTTTGCAGTCTGTAAAACACGATGCAAATGAAAGCGGCTCCCGACTGGTTTCTTTCAAGCAGTGGTAAGGCAGCATCTAGACTCTTCTGAAGGAGAATACCCCTAAGCATCCTGTTGTACCGTCAACCAAGCCAAGTCACTTTTATAGGAAAGCTACTGTCAAGATGGAGATGGCATTAGGTGAACTGACCACACTGATGTAAGCTATGTAATCACCATCATACCCACCACAAGGTTACTCCGCCAGCTTCCTCTCAAGACCTCAATTTCTTTTTCGTTTTGTCCTCGAACAAGAACAACAGCATCCACCCTTTCTAACGTCAGTTTTCCTTATTAAAATACCTTATCAGGCTAGGCGTGGTGGTACACACCTTTAATCCCAGCACTCAGAGGCAGAGGCAGGTGGATCTCTGTGAGTTTGAGGCCAGCCTGATCTACATAGCAAGTTCAGTTCAGTACATCAAGGACTACATAGAGAACCCTTCTCTCAAAATACAAAAACAAACACAAAACTCTATTCATTCCAATTTAGGTGTTAACATCAAAGGTGAGTCTGGTATTCCCCTTATAGTAATGGGGAGTATTTGAGGGAATGAACAAACGTGGCAGCCTCTTCCTCTGTTTCCCTATCACTAATCTCACCAGTGCACAAGGGCAATCTCAATTTCCCTTCTGCCTTCAGCAGAGGGCGATCAGGCTGTTGACTGCCCAAATCATGTGCAACCCTGCCGAGTAAGATGCAGATCTGGCCAGGCGGTGGTGGCACAGGTCTTTAATCCCAGCTCTCGGGAGGCAGAGGCAGGCGGATCTCTGTGAGTTTGAGGCCAGCCTGGTCTTTAAGAGCTAGTTCCAGGACAGGCTCCAAAGTTACGGAGAAACCCTGTCTCGAAAAAAAAAAAAAGGTATTTGTCCTCAGCACTTTCCTCCAAGTGTCATATTGCTGGGACTGTGATGCTGAAAACTCGGACCTGAATCTTTGAAGAGGGAGTCAGTGGTCAGTACCTCTTACTCTACTAACTTACAAACCTGTCTTTCTGTTTTGTGTTCATTTGTGAAGCGCCTGTCAAATGCTGAAAGTCAGAGCGAGGTTTGAGTTAGCGTTACCACTGCTTATGCAGGGCAGGTTCCTGTGATTTCGTAAATGGTGGTGACATGCTCATAGAGGAATCTACGTTGTTGAAGAAAAGGGAACACATATTACAGGGCATCTTTCTCTACCTGCCCCACCTCCACCCCAAGTTTGGAGACAGTTTAGAATACAGAAAAGCAAATTCTGATCATGGAAATGCTGTTTGGGGACTATTCTTTTCCTTTCCTTTCCAAGACAGAGTTTCTCTGTATAGCTCTAGCGGCCGTCCTGGAATTGGCTGTGTAGACCAGGCTGGCCTCGAACTCAAGAGTTCCTCCTGCCTCTGTCTTCAGAATGCTGGGATTAAAGTTGTGTTCCATCACTGCCTCGCTTTTAGAATTTTTTCTATCTGTAGATTTGTAAGCATTTGTTTTATTTTTCTTAATTATTATTATTATTATTATTATTGGTTTTTGATTTTTTGTGATAGGGTTTCTCTGTATAATAACCATTGCTGTCCTGGAACTCACTTTGTAGACTAGGCAGCCTTGAACTCACAGAGATCCATCTGCCTTTGCCTCCTGAGTGCTGGGATTAAAGGCGTGCACCACCATTACCCAGAAACTTAATTTTTTTTAATTAAATAATTTTTAAATTTTTTGTGTATTGGTGTTTTACCTGCATGAATGTCTGTGTGAGAATGTTGTACCCAGGTCCTCTTGAAGAGCAGCCAGTGCTCTTAACCATTGAGCCACCTCTCCAGCTCCCTCATGTTCAGCTTTAAAGACTTTGTGATTACTTATTAGACAGAAAAAAAAACATTAGGATAAGGAGCAGCAGGATTGGGAAGGGAATTGGCATAAGATTCCCTTTAGACATGAGCTTTACTGGGAGAACCTTGTGACGGTGGGGGTCTGTGGCCATGCCTCGAGGTAGGAGAGCAGTATGAGAGACAGACAGTACATCAGATCAGGCAACATGTCAGGGCTTACAGGCTTTCTGGTAAGGTGACTCAGTGGGTAAAGGCACTTGCCACCAAGCCCGATGGACTGAGTTCAACAGTCCTCAGGACCCACGAGGTGGAGGAGGGGCAGGCCTCTGACCTCCACACTGTGCTACGGTATGCACGCCTCACCCTAATAAATAAGTAAATGTAATTTAAAAGTACGTTTTTGTAATGGAGAGTATTGTTAAGAAAGGTAACCTAGGAGCCTGGGGAGATGGCTCAGCAACCTTCACTGTTCTTCCAAAGGACTCAAGTTCTGTTGCCAGAGCACACATAGGGTGGTTCATAACCACCTCTAATTCTAGCTCCAGGAGCCTGGCACCACCCTCCTCTGGACTCCATGGGAACCAGCACTCAACACGCTCACATACTGCACTCTCTCTGTATATGCATATTAAAAATATTTAAAAAAACAGAGATAGCCACCACAGATGGAACCTTCAATAAAACCCCCCAAACAAAAGAAAATATCTGACTCTTCTGTCTTTTCAGTATTAGAATTTGTCAGTTAGTTATTTTAGGATTTAGTATAGGACAGTCTACAGGAGTAAGAACATGGAGGAACGAGAAACCAGATAGGACCATATATCAGAGGCTGTGAGCTCTGAAGCTATAACACAGCATGGCTTTTTAAATTCTTGGTCCAGAGAGAGCTGTAGCAGCGACATGGCCTGGTTTCTCCAGGCTGCCTGTTTGGTCTCTTAGAGCAGCCAGTGTCGTCAGTGGCCAGGCCCATGACTTAACAAGTCAGATGGAAGCATGATAGCCACAGGGCCTTGTGAACCCCTTAGTGTCAGAGCCCAATCTCTGCTGCTTTCCTTCTCTACCAAATATGACAGAAAGTGGGCTTTGGGTGCGATGTAAACATGTTGGGTTAGAGAGACCTCTGCAGTAAAAACAACGGTTGTGTTGCCTAGGAAATTGTGAAATACTGTGTAATGATCTTTAAAGATACAAAGGATCGCTTCATCTGGATTCATTTACGTGTGGTCCTGGCTAAAGGCAAAGGGAAGGATCAAGTAACTTCAAGTTTTTTCTGTTTAATGCACCCAGTAGATTGCTGATTAAGAGACAAGAAAATGAGGGTTGGGGTATATCTTAGAGCTGTTATACTTGCCTAGGTAGCATGTATAAGGCCCTAGGTAAAGCCCCTGTACAGAAAAACAAAACAACACCCCCCCCCACACACACACACACAAAACCCACTCAGGGTCTCTCCCATTTCAATTTACTTGGCTGGGCAGGATAGTGCACACTTCTAATCCCAGCATTCAGAGGGCAGAGGCAGGAGGATGGCTGGAAGATTGAGGCCAGCTGGGACTACCTGATAAGTTCCATCTAGGTCAGCCAATGTTACATAGTGAAACTGTCTCAAGAAAAGAAAAGAAATGAAGGAGCTGCAAGGCCAGGATCCCAGAAGAGTCAGCCTTAGGAAAGCATTTTAAAGGCACCTTTCGGGGCTTACTCTTTAGTCCTAACCGTGCTCATTACTGCATAATGGAAGTTGTCAGGAATTCAGCGCTGAGTTTTGGAGAATGAAAAGGGAAGGGGAATCGAGTAGCTACTCTTGATGTTAAAGTCAGTCACAGGATTCTCCTTGGTGTCTGCTTTGATTTTTCTGGACAATGTCAAATTAGTCTCAGTGGTTTGACTCCAGGCCAAGATTCTGGCCACAGAGTGCAGCCTCACTTTGTTCTGTGCAACCTCACTGGATCGCTCTTTCTCTTCTCTCCCCGCTTAGGCTGAGGGCAAAAAGCTAGGTTTGGTAGGCTGGGTCCAGAACACCGATCGGGGCACCGTGCAAGGACAGCTGCAAGGCCCCATCTCCAAGGTGCGGAGCATGCAGGAATGGCTGGAGAAGAGAGGAAGTCCCAAATCCCACATCGACAGAGCGAACTTCAACAATGAGAAAGTCATCTCAAAGCTGGATTATTCAGATTTCCAAATTGTAAAATAATGACCTGAATTTAATATTTTCAAAATTATCTCCCTCCTTTTTTTTTTTACTGATAAAGCACTATTCTGTGCTCAGTATTAGATTTTGTAAGTTATTTTAGCTGTGCATTTGAAAGTTACAGTGTTTTACATGTATGATGGAATGCAATTGTGTACAATTCTAACCAATAAAAACACACTAGAACCTTATGCTTATTGTGCTTAAATCTTTTTTTTAATTTTTTTTATTTTTTTTCTGTACCTGGAGGGACAGCCGTGGGTGCTGGGAACCGAACTCTTATATTTTTGGTTGTGAGCCTAGCCTTTAACGGCTGAACCATCCCTCCAGGCCTGTGCTTAAATCTTTAGTGAACTTTTGGGCAACATGATGTATTCGATCAGTGTTATGAGAGGAAGACTTGTCGTAGTTTAAAGAGGTTTGAAGGGGAAGAAGTGACGGTGAGAGTCATTTCTGTGAATTGTTACTCAGTTTCTTCAGATTAAATGTGTGGAAAGAGCCGGGCGGTGGTGGCGCACGCCTTTAATCCCAGCACTCGGGAGGCAGAGGCAGGCGGATCTCTGTGAGTTCGAGACCAGCCTGGTCTACAAGAGCTAGTTCCAGGACAGGCTCCAAAGCCACAGAGAAACCCTGTCTCGAAAAAAACAAAAAAACAACAACAAAAAAAAAAACAACATAAATGTGTGGAAAGAGCAAAGCCACCAGGTCTGGCTGGCAGTGTTCAGATGATGTGCTGGACTAATTACTTTTGGCTTTCAGGTTCTTGGAACATCCGCTTTCATTGCTTTTCCATGGGTTAGAAAATCATATAAAGTAGTTATGGGCTGGACTCTGTTCCCTCCCCTCATTTGTATGTTCAGACCCTAACCCAAGTACCAATCCTGCTCTACTGGTGTGTGTGCTCAAAGGTTGTGAAGACAGCCAGCTGCAACCCAAGAAGAGGCTTCAGAGGAAACCCTGGCTGACACCTTACTCTCAGACTCTTCCCAGAACCGGCAGGGGAAAAAACTGCTACTTAAGGCGCCCAGCCTGTGGCCTTTTGTCATGGAGCCCCGGCAAACTGAGCAATAATCAGAATCTTGTTCCTTGGCCTCAGAAGTCTGATTTGGTTTGATTAGTAACTAAACAAATACATACTTATTTTAAAGTTTGTCGTAACTTCCATTAAAGGGAGGAGGGGTGGCCTGGGGAGGTGGTTCAGCAGTTAAGAACACTGTTAGCATAAAGCCGGGCGGTGGTGGCGCACGCCTATAATCCCAGCACTTGGGAGGCAGAGACAGGCGGATCTCTGTGAGTTCGAGGCCAGCCTGGTCTACCAAGGGAGTTCCAGGACAGGCTCCAAAGCTACAGAGAAACCCTGTCTCGAAAAACAAAAAAAAAAAAAAAAAAAAAAAAAAAACACTGTTAGCTCTTCCAGAGGTCCTGAGTTCAATTCCCAATGCACAACTGTCTGCAACTGTAGTCCCATGGGATCAGATGCCCTCTTCTGGTGTGCAGATGTACTTACAGACAAAAATCCATATATGTAAAATACATAATTCTTAAAAAAAAAAGTTGCAGGGCCCAGGAGAGGAGGTTTCAATGAAAATGAGACAGAAGGCAAAAAAGTGAGGCTAGTTTAATAATTGCCAAAACATTCTCGCTGTGCTGTTAAGAGTTCTGTTCTCCTTCAGTTAGGAAAAAGCAGTGGTGGTATTGGGAAAATTAAAAAAAAAGAAAAAAATCAATGAAGGGAATCCTGGCATTCTGATTTGCAAATTAAGAGGGTAGAGGGAGACAGAGGCAGGTGGATCTCTATGAGTTCGAGGCCAGCCTAGTCTACAGAGTGAGTTTCAGGACAGCCAGGGCTACACAGAGAAATCCTGTCTTGAAAAATCAAAGGAGAGGGCGAGGGAGAAGAAGAGGTCTGACTTCTTAGCATTAATTCTAAGAACATTCTGCATTCTCTGATGTCTACTTGCCACCAGGTCGCGGCAGTATACAAAACCAAAGACCACTTTCGCATAGTTTACAATCTAGTGAACAAAGACTAAGGAAACAAGTAAAATATAAGTGGAACGAAATATTAGTACCTGCAAAGAAAAAGAGAACGAGAAAGGGAACAAACCAAAACTTACTGGAAACAGCCTATCACCCAATACCAAAAGAGACTAGGGCGCGAGCACTAATTAGAACTAGTCAGGTGAAGGAGCCAAGTTATCAGCCGGGCCACCTTGGCGCCTGCGCACGAGACGTCGTGCAGCCCCAGGCTCGCGGCGTCTCGGAAGCGCATGCTCTGGAGAGCGCGTCTGGCATCGGAAGCGGTTGGTCCCGAGAGTTGATGGAGGAGATTCGAGGTGAAGGGGGAAAGCGCGTGTTGACATCTGGCCCCGTGAGCTCGTCTAACACCAGAAGAGCTGTGGTGACGGCCGCGGGCCCGCCTGGAGGAGCGCGGGGGCCCCCAGAAGGAGGGGCCTCGGGAGCGGCGGGGCGGGTGGATTGCGCAGGCGCGAGCTTCCTGCACGAGAAGCTGGACTGTCTAGACCCTGGGACTGTAGTAATCAGAATGCTTATTAAACATTTACCCCGTTTGCCAACGGCCGCTAAGTTCATTGTCTTAGAAAGCAAACGTAGCCCCAGTTTGCCCAGGTTTTAAAAAGCCAGCCCTGCCACCAGCTATGCTGTTATCGTTTATGAAGAAGGAAGTGAGACCTCTAAAGACCTAGACTCTTAGGATTTGTTTGTACTTGCAAGAAAACTTGAAATCAGTTCAGACCACCCCATACCATCATTATTATTGCCATGTTGTGTTCTGGGGATATATAGGGACCGAGCTTATCAGTACAAAAGAATATTAGTAATCAGGACTTTTCAGCGAACTATCAAGCAACAGCAGGATTTAAACAGCAAATGGTAGAAAACTTACAGGCAAAGGAATTTCCCTGCTTTAGCCCCCACGCCGCCCCCTCCCCGCCCCCTCCCCGCCCCTCCTCAGAAAGTAATTGTGACAATCGTAATCGCTTACTACCTGTCTCTCCTTGATATGTTTGGCGTTAATTCTGTCCCGTTGTCTCACTTACTTACAGTGTCTTAGCACACTAAAGTTTTTCTAAAAGCCATGGATATTGTGTAATGTATAAGCATTATGAAACAAGCTTGGATCTTTTTCATGAATAATTTCTAGCTAACGTTTCTTAGCTGAATTTAATTTAGGCATTTGTTTTTAGTGAAGTGCTTAGAATTTTGAATAGTGTCTTTACGGGTCAACATCAAGTATAATTATGGTTTCTCTTTAGGGCATTCACTTTAGGAACAGGGAAAATTATGAAATTATGAATGCTTCTTTGGAATCGAGGTCCATTATACCAGGCATGAGTTTTATGTGCTATCCAGAAATTAGATGTATACTTCTGTTTCATATTTTGGTTTAATATTTTATTTTCCTCAAACTGTAGTTCTTCATAATACTTGAGAGAAGTCAGTAATGCTATATAATCGAGGTTTGAGCCGGGCGGTGGTGGCGCACGCCTTTAATCCCAGCACTCGGGAGGCAGAGGCAGGCGGATCTCTGTGAGTTCGAGACCAGCCTGGTCTACAAGAGCTAGTTCCAGGACGGGCTCCAAAAAAACCACAGAGAAACCCTGTCTCGAAAAACCAAAAAAAAAAATCGAGGTTTGATAGGGTTTGTGTGATCTTTGTTTTTGTTTTTTTCATAGGTAGTTATTTCCAGTCAGAGAAGGAAGCCCACGTCTGGCATTCTCCCCACATGTCTCCCTGCCATGATCAAGTGCTTGTCAGATGAAGTCCAAGCCAAACTGCGGTCCGGTTTGGCCATAATCTCCTTGGGCCAGTGTGTCGAGGAACTTATCCTCAACAGTATCGATGCGGAAGCAAAATGTGTGGCCGTCAGGGTGAATATGGAAACCTTCCAAGTCCAAGTGATAGACAATGGACTTGGGATGGCGGGTGATGAGATAGAGAAGGTGGGAAACCGGTATTTTACTAGCAAATGCAGCTCAATACAGGACTTGGAGAACCCAAAGTTCCATGGTTTCCGAGGAGAGGCCTTGGCAAGTATCGCCGACATGGCGAGTGCTGTGGAAATTTCATCCAAGAAAAGCATGGCTATGAAAACCTTCGTGAAGATGTTTCAGAACGGGAAAGCCCTAAACGCTTGTGAAGCGGATCTGACTAGACCCAGCGTGGGGACCACAGTAACTGTGTATAACCTGTTCTCCCAGTTCCCTGTGAGGAGGAAGAGCATGGACCCGAGACTAGAGTTTGAGAAGGTTAGGCAGCGGGTGGAAGCCATCTCCCTCATGCACCCTTCTGTCTCTTTCTCTTTGAGGAATGATGTTTCTGGTGCCATGGTTCTCCAACTCCCCAAAACCAAAGACATATGTTCTCGGTTTTGTCAAATTTATGGATTGGGCAGGTCTCAAAAGTTAAGAGAAGTACATTTTAAATATAAGGAGTTTGAGTTTGGTGGCTACATTAGCTCTGAAGCGCACTACAATAAGAATATGCAGTTTTTGTTTGTGAACCGAAGACTGGTTTTAAGGACAAAGTTGCATAAACTCATTGACTTTTTATTAAGAAAACAAAGTACTATATGTAGGCCAAAGAATGGCTCTGGTAGTAGGCAAATGAATTCCAGTCCTCGGCACCGCTCTGCCCCCGAACTCCATGGGATCTATGTCATCAATGTACACTGCCAGTGCTGTGAATATGACGTGTGCATGGAGCCCGCCAAAACTCTGATCGAGTTTCAGAACTGGGATACCCTGTTGGTTTGTATTCAAGAAGGAGTCAAAAGGTTTTTAAAGCGAGAAAGCCTGTTTGTAGAGTTATCAGGTGAAGCTATTAAGGGCTTTAATGAAGATAACGATTTTGGTTTGTTTGGTGCTACTCTGCAGACACAGGCGTCCTCTCATGAGAAGTGTGACCAGAGCAGTTTCCAGGAAGCGTGCACTAATATTTTGGATTCCTATGAAATGTTGAATTTACAGTCGAAAGCTGTGAAAAGAACAGCTACTATAGAAAGTAGAAACACACAGAATTCTGGGGATTCAGAAGCCATCAGAAAACAGACAGCTGACTCAGTGCACAGTTGTGAAACAGATGGCCTGGGCCATAGTGAAATGATAGAGTCATCACACAGCGAAGACAGCGCTCACTTAGCATCAAGGGTGTTGGGAGAAGAGGGAGAAAACGAGAAACATCAGAAATCTTTCCTGGAAGAGAGGACTTCAGAAAGTCCGCATGGAACCAGCCCAAAAATGGTTTCAAGCCCTGATCGGACACATCATCTCTTTGAGGAGAATGAGGCAGATGTAGAAATACAGAAAATAAGCCCTGTTGTTAATGTCATGGCTGCCAACGTTCCCCCAAATAGTAGGATTCAGAGCCTACTGGAGAAACATAAAGATGCTACTGAAGTGGGGCATCAACCTCTGCCTTTTGAGACAACAGCATCTAGAGTCCAGGGTACACAGAGAAAGAAGGAAAAAGGAGAAAAAGAGCCGAGTAGTCCTGGAAGAGTAAATGTTTTTAGATATGGAGAGGTTAAGTTATGCTCTACTGGCTTTATAACTCATGTGGTACAGAATGTGCACACTAAATCAAGTGAAACAGAGCATTCATTTAAAAATTATGTCCGACCTGGTCCTGTAAGTGCCCAAGAGACATTTGGAAACAGAGCACACCACGCACTCGAGACTCCAGACACCAATTTAACAAGCACTTTAAGTACAGAATCTGCTCGACTGCTCCACAAAAAATTGTGCAGGACAAACATAGGTTATGGGCCAGAGAACAACCCAGTAGCAGCGGATGGGAGCTTGGCTCTTTTTCAGGAAGGTGGTACAGGACCACACACAGGTTGCTTTTTGCCTGACACACCCTCCTTCCCAGGGTGCAACTATGCTTCAAATGGTAGTAAGAAGACAGAGAAGATGATGCATCCCTCCAGACTCTCAGGCCGTAGGAAGCTAAGCTTGCGTTCACAAGTAGGGTCTTTAGAGAGATTTAAGAGGCAATATGGGAAGGTTATCAGTTCTCTAGATACAGAAGAGGAAAATAACACTGAAGTAAGGGCCCATGGTGATGCTCAGGTCGAACCTGACATTCTACTAAATGACAAGAGCCACTTAGATATGCCTGATGGTGGTAAGATCACTACCGTGGAGCACTGTGACACTTGTCAACCAGTAAGTCACGTCCTGCACTCAGAAAAATCTCCATTTTCCAAAGAAGCTTGCTTAGAACAGATGCCTCACTTGAGAGAAAGTCCTATTACTCTGGCAGAATTCTCTCCCTTTAACAGAAAACATTCCAATGTTGAGAAGTCCACCGAGTCACTTGCTTCGAAATTATCCAGACGGAAAGGTTCTGAAAAGGAGCTTCGAACGACGGAGATGATAGGCCATATTAGTGAACTTCCAGGTTCGGATTCCAGTCGGACAGACAGTAGCTGGGGCACGAGGTTAGACTTACCTTTTGGTGAGTTATTTAAAAATAAACACGAAAAAATAAAGAGTGACGTGCTTCTGATACCAGATCCTGCCACCCAGGATAATTCCACCCACAACAGTGCAGTGCATTCTCACAATGTAGTGGACCACACAGAGAACCCTGAAACTCCTTTGCCGTTGCCCTGCAGTGATTCTAAAGCCAGCAAAGATTCAGATGTTCTCGTCAGATCTTCAGAGCAACATACAGGAACTCCCGAGTCTCCCAGTAGAATGATCATGGGTCAGGTAGAAGTTACCACTGCAGGCCAAGATGGAATTTCTTCCCAGAATGATGAGTCTAAAGCAAGATCTTATTCCGAAAATGAAGAATCTAATTCATACCCTATGGGTTGGCAGCAGCATTTTGATGTTACGCTGGGAAGAATGGTTTACATCAACAGAACAACCGGACTAAGCACGTTTGTCGCTCCCACGGAAGATGTTCAGACTGCTTGCACCAGAGACCTGACGACTGTGGCTGTGGATGTCCTCCTCGAGAATGGTAAGTACGAAGAAGAACAATGGCCAGAGAGCAATACAGTTCTTCACAGAGGTGGCCAGCAGACAGCCTTGGAAAGCCACGATGAATTGTTCCGTTGTTTGGGGGTTGGGAATATTGAGACAGGGTCTTGCTGTGTAGCTAAGGCTGGCCTCAAACTGTTTGTAGCCAAGTTGGTCTTGAACTCATGCTAGGTCTTGCTTCCAAATGCTAGAATTAAAAGTATGTACTACAACACCTGGCTTCTGAAGGCCAGTTTTAAAACCTAAACTGTGCCGGGCGGTGGTGGCGCACGCCTTTAATCCCAGCACTCGGGAGGCAGAGGCAGTCGGATCTCTGTGAGTTCGAGGCCAGCCTGGTCTAGAAAGAGCTAGTGCCAGGACAGGAACCAAAAGCTACAGAGAAACCCTGTCTCGAAAAATAAAAAAAATAAAAAAATAAAAAAAAATAAAACCTAAACTGTGTTTAAGGCATACGGAGATTCTTGAGGTTTAACAATATTTAAATGTGAGAATTTTGTGACCACTGATAAAGAATATAAAGGTACCTACATGTGTCTGAGACATATGTGTGTGGAAGGGGACGGATGGACTTCATTTTAATCAAATCGTGCTGCTAGTGGCTAAAAAAGACCCGCAGTACTTATCTATCCTGTTTTCCCTTTCTTCCCAAATATACTTCTAGAAATTTGTCTTTAGAGACATGACTGCTTCTGTCTGTGGCTGCCAGCCTAAGGTTGGGGAAATTCTTTACTTATCTTAAGTTCCCAGTAAGATACATAGGTCAGTGCAGTGGGATTTTGTGAGCTTCCCCTGGAAAGTAGGAGTTAGCCAAACATTTTTCAAAATGTAGGCTAGATAGGTGCCTTCATAACTATATTTTTCAAATGTACTTTATTATATCTCCCAATCCACTTGATGAATTTCTGATACAAGAAGTTGATAATAATATGGTTTTCAGGTCACACCACAAAGCAACACCAGAGCCTGGTCTAGGACTCTGGGTTCTCAGGTTTCAGGCAACATTAAAAGTGACATTGTTTTGGCAGTGTGTTGAGAGCCAGATGTTGGGAGCCGGTGAAGCTGATTTCCATCTGGCTGTAATCTCGGCTTTCACTAGTAGGATAAACATTAAATATGTATCCTTGTGAAAAAGTCTCGCATGCTGTAAAAGAATGAAAATTGTATGAATATAATTGCAAATTACAATGTCTCCTTAGAATAAATATTTCTTGTTGGAGGTTCTGATGTTAAATAAATCCTTTAGTTTTAAATGTTTTTCAATTTTTTTCCTTATGGGAAAAAAAAATCACTGTTGTAACTTCTAGAGAATTTCATAGGCGGAGAAAACCCTTTATTTTCAGTATTGCTCTTGAGACTATCCAGTTGCCCTTAAGGCATCTTTATGTGCTTTCCAGTCTAGGTCATATGTACTGGTTTGTATGTGCTGAATGCTTATCAGAGAGGAACATCTAAGGTGCCAGCACCTCATCTTCCTGAAATGGAACTGCTTCTGAAACAGCGCCAAAAAATAACTGGGTTACGTTCAAGTGTGGGGTGGTTGCTGCCAAAAGAAAGGAGGGGGATCTTAGCTGCCACACTCAACATAAACATCTGCTCCTGTTAAGTAGATTTGGGGTTGAAACTACTTCAGTGCACCACGCCATCTGGATTACCTATCTTGTGAACTTTTGAGAGCCGCATTAAGTCAAGTTCCGAATGAAAATTAGTTTTGCTGTCAAGACAGGTTCATTGAAAAAGTAGCACCTCACACCCTCCATTCACATGGAATTGGCTCTTCACAGTGGGGCATTAGGGCATGACTGGCGCATATGAAAATGTAGATGTGTAACGAATTTCTAAGAGAAACGGTAAAGCTCCACTAATTTTAGCACTTGGGAGGTGGAGGCAGGAAGATCAGGAAGTGAAGGCAGTCAGTTTCTCTTTCTTTTGTTTTTTAGTTTTGATTTTTTGTTTTTTGAGACAGGATTTCTCTGTGTAGCCCTGGCTGTCCTGGAACTTGGTCTGCAGACCAGGCTGGCCTTGAGCTCAGAGATCTGCCTTCCTCTGCCTCCCAAGTGCTGGGATTAAAGATGTACCAACACTGCCCAGGCCTCACTCAGTTTCTTATTATACAACCTTACTTCAAGTAATCTCTCGCTTTAGTTTTTGTTTTTTGTTTTGTTTTTTTTTTTCCGAGACAGGGTTTCTCTGTGGCTTTGGAGCCTGTCCTGGAACTAGCTCTGTAGACCAGGCTGGTCTCGAACTCACAGAGATCCACCTGCCTCTGCCTCCCGAGTGCTGGGATTAAAGGCGTGCACCACCATCGCCCGGCTCTCACTTTAGTTTTTGTCAGACAGGCTTGTCTTTTTCAATAGCTCTGTTATGTGTTCCTCCCATCCTTTTTATTTTATTTTTATTTTATGTATTGAATGCTTTTGCCTATATGTAGTCTGTGTACCATGTTCATGCCTCATGCCCATGGAGGCAGAAGAGGGCATCAAAATCCATGGAATTTGCTGGGCGGTGGTGGTGCACGCCTTTAATCCCAGCACTCGGGAGGCAGAGGCAGGTGGATCTCTGAGTTTGAAGCCAGCCCGGTCTACAAGAGCTAGTGCCAGGACAGGAACCAAAAAGCTATGGAGAAACCCTGTCTCAAAAAATAGAAAAAAAAAATCCATGGAACTTGAGTTTCAGATGGCTGTGAGCCACTGTGTGGGTTCTGGGAACTGAACTCAGGTCCTCTGGAAGTGCAGCTGGTACTCTTCACCACTGAGCCAATTTTCCAGGCTTTTCAAAACTGTCTCTTCAGAGTTGTTTCTAAGACTCAAATCTGCTGTTCCTCCAGATGGTTAGCGTTTAGACTGGTATTTGAATAGGGTACCTTTCATCCACTCATTCATCCGATCCCATTACAGATGGTTGTGAGCCACCATGTGGGTACTGGGAATTGAACTCAGGACCTCTGGAAGAGCAGCCAGTGCACTTAACCGCTGAGCCGTCTCCAGCTCTGCCAGGCGTTCATCTAAGCACAGGCTCATCCAGTACTTGTTGTCTGTCACACTGTGGTAGGTGTTCTCACACTAAAGCTCATCTGACTTCTCAGCATTTATTAGGGATATTAGGGATAGCTACATAATGCAATGCAATCATGGTTATAGTAGGGCCACAGATTGTGGGTAAGACACTTAAAAGTTGGGCATTTGTAAAGGCTGCAGCAGGTTGTGGGTGATCATGAAGTACAAGGGTGTGTCTGACAAGACTTTTCTGAATAACTATACCTTGTACGGTATTTAGCGGCACCCAGCCTTTATCTGTTGGATTCCAGTAGCTGCCTCATTTACTCGGGATATGACCGTGGAAAATGTCTGAAGACAATGCCTCGTGTGTCCCTGCAGCCTGCACATTGCACTATTGAAAGTCACATCTCTGATAAAGAGATGATGTGTTAATGTAATTAAGTTAGCGATGATTTCATTGAAAGTTCTGATTTTCCATGTATTCAGTAGTCTGCCTTCTGCCTTCATTTAGTTTGCAGAGAAAAATTTTACATAATTTTTATAGTTTGTATGTTGAGTTCAAATGTGTTGGTTTTTCTTTCTTTGTGTAGGGGTCCAGTACAGGTGCCACCCTTTTAGAAGCGACCTTATTCTTCCTTTCCTTCCGAGAGCTCAGGAGGAGAGGATTATGATGAGACCAATGGCGAGAGGTGAGAGCAATGCCAGAGGTTGTGTGTGGAGACACCTGGTACACCCTGTCCCGCTCATTGCGGAAGACTTAGCAGGGGTGCGTTCTGAGGCGTGGTCGGCACCAGCTGTGCCTCGGGAGCCAGAATTCCCCACGGCTCTGTTGAGCAGCAGAGCTAAGTGATTCGGTGCATGCATGCATACAGATCAGAAATTGCTTTTCCAGACTGGCGGTTGGTGCTGGGTGATTATGCGTAGGCTATGGTGTCTGAGACTGGGGAAACGTTTCTTATTTTTAAGGATTGAATTTCTCCATATTACAGTACTTTGAGCTCTGTAAAATTCTTTGGAAAAAAACCTAAAGAAACCTATTATTTTTATTTTTGTTGTTTCTTAAAATCAATTAAGTATATTTTTATCAAAAGGCAACAAGAAAATTGGAACTGTAGTATTTTCTGTACATGCACTTGGAAATATTCTTCTTTTGTTTTAAGACTTACTTAGTTTTGTTTTGTGTATGGATGTTTTGCCAGCATGCGTATCTGTGTACCATGTGTATCCAATGCCCTTGGCAAGAGGAGGGCATCAGATTCTCTGAATTAGAGTTACAGATGGTTATGAGCCACTGTGTGGGTGCCAGGAACCAGACCTGGGTCTTCTGCCTGGAAAGATGGCTCAGAGGTGAAAAGGGCCATCTTTCCAGGCCCCTGGAGCATTGGTATAGACCAGCAGTTTTTGACCCATAGGTTGCAACCCCTTGGGTTGCATATCAGATATTTAAATTACATATACAACAGTAGCAAAATTATAGTATAAAGTAGCAATGGAATAATTTTATGGTTGGGGTCACCACCACATGAGGAACTGTATTAAAGGGCACAGCATTATGAAGGTTGAGAACCACTCTTCCAGACAATTTGCAGAAAAGCTGTCTCAGAAGGTGCTGTCATGATACTAGTTTTATTTTTTTTTAATTTATTTATTTATTAAGGATTTCTGCCTCCTCCCCGCCACCGCCTCCC
>NC_022009.1:23089382-23090498 GCF_000317375.1 Microtus ochrogaster | reverse complement strand
TGTAGACCAGGCTGGTCTCGAACTCACAGAGATCCGCCTGCCTCTGCCTCCCGAGTGCTGGGATTAAAGGCGTGCGCCACCAACGCCCGGCAGACAACTTATTCTTATCTGTAAACAATCTATAGGTTTCCTACGTTCATCCTATTTCTAATAGGATATATGAAAATCCTTGTTTGGTTTTGGATTTATTTTCTGCAGTGCTGGAAATTGAAACGAGAGCCTTGCATATGCTAAGCAGTACTCTGTCACTGACCTGGATATTCCAAGCCCCGAAAAAAATGTGTATTTTCAAGGACTTTGAAATCATTGGCAAAACAGTTCCACAGACATTAAAAGTTAAATTGTGTTTTTCCTGGGTCTTCCTAGGTTGCTGTTGATGTCAGCAGTGGCCAGGCTGAGAGCTTAGTGGTTAAAATCCACAACGTGCTGTATCCCTATCGCTTCACCAAAGAGATGATCCATTCAGTGCAGGTAAGTCAGCACCAAAGAGATGATCCGTTCAGTGCAGGTAAATCAGCACCAAAGAGATGATCCGTTCAGTGCAGGTAAAGCAGCACCAAACCCATGCAGTGTTTATGCTAGACTAACTTTTGTGAAATTGAGGGTTTTTTTAAATGAGTGAGACCATATTAGTCAAGGCATGCTGTATTAGGCTTCTCTAGAGGAACGGAACTGATAGACTGATAGATTGATTGGAGTGGCTTACAGGCTCTGGTCCAGCTAGTCCAGCAATGTCTGCCTACCAACTGAAGGTCCAAGAAGCCAGTAATTGCTCAGTCCACAAGCCTGGATGTCTCAGCTGATCTTTAGTTTACACAGGAATCCCAAAGAAGGGGGCTCTGTTGCCAGTGAAGGAGTGGATTTACCATCGAGAGTGAGGGCAAGGCAGCAGAGAGCCAGCTTCCTTTTTCCACGTCCTTTATATAGGCTGCCAGCAGGAGGTGTGGCCCCAACTAAAGGTGGAGCTTCCTACTCCAAAGATCTGGATTAAAGGTGTATTTTCTTACCTCAAAAAGTCTGAATTAGCCGGGCGGTGGTGGCGCACGCCTGTAATCCCAGCACTCGGGAGGCAGAGGCAGGCGGATCTCTGTGAGTTCGAGACCAGCCTGGTCTACA
>NC_022009.1:23077356-23089117 GCF_000317375.1 Microtus ochrogaster | reverse complement strand
TTTCTCTGTGGTTTTGGAGCCTGTCCTGGAACTAGCTCTGTAGACCAGGCTGGTCTCGAACTCACAGAGATCCGCCTGCCTCTGCCTCTCAAGTGCTGAGATTAAAAGTTGAATTTTTATCATCAGGACAAAAAATGCAAAAATTTCAATAGCAAAGAAGAATATTCTAGATAGTGCTTGCGAGTAGGTTTTCAGGGAATGAATTATGCCAAGGGTGTTTAACAGTTCTGCAGCTCTGTATTTGGAGCTTATATTTTATAACTATATGACAAATGCCAATAAATTATCTATAAATCAACATTGTCCTTAACTGTGCGGAATCCTCACTTTTGAATGACCCTCCCTATGTGAAGCTGCAAAGGTTAAGGAAGCTGTAGAGTGGGAGGTTCATTAACAAAAGGGACACCCCTGTCTCCTCTACTTTTCTGTCCAGATTGAGACCTCTGGGGAGCATGAGCCTGGACAGAGGGAGCCTCCACGGTCTGAAGCTGGTGGTGGCTTTTACAACTGCTCTTAGACTAGCTCTTCCAAAATGGCTTTCCTGGCTTTTCACAGTTGAAAACTTGTATTTTATGCAATGCATGATGGCACATACCTTTAATCCCAGTATTTGGGAGGCGGAGACAGGTGTTGTGTTCGTTAGCAGTCTCTGGTCACGTGTGTTCCTCAGAGTCTCTCTGCTGGAAACATTGCAGAGGTACTCTGACCTTGCTAGCTAGCGATCTTCCTGTCCCAGCCTGGCCTCCCTACCCATCCTTTCACTCCATCTAGAACTGTCTCACGGTCAGCAGCACCTTAGTCAGTGTTTTAGAACAAGTCTTTGTGTGTTTGTCGGGAGCGAGCTCACATATGTGTCAGAGAGCAGCTTGCAGGCGTCAGCTCTGCTGCCTGTGATCCCAAAGGCGAAACTCGGGTAAGAGCACTTTCACCTGTGGGGCCTCTAGCCGGCTCCTCGCCGGAGTTTCGGCTGTGGGTGTTAGCATGTACAGTGTTAGCTTAGCTCTTGATGTGGGTAAGCCTTGGCTAATTGTTATCGTCACATTGTTTGAATGAATGGCAGGTTCTCCAGCAAGTGGATAACAAGTTTATAGCCTGTCTAATGAGCACGAAGGTGGAGGAGAGTGGCAAAGCAGGTGAGCACGGGGTTTGCTTCAGTTAATAAGCCGCTGGGGTTCTGGCCACTGTCTTTTACAGTACTTGGGGGTACTCTTGTTGTGGGATGTGACAACTTGTTTGGGATCAACAACTTGAAATTGTTGTAATTTCAGAGATTTAAACAGATAAAGGAAACTGACCTAAAGTAAGAGACAGGTTTTAAAGGAGATGGACTTTAAGTACATAAGAGGCATATTAAGATTTGGTCTTTTGAGATGTAGCCCAGGATTGACTCACATTCATGGTATCCTGATGCCTCAGCCTGACTGCTGGGATTGCAGGCCTGTACCACAGCACACCCGGTTCACTGTGGAAATGAAAATGGGAGTGGGCAAAGGGGGAAGTTCATCTTCTAATCCCTTGAAATGTCTTACGTTGTGACATTTGCGTGCGTGAGAGAGAAAGAGAGACAGACAGACAGACAGACAGACAGACAGACAGACAGACAGACAGACAGACAGACATATGGAGGCCAGAGGTAACTTCGGGTGCCTTCCTCCAGTACTTCCCACTCTACCTTTTGAGACAAGGTTTCTTGTATACCTGGGGCCAACTGTTCTGCTAGAGTGGCTGTCCAGCAGCACCCCTGCCTCATCTGCCTGTCTCTACCTTCCCCATTGTTGCAGCTACATGTGTGGCCCACCAGACTCAGGCTTTTATGTAGATGCTAGAGATCCAAATTCCACCTTCGTGCTTGCACAGCGAGTATTTATTTTACAGCTGAGCTTCATCCTCCTTTAATGACTGTGTGTACACACAGGTGCTCACCTGTACACATGGGAGTTAGGGGGTAAGCCTGGGTGTCACATTCAGGAATGCCATCCCTCTCCTTTGAGACAGGATTTCCAATTCACCTGGAGGTCAGCAGTTAGGCTAGACTGGCTGGCCAGTGAGCTCCAGGCCTCTTCTTGTCTTCTCCTCTCCAGTTTTGCGATCACAAGTGTGCACCACTGTACCAGGCCTTTTTACATAGATTCTAAGGATCTAACTCAAGCCCTGGTGCTGTAAGGCGGGTGCTTTACCTGCTGACCCATCCCCCCCCCGCCCTCACTTCATTTACAGTCTTCTCATCAAAAGTAATCGGTTTATGTAAGTTTATATGGTGTGTTCTGCTAGGTTTGTCAAGAGTTACACAGAATCAGGAAGCTGAAGAATCTGGGTTAGATTCTCAGCATCGCATGGTGGCTCACAGAGCTGTCTGTAACTCAAGTATTAGGGGATCTGACTCCCTCTCCTGGCCTCCTCCATCACCAGGCATGCATGTGGTCATAGATGTATGGTTAGGCAAAACACTCATATTCGTAAAATTTAAAAAATTATACAGAATCAGGTAGTGACTTGCTTAAATCAAACAATAGTTCTTACATAAATCATTCAACAAATACTGTTTGAATGCCTTTTGTTTGCTAGGGACTGTACTAGGCCCTCGGGGTACAATGATAGGAAAAATAGATGGGAGAAATAATCATACAAACACATAAAATTTTAAGGTAGCTCTTATGGAGAAGTAGAGGATGGTGTAAAAACTGATACTGAGAGATTTGATTTTGCCAGGGAGGTCAGCAGACAGTTCTTGGTAAAATGAGTCTGAAGTATGAACATGTCAAGGAAGACAGTGAGCAAGTAACTTGTAATTTCCTCCTTGTTAGGTGACAGCAGAAGAGTAAGTGTGGAGACAGAGCTGGGAAGAAGCAGTAGCCAGGTCTTGAATGTGTTTCAAGCTTCGCTCTGTCCCACCCAACACTGGCTGGAAACAGTTGGATGTTTCCTAGTCTTTGTCTTTGGAATGCTGCCTGTCATACCATGTCCTGTTTTAGGGGCACTCTTCTAGTTGCAGTTTGGAGACTGGACTGAGTTTGGGCGGAGTTCTGGGACACAGACTCACAGAGACAGTTGAGAAGGTAACTGCAGCATCTAAGAAATGGTTACTAGGATCATGGTAGACTAAGGGGAAGTAAAAGCATTAGGACTACGTGGTGTCCTGTGCATATAATCCAGTACTCAGAAGACAAGGCAGGAAGACTGGTGCCAGGCTAGATAGTGTAGCCTGGGCTACCACGTGTGACCTCACCTCCAGTAAAACAAACAGAAAAATGTGGATGCATCAGGAAAGCAGGAGATAAAGTCAAAAGGACTTGGTGATGGATTGTTATGGGAGAGGGATATATCAAAGGTAACTCCTAGTTTTCTGACCTCCATGGCCAAGTGGATGATGTTGCAAGACCAAGAGGTGGAGCAGGCTGGGAGGATGAAAATCACCAGTTTAATCTAAATTCCCTTTGAAATGTTCACGAGGAGACGCAGGAATGTGTTTGGCTAGTGCAGGTGTGAGCTAGAGTGTTCTGACCTGGTGATACAGATTTGAGTTGTCTGCACAGGGCCGGTGATTGGTGGTTGAGTTTTCTCACCTAGAAATGTGGAAAGTGAAGCCCTGAATCTAGAATAAGTCAAACCTGTAACAGCTGAAACGAAAGGCAGCCCAGCAGAAGAGGGGAAGGAACCAGAGAAACGAAGAAAATGAGGTCTTGCCTGGGACCTGACACCGTCTGCTGCAGTGGTGTTTGCTAAGGGACGCCTGTTCGGTTTTGTGACAGTGGAGACGTTGGCACCGAGGGCCGTCTGGAAGAGCTGGGGCACAAGCCATTGCTGCTCATGAGGACTGTAAAGAGAGACCAGAAATCTGAGACCTGGGAGGGAGGGGCCCGCAGAGAGTGAGGAGCCTGCCTTTGATTTGTGTTCTGAGCACAGTTGTCAGAGAGTGAGGAGGCTGCCTTTGATTTGAGTTCTGAGCACAGTTGTCAGAGTTGTCTCTGTGTCTGTGGTCTTGTGTTGCTCAGTCTCGGTTACCCACAGTCAACCAAGGTCAGAATATTATGTGGAAAATTCCAGAAATAAGCAACTGGCAAGTCTTAAGTTTCACACTGCTGCATGACGTCATCTCGTATCGTCTCACCGTGGTCCACCCAAGCTGCAATGACTCCCGTGTATCCATGCTCTCTACCCTAGCTGCGCATTACTCTGTAGCTGCAGACAGTACACATTAGCTGTACCGTTTACGTTGTTTATGTTGAAAGAAACCTTATTATATTTAATAATGGTACTGGCCACAATAGAAATGACGTTAGCAGTTTTATTCCGGCACACTGTTAGAGGTGTATTTATCTATTATTTATTTATCTTTACAGTGCTGGGCATGCTACATAAGTTCTCTATCACTGAGTCACACACCCCAGCCCTGTTCTATTTTTTTATTATTGTGAATTTCTTACTGTACCCAACTTACCAATTCAACTTTATCATGATTATAGATTTAGAAAAAAACAGGTCTTGTTCAGGGTTTGGTCCAGGAGTTGGCTCTCTCCTCCTACCAAAAGACAGAACTCAGGTCTTGAGGCTTGGCAACAAGTAGCTGTACCCGCTGAACCTTCCCTCCAGCTCTGCTGTCGGAAGTCTGCCTTGGGCCTGGGGAGCTCAGTCAGAAAGTGTCTGCTTCACAAGCAACGGAACCTGAGTTCAAGGCCCAGAAAAGCTCTGGTGTGTGTGCAGTCAAAATGCATTGTATACATGTACGAAATTCTCAAAGAATGCTAAAAAACTTTTAAAAGACTATGTTAGAATATGGATCAGGAAATAAGGAAACAAAAATCCCAAATCCACATCCTTTGTCTAGTCTTCAGTTTAAATACATTCTAACGCATGTCATAAACATTTTTAAAAAGTATTTAAAGAGAGAACAAAGTATGTGACATGTTTTTGTATATATGCCATGATGAAATACTTTGTCTTCTAACCTAAAAATAATTAGTATAATAAATTAATTAATTTAAAAATTAATTTCAAAAGCTGGTGTGCTGGCATGCACTTATAATCCCAGTGCTGGAGAAGCAGAGACAGGTGGATCCCTGGGGTGCACAGGCCAGCGAAACTCATCCTCGATAATCCCCAAGCTAGTGAGAGAGCCCTCTCAGAAAGGATGATTGGTGTAGAACAACACCTGAGATTGACCTCGGCTGGGGTGTTTATGTCGGTGTTGCTTAATTGACAGAATGCTTACATATGAGGCAGGAGGATCAGAGGTTCACTGTCACCTTCAACTACATAGTAGTCTTCAGCTAGTCTGGATACAATGAATCTTGTCTCAACAATAAAAAGTAAATTGTCTGTTTCCTTTTACTTGAAATCTTAGGCTTTCCTGCTGGGAATTTGAGAGTATCTCCCCTAGTTTCATTCTGTAGCCATGATGACATATCCTGACATAAAGCAATGTAGGGAAGAGAGTTTATTTTAGCTCACAACTTCATAGTACATTCCATCACTGAGAAGCCAGACAAGAATTTGAAGAAGCTAGTCACATCACACCCATAGTCTGGAGGAGAGAGGTTTGCACAGGCTTGCCACCTTCTTGGCTTGCCGCATCTGCTCTTTCAGTTTGCGCCGCAAACCCAGGGCATGGTGCCTCGTACTTCCAGGCAACTTAATCAAAATCGTGCTCTACGTACACACCCACAGGCCAGCCTGTTCTAGATAGTTCTCTGTGATTTACATTGTGTCAAGTTGACAATCAAGACTGTCACAATATCATAGGAAAATGTTCAATCTTTTAATAGAAATAAGAAAAAGACATTTTCTATTTTGATCAAATTCAAGAGAAGAACTTTTGTTTCAATATGATTAATAACAATAAGCTTACAATCTATTGGTCCAAAATAATAAAACACAGCTTTTGAAAGGTATAATAATGTCACGGATAACTGTCCTGTCCCTGAGGCTTCCCTGTAGGTTTGACTTCTAAACTCTCTGTTCCCTTGCTTGTCCTTGAAATTCTGAAGTCCTGCTCTTAAAAGTGAGGCCTGGAGGGGTGGAGAGACATCTCAGTGGTTAATTGAGCCACACAGCTCCTCAAGAATTCTACATATTGTGGTTTCTGGTTTTAGTTTTTACGCGTTTTCTATGTGTGTGAATGTATGTGTCTCAGCATCTGTATTTGTTTCTGGTGATTTTTCTTTGGCTCCTTTTTTTTTTAAACCTATTTGTTTGGTTTATCTTTATTTTTCCTTTGCCTCCTCCGCATTTTAGAATTCTACCTCCAGCACCCTCATCAGGGGCTCACCGGCAAGGGAACGCGCCATGTGTGGCCTCTGTGAGCCTCCGCATTCATACAGAGACACACAAATACACATAATTTAAAATGTGTTTAGTTAAAATTTGTGTTTTATATGTCTGGATGTCTTCCCTGCATACATACATGTGCATCACATGTGGATACCAAGAAGAAGGCCTCAAGTCTAGACCTGGAGTTACAGACAGTTGTGGGCTCCCACGGAGGTGCTGGAAACCAAACCCAGGTCTTCTGGATGAGAAACAAGTGTTCTTAACTGATAAACCACCTCTTTGGCCCTCATAAAAAAAATTTTAGTTTCAGGACAGGCTCCAAAGCTACAGAGGAGCCCTGTCTCAAAAAACAAAACAAAACAAAAAAAATTTTTTTTAAAAAAAGTGGGGCCAGTAGGCAAGATCATCTGGGAGTTAGTTAGAATTGCAGAAATTTGTGCCCCGTTGTTGACCTCTTGATCAGATTCTGCATTGAATATGCTCCCAGGTGACAGGTTCACGCAGGATAGTGTGGAAAGCCCCGGCCTAAAACAGCTACAGTTGCAGCCTGTGAGTAGAACAGTGAGGGTCTGTTTCTCTGCAGTCAGGGAAGTAATGGCTTTTACATCCTTACATGGTTAGGAAAAACACGAAAGAAGACTTCTTGACACAGCCACATCGTATGCAGTTACTTCAGTGTCCATAAATAAAGTTTTATTGGAACATAGCTATAGTGGCACAGATTGTGGCTGCTTTGACTCAAAATGAATAGTTGAGTAGTTGTGACAGAATCCATCTGGCCTAAAAAGCATAAAATATTTTCTTTCTGACTCTTTGTAAAAAAAAAAAAAAAATCCCTGGCTTCTGATCTAAAGTGTACAAGTATGCTCTTGAGTTTCAGAGTGGCTTACAAATCAAGGTCCACTGATTATAATGTATACATTGCATTTTCTAATAGTTCCTCATTGTAGTAAAGTTGAATTAATAAAGCTAAATCTGTATTGAATAAATTTTAAAATGTAACCTTCTTTTCTAAATGAAATACTGATGAGTTAAAGAGTTTTTTTTTTTTAACCAGGGGTGAATTTGTTAATTTATTGATAATCTTAAGGTTTTTTTTAATATAAAGTGTAATTGAGTTGGTGTGATATCACACACCTTTAGTCCTAACACTTGGGAGGCAGAGGCAGGTGGATCTCTGTGAAGTCAAGGCCACCCTGGTCTACACAGCAAGATCCAAGCCAGTTAGGGCTATATATATAGCAAGACCCTGTCTCAAAAAATAAAAATGTGCAATTGTATCTACTAAGTGTATCTTCTGTTTATGCCATTGGGTGGCTTGAATGAACCCTTTTCTCTCTCCACACTTTATGAAACACCATTAACCATGGATGGTTTTGTAGGTGGAAACCTGCTAGTCTTGGTGGATCAGCACGCTGCCCACGAGCGAGTTCGTTTGGAGCAGCTCATTACTGGTAAGCCTCGGTTGCAACTGGAGAGTCCAGACTCCTGGCACAGTTGATATGGCTAGACATATGAGGAGGGATGTACTGTGCATTTGAAAATTAAAATTCAGGCTGAAATCATCCAGTCTGAAAACCAGTGGAAAGACCGCAGTAGTTTGCCTTGCCAACTCAAACATGTGGGTCTGACTGACTTGGTCAAAGGCACATTTCCTATGTATGTGTTCTCCACCCAGACCTACCGAGAGACTGGGCTAGTTTACTCTGACTCCCAGCACAAAGGGATGCACTCCAATCGATGCCTGTGCACTCTCTTTGGGCCTTCCCCACAGTCCACCAAGTCCCATATAATACTTTTATTTTAAAATCTTATTTATTTGGGTGCAGTTAGTGTGATCAAATTGATCTAATTCTGAAAGGAACAGAAGGAAATATAACAAAGCATCCCCTACACCCTGTCTCTCATTTCATCTTGGGCAGCTAGTATCAGTGCTATCTAAATGTATCTTTCCAAAGTGCATGTGCTTTTTGATTTGTTGTTTGTTTTTGAGATAGGGTTTTTCCAGGTAGATGTTTCATGAACTGAAATGGCAATAATGTCACTGCCATTTTCTTTGCCCTTATAAAATGAAGACACCCCCACCCAATAAAAACAGCCATAAGTGTATTTTTCTAGTTGATTCTGGTGTATGCCTTTAATCCCAACACTTGACAGGCAGAAGCAGGTGGATCTCTGTGTGTTCGAGGCCAGTCTGGTCTACAGAGTTCCAGGACAGCCAGGGCTGTTACACAGAGAAACCCTGTCTTGAAAAACAAACAAATGAAGTCCCAAGAATTCAGAAAGATACAGTCAAAACAGTGACAGGAAAGTTACTTACTCTGAGGAAGGATTTACAGTTTGAGCTCCCCTTGCTCACTTGGTGAGTGGAATACGGTGGGTTTCGCAGCAGCTGGAGGGAGTTGCTGACCTTGTTTGGCAGCTAGCAAATCAGGCATTCTGTTCTGTTCACTAAATAGCAAGCTGATGTTTGCTGCTGATTTTGTGGTAATTTCGCACAGACCTGTCTTCATGGTGAGCATGTGTTAAGCTGCTGGAGACCCTTTACACTGAGCTCTTATCTTAGATTTTGGAGTCACAGACAGTTGTGAGCTGCCATGTGGGTGCTGGGAATTGAACGCAGGTCCTCTGAAAGAGCAGTCAGTGTTCTTAACTGCTGAGCCATCTCTCCAGCCCCGAGCTGTTGGCTTTAAGAAGGCTGGAGACCACAAGAAATGAACTGGCTGTGCAAAATTGTGAGATTTTTTGCATAAAAAATTGTCAGAGGAAGAAAGGGAGATCAGGAGACCCGATCTTACCATGGCTTACCCAAGACCATAACAATTATTAAAGTGGTTGGCCATGGTGTAACTGTTAAGGGTTGTGGCAAAGAATCTCAGGCTAAGGATGTCATCAAAGAAAACTTGAAATGCAAGAAATGAATAAATAAAAAATTTGGCTCACTAGAAACAAACTTAGGGGTCAGTAAGATAGCTCAGCTGGCAAACACTTGCTATGCAGCCTGACAGCCCCAGTTCAGTCCCATCACCCACATAATGTGGGAAGAGAGAAAACTGACTCCCAAAAAGTTGTCCACTGATCTCCATGTGTGTAGAAGGCCCTGGCTTGTGTGGAGCCCCCTGCTATACACCCGCATCACAGCACATGCATACACAATCATAAATAATATGAGACTGGGGAGAGAGCTTGGAAGTTAAAAGCACTGGCTGCTCTTGCAGAGAATCCAGGTTTAATTCCCAGCACAACATGGCAGCTCACAACTATCTGTAACTTCAGTTCCACAGGTTCTAATGCTCTCTCCTGGCCTCTGGGGGCACCAGGCACACACATGGTACACAGAAATACATGTGGGCAAAACATCCATACACATAATGGTTTTTTTTTTTTTTTGTTTTTTGTGGGTTTTTTTGTTTTGTTTTTTGTTTTTTTTGAGACAGGGTTTCTCTGTGTAACTTTGGAACCTGTCCTGGAACTCACTCTGTAGACCAAGCTGACCTTGAACTCACAGAGATCCATCTGCCTCTGCTTCCCAAATGCTGAGATTAAAGGCATGAGCCTGCCACAACCTGGCCCACATAAAAAATTTTTAATGAAATAATAATTTTCTTAAATTCACACCCAAGCTTATTTCCTGTATAGGGCCTGCATCATTTGTGAATAATACAGGCAAATTCTTTTCAAAGACAGAGAAACCTTTCTGAAGGAACCAAGAATCCCTCTTGACTTGACTCACAGACATTATGCCACATTGTGTGGTTCTGTACTGATACCACACGAATTAACTATGGGAACACTTCCTTGTTCATTGGGATGTAAGGGCTTAGTCTTCTAGTTCTTATTTTGAAAAGCCGCTAAAATGAGGAAAATGTCTGAATATCCCTTAGTTTACTACTAGAATCCAAAGTGTAGACCCGAACACTGAGCACAGTACTTAGTCTGAGAGAACTTTTACCGTGGCCTTTCCTCTCCAGGCATCCTCTAACGGAATGTACCGGTCTCCCCTCATGTTCTGTTCTCGTTCACCTCCCTTCCCATAGACTCCTACGAGAAGCAGCCGCCACAAAGCTCTGGTCGGAAGAAACTCCTGTCGTCCACAATAATTCCCCCACTAGCGATCACAGTATCAGAGGAGCAGAGGAGACTCTTACGGTCAGTAACACCTCGAGGGCACGATGCTGGGAGTATAAAGCTTTACAGTAAGTTTTTAGGTTTCTGCATGAATAGTCCATATTTTTCAGAAAAGGAAACTGAGACAAAATTAGTGGATGGCTCAGCCAAGGTCTTAACAGTTAGCTGAGGAGCAGGCACTCGAAGTCTGCCTTCTGACCCCTTCTGCAGCACAGCTATTGAGTACAGGATAGAATTTCCCTGATAATTTTTTCCAGCAGTTGGCTTAGAACACTCTTCTCATTTCTTGGAACAGCCAAGTGTTTATGCTGTGCTGTTTCTGAGAGCAGAGTTGGGGAGTAATTGCTTCCATTCTTGTGTCTTGGTTCATTGTAGATTCTTCATTACCATAATCTTATTAGGAAGAAGCCAAGCACTGTGACGCAAGGGTGGGGCGTGCTGGAGCAGTCGCTAGAGAGGTCGTTTTCCCACTTCTGGGCAGTGTCACTTAGCGACAGTGAAGACTGTCAGTTCATTTCAGGTTTGGATAGGCACTGCTTCCAAACACAGCTTTCCCCAGAGCATAATTCCCTTATTTACTGTCACCAAGACACCCCAGGCGGGACTTCTTGGTTCTTGAGGCTGTTAATTACCTCTTTCTGTTATGATTCAAAACATTTGCAGAGCTTTTCTTTGAGCCAAATTTCTTTAAGTGGGGGCAGTAAATTAGTTCTTTAGTGGAGAATGAAAATTTAGGAATAAGATTTGGAAGCAAATTGGTTCTCTCAATAGAAAAACAGAAGGATGGGTGTGTGCTGGATTTACTCCAGGACCTCAGAAGTTGCCTGAAAATGGCAATACTGAGCCCTGTGTATATATTATTTTCCCTATAGATTACTACCCTTATACTAATCTGCATGTCCTGTAACATTGCCACATTGTGCCATGATCAGTCTTCCGTATTTAATGCACAGAATACTAATGTGTTCTGGGGACACTATGAAAGAAAATAAGGGTTACTTGAGAATAACACCTGCAGTACTGTTACTGCAGAGATGGTTCAGTATCTTAAGAGCACTTGCTGCTTTTGCACAGGACCCAAGTTTGGGTCCTAGCAACCACATGAAGTCTCAGAACCGACTGTAACTTTGGTTCCAGAGGATCCGATGCCCTCTTCTGGACTCCACGGGTGCCTCACAAGCATGTGGTACACATACATGAAGGCTAATACACATGAGATACAAATATAATAGATAAATCTCTCTTTTAAAATGGGATAGTGGAGTAGGCATCTGATAGCTGCATGGTGAATGGATGAGTGGCCTCTAGGGGGGGTATGCTGGACACAGGGTCCTCCAGCGGTGAACAGACGTGTGGCCTCTAGGGG